>NW_006436811.1:22618122-22685872 GCF_000325575.1 Pteropus alecto | reverse complement strand
TCGCTATATTAATTAAAAGATTGAAAAAGATAATAATTTTAGAGAAAGAGATAATTTTATTTCTAATGATGGATAGCACCAATATTAATAGTTGGGTGACTTTAACTCTTATAGAACAAATACCCAACGTGCTTATCAAATACCCACCACCTGAGACCTGTATGGGTGTGGACTTCACCCTAGTCTTCCTCCTTCCCTCCCTTCTCTTCTATGATGGAAAATGACAAGCATATGTGTATGTACATATTGTATGTATAACCCCTGACTACCCATCTACGAGTATCAGCAATTACCACCTCAGGCAATCTTGCCTCGACTCTACTTCCACTTACTTATTCTGAATGTGAAGTGTCCAAGTCTGAGGAATGAAGAATAGTGTTTATGGGCTGTTGTCCCTCCAAAACTCATATGTTGAAACCCCAATGCCCAGTACCTCAGAATGTGACTGTATTCAGAAATAGGGCCTTTAAAGAAGTGATTAGGTTAAAATGAGTACATTAAGATGTCCTTATAAGAAAATTTGGACACACAGACACCAAGGGTGCATGCACACAGAGGACAGGTAAGCCATCTGCAAGCCAAGGAGAAGGGACCTCAAGAGAAACCAACTTTACTGACACCTTGGTCTTTAACTAGTGAGATCGGTCCGAGTTCTCACCTTACAGGTGTCTCTGACTTGAATCCTACCGTCTTCATGCTGGCGTGGCCTCGGTGCTCACATTCCTTCCATGGAGAGCCCTTCTCCTACCTTGTGCTTGTTGTTGCCATCAATTCTCACAGCTGTCCAGAGTCCTAGACCTGTTCTACTTCTTCTGAGCCACTGGTCAGTGGTGACAGGACTGGGGGGCACGAGGGGACACCAGTGACTGGGGCTCATGCGTCTCATTCAGCTAGGTGGTGTCCTAAATCCCTGCTTCCCTGCCTGTCCCTCAGGCGTCTGCAACAACTAAATTCTAAGAGGATGGAGGGAGGGATCCATCTCTGACTCTTCCTTTTCAAGCTGCCTCAGACCAAGTACACTGAAGCATAGCTTTTTGTTTCTAGTTTAGTCATTTAACTGACCATGACTTCTTAGGCCAGTTTTTCTCTCTGAGGCTCGTGGGCTTTACTAGTTTTTCCGAGGTGTGTTCTAGCTCTAACCTCCTTTGACTGAATAATCATTTACCACACACCTTTTTGACTGAATAATCATTTACCACACACCTGACTGTCTTTCCTAGAATCTCAATTCTGCATGAGTTTGAGGCCAATTATATAAAGAGTGCTTGCTTGAAATATAGACTTAGTCTCCACTTCGGATCTGCAGAATCAGAACCCCAATAGTGGGTCTGGGCTTATTTTTAATGAGCTTCTCAGGTAATTTCATTGCAGGTTAAAATGTGAGAACTCCGTCCTAGAGTGAGAGCATGTGGCCACAAGGGATGAAGTGAGAGGAGCTCTTAAAACATTCCTAGTCATTTCCTTTAGTGCTAACTGAAGAGTTCCTAGTGACAGTGATGGGCTTCTGGGCTCCATGTCTAGGACTGTATTTTATATTACAGGTGAGGACAGGGAGGCAGTGGGGTAAAAAGGCTGTCAGCAGAGGAGCAAGTAGATGAGTGGACTTCAAGGCCAGCAGAAGCTAAGGAGGCGGTGTCTGATATGTGAGCGCCTGGTCTCGAGCTCTAGGGAAGAGTACTCCCTGCACTGACTTCTGGCCCCACCTCTATCTGAACCTCACAGGCACTGTCCTCCATGAGACTGCCCTCCATTTAGACACCAGAGGCAGATTTGGGGTCCCCAGGCCACCCTCAGATGGCTACATATTTGGGGGTTCCCATAAGCCCCTCAGGTTCAGTAATTTGCTAGAACCATGCAGAGAACACAATTACAGTTCTATTTAAGCAAACAGATACAAATCAGAAACAGTCAAAGGAAGAGTCACATAGAGCGAGGTTTGGGATAATAGAGCTTTCTTGTCTTATATCTGTAGAGTCAGGACATGTCACATTCCCGGAACATCAATATGTGACAACACTCAGTATTGACAACTAGGAAAGCTCCCCTAAGCTTTGGTGTCCAGAGTTTCTATTCAGGTTCCATTATTCAGGCATGATCAATTGATTCATTAGCCATGTGATTGATCTCCAGCTCCAGCTCCCCATCCCTGGAACTCGGGCTGATACCACATGGCTCCAAGGCTCAGTCTTCTAATCAGGTAGTTGGTCTTTCTGGTGTGGCCAGCCCCCTTCCTGAGTCATATGTTAGCATAAATTCTCTAGGGGTCACTATGTCATCTTGTTAGCATAAAACATCAGGGCCCACATTCATTTGGAAAATTCCAAAGATATAGAGGAACTGGGACAAAGCCCAGGAACTAGGGACTAATACTAGTCAAAGTATTTTTTTCCTCCAGCTGTACTGAGGCACGGTTGACAAAATTGGAAGGTTTTTAAAGTATGCCATGTGATTATTTGATATACAACTACATTGTGGAAGGATTCTCCCCATTGAGTGAATTAGCCTATCCATCGCCTTATTTATCCTTTTTTTTTTTTGGTGAGAACATTTACATTCTACTGTCTTAGCAAATTTCAATTATACAATATGGTATTATCAATAGTTGTCACCCTGTTATACATGAAATCTTTAAACCTTGTTCATTCATTCATCTTCTAGCTGAAAGTATGAACCCTTTTACTAAACTCTCCCTATATTCCCCTCTCCCTACCCCCAGCCCCAGGTCCTGGCAAACACTTTTCTGCTCTATGAGTCTGACCTTGATACAATGCAGTATTTGTCTGGCTTATTTTATATAGCATAATGCCTTCCAGGTTCATCCATTTTGTTGCAAATGACAAGATTTTCTTCTTTTTTAAGGTTGAATAATATTTCATTGTGTATATTTGTGTGTATCATCTAGTGATGTAGTAATGTCATAGCGCAATGCATTACTCAAGTGTTTGTGGTGATGTTGTTGTAAACAAACCTGCTGTACTGCCAGTTGTATAAAAGTATAGCACATACAATTCCATATAGTACATAATACTTTATAATGATAATAAAAGACCATGTTACTGTCTTATGTATGTACTATGCTATATTTTTTATCATTATTTCTCTTGTACTTGATTTAATCTTGTGTTGTTTTGTTTATCGTGACCCTTAAGATTACAAAATTCACTGCTAATGCTGCCAGTAAGAAGCTGCATCAAGTGACTGAGCTGGAAACAACATTAAAACTGATGAAGGACTGCAAGGGTAGGAAATCGGTGATGGTTACTGCTCGCCAGTCAGGCACATACCATTCCACTATAGCTATGATCTTGCAGAACAGGAACAAAATGAAGGAAGCTGAATCTGCTTCATTGAAGGCAATGAGACTAACAAAAATTCGAGAAGAGCCTATGTCAGAGATGGAGAAACTTCTAATGATCTGGATTGAAGACCAGACACAGAAGTGTATGCCTCTCAGCACTGCGATGATCATGATTAAAGCAAAAAGTTTGCTTGCAACATTGAAAGAAAAGGCTGGACCCAACTATGATGTTGAATTTATTGCTAGCTCCAGGTAGTGTAAACGATTCAAGAATTGTTATTCATTACATAATATGAAAGTGAACGGTGAGTCTGTGAGTGCTAATGTGAAGGCAGCTGAAGAATTTTTGGGAACTCTAGGTAAGATGATTGTGGAAGAAAATTACCTGGCAGAGCAAACATTCAGTATGGATGTGACCTCCCTATTCTGGAAATGGATGCCTGAAGGAACTTGCATCTATAAGGAGGCCAAGTCAATGCCAGGCTTCAAAGCTTTTAAGGACAGGGTAACAGTCTTGTTTGGAGGCAATGTTGTAGGCTACAAATTGAAATCCTTAGTGATATAGCACAGTGAGAACTCCAGAGTTTTCAAGCATAGCAATAAGCACAAACTAGCCAGTGTACTACAGAAGCAGTAAGAAGTCATGGATGACTCAGCTCCTCTTCCAGGATGCTCTCCTAAACTGCCATGCCAGTGAAATGGAGAAGTGCTGTTAGAGAATCGCATGTCTTTCAAGGTTTTGCTTATTGTTGGATTATACTCTTGGACATCCTCCTTTTATTGGTGATGTTCATCCTGATATCAAAGTGGTGTTTCTTCCTCCAAACACTACCTCTTTGACCCAACTAATGGAACAAGGAGTTGTAGCAGCTTTTAAGGCCCACTGCCTGAGGAGGACCTTTGCCCAGGCTATTGCTGCAACTGAAGAAGACACTGAGAAGACCCTGCTGCAATTTGGGAAGGATTACAAAATCTGTGACTGCACGAAGAACCTTGCTTGGGCTTGGGGTGGTGTCACTAAAGAGTGTACGAATTGCATCTGGAAGAAGACACTCAAGAGATTCATCCTGGACTTCAAAGGATTTTCCAAGGATGAAGAGGTTGCAAAAGTCAACAGGTCGTGGTTGAGATGGCAAATGACTTTAACTTGGATATGGATGAAGATGACATTGAGGAGGTTCTAAATTCCTCAGGTGGTTCCTGAGGAATTGACTAATAAGGAATTACTGGAACCAGAATGGGAATGCATAACTGAGGAATAGGCAAGAGAAAAGGCAATTACAGGAGAAGAAAAAGAAAACCCCTCCTCCAGGAAAATTCACAGTGGAGGGTTTAGTAGATGCTTTTGCAGACTTCAGCAAGCTCTTTAAAAAGTTTGAAAACATGGACCCCAATACTGAAAGGTTTTCATTAATAGAGAGGAATATTCATGGTGCATTATCTGCTTATAAGCAAATCTATGATGGAATAAAGAACCATACCAAACAAACCAGCATGGACATATTTGTGAAAAGAGTAATACCTCCTCAAGAAGAGCTTTAGGCAGGTGGGTCCTTCAGAAGGTATTCCAGAAGAAGACATTGCTATCATAGGAGGTGACAGACAGCTCCATGCATGTTATTGCCCTGAAGACCTTCACTTGGGACAGTGATGTTGATGATCCTGACCCTGTGTAGGCCTAGGCTAACATGTTTGTGTCTTAGTTTTTAAGAAAAAGATTTAAAATAAAAAAAATTTTAAAAGTAGAAAAAGGCTTATAGAATAAAGATATAAAGAAATAGTATTTTGTATAGCCGTACAGTGTATTTGTGTTTTAAGCTAAATGTTATTACAAAAAAGTTGAAAAGTTAAAATTAAAAAGTTTACAAAGTTAAGAAGTTTCAGTAAGCTAAGGTTAATTTATTATTAAAGAAAGAAAACTTAAAAAAAATAAATTTAATGTAGCCTAAGTGTACACTGTTTATAAAGTCTATAGTCATGTGCAGTAATGTCCTAGGCCTTCACATTTACTCTCTGCTCACTCTCAACTCACCCAGAGCAACTTCCAGTCCTATAAGCTTCATTAATGGTAAGTGCCCTGTACAGGTGTACCATTTTTAATGTTTTATACCATATTTTTACTGTGCCTTTCCTACATTTGGAAACACAGATATTTGCCATTGTTACAATTGCTTATAGTATTTAGTACAGCAAAAACTACAGGTTGGAGCAATAGGAGCAATAGGCTATAAGTATAGCATAGGTGAGTAGTAGGTGAAATCACCTAATGATGCATTTCTCAAAATGTAACCCCATTGTTAACTGATGCATAACTATATGTTTATTAGATTCATCTGATCTAATATGTAGTTTGGGTCCAGTGTTTCCTTATTGATTTTCTGTCTGGATGATCTATCCATTGTTGAAAGTGGAATACCGAAATTCCCTGGTATTATTGTGTTGCTGTCTATTTCTCCTTTTAAATTTCTTAATATTTGCTTTATACGTTTAGGTGTTCCTATGTTGTGTGCATAAATATTTATATGTTCTCATGATAAATTGAGCCTTTTATTATTGAATAATGGCCTTCTTTGTCTCGCTATAGTCTTTGGCTTAGTCTATTTTGTCTGATACAAACATAGCTACCCCTGCTTTCTTTGGTTTTCATTTGCCTGGAATATCTTTTCCCACCTCTTCACTTTCAGTCTATGTGTGTCCTTAAAGCTGAGGTGAGTCTCTTGAAGGCAGTGTATAGATGGGTCTTATTTTTTCTCCATTCAACCACTCTGTGTCTTTTGATAGGACAGAATATAATCTATTTGCATTTAAAGTAATTATTTATAGTTATGGACTCGCCATTGCCATTTTATTAATTGTTTTCTGGTTGTTTGTAATTTTGTTCCTCTTTTTCTTTGTGACTTGATGCTTTTCTGTAGTGGTGTGCTTTGATTTCTTTATCTTTTGTGTATCTACCATAGATTTTTGCTTTGTGGTTACCATGAAGCTTACATAAAACATTTTAAAAGTCTCTTTTGGGCTGATAATAACTTAACTGTGAACACATACAAAAGCTGTATATTTTTACATTCCCCCACAGTTTATGTTTTTGGTGTCACGATTAACTCCTTTTATACTGTGTACACTAACAAATTATTGTAGTTATGGTTATTTTTAAAACTTCTGTCTTTTAACTTTCATTCTAGAGTTGTGAGTTATTTACCCACCAGCAGCTTATCATTACTCTGAATTTATATATTTACCTTTTCCAGTGAGTTTTATATTTTCATGTTTTTCTGTTACTAATTAGTATCCTTTTATTTTACCTTTAAGAACTCCCTTCAACATTTCTTGTAAAGTTGGTCTAGTGATGATGAACTTCTTTAGCTTTTATGGGTCTGAAAGACTCTTTCACTTCTGAAAGACAACTACCTGGTAGAGTATTCTCATTGGCAGTTTTTTCTTTTAGCATTTTGACTATATCGTATTACTTCTGCAAAGATGGCTGAAAAAAAATCTGCTCATAGCCTTATGGGAGTACCCTTGTATGTAAGAAGTTGCTTTTCTCTTGTTTTTAAGTTTTTTTTTTTTATTTTATTTTGCCTTTATATTTTATTTTTATATTTTGTATCTATTTCTGTGAGTTTTTTTAATGAGTAAAGTCATACTTTTAAACTAATACCATAGAGTTTTGATTATTGTATTTGAAATAATTTAAAATCCAGTGGTGTCTTTTAACTTTTAATTTGGACGTAACTTCAGCTTGACAGAAAAGTTGTGAATGGTGCACAGAACTCCAGTATATCCTTCACCCTGAATCCCTAACATCAGATTCTACCATATTTGCCATTCTATTATGCATATTATTCCTATTTTATCTGAAGTATTTGAAAGTCGATTGTAGGCATGCTTCTCCATTAGCCCTTAACATTTCAGTGTATGTTTCCAAAAAATAAGGACACTTTCTGGCATAATCACTGTACCCTCATCACAATTTAGAAATTAACATTGATACGTTTCTACCATCTAATCCTCAGACTGCATAACCAATTTCCCCATATTGCCCATTTTAGGCCCAGGGTCATATGTTGTACTTAGCTGTCATATCTCTTTAGTGCCCTTCAATATGGAGCAGCTCCGCAGTCTCTCATGTCCTTGATATTTTTGAAGAATACGCAGGTCATTACTCTGGAGAACATTCTTCAGTTTGGGTTTGTCTGATGTTTCCTCATAGTAGGAATACTAAGAAGTAAATGCTCAGTGCATTATACACACCTGATGTCCACCTGTCTCATTATTGCTGATAGTAACTTTTATCACTTGGTCAAAGTGATGTCTGCCAGGTTTGTTCATTCTAAAGTTAATTAATAAATTAAAAAAACACTTTTTTTACTCTTTGCAGTTAGTATCTTAAATACAGGCATTCCTTGTTTTGTGCTTTGCCCTGTTGTGCTTCACAGATGTTGCTTTTTTTTTTTTAAAAAAATATATTAAAGGCAAGACCATCCACCAGCAAAAAGATTGACTCACTTTATTGCAGTACTCACTTTACAGCGGTGATCTGGAACCTAACCCGCAGTATTATGAAGGGTGCCTGTAATTTATCAACAGGAGCCAACCCCCTCTTCAGTATAATTAGAATATACTTATGCAACTGATTTCTGTCTATTTATTATGCATCTTACAACTTTGGTATACTAGTTCATTGCCCTTAGTAATTTGGAGTTGGACTTTCTAATTTTGTAAAACTATACAAATTTTGTTACTTTCTCCATCTTAGCTTTCTTTTTTTCTCCTTTGACTGCTTTTTCCATCATTACTAGTGTGTCAGTGAACCATCCATATCTGGTATCTTATTTTAATGGGAATGAATTTAATGTGTGTTTTGCTGGTAAGGAAAATTGCTTTTGGATATAGTTTTCAAAAATATATTTAGTAGATAAAGTATATGTTATAGAATTTTTAAATATATTACTGCTGTGCTAATTTTAAGAAATTTAAGAATCGATTTGATAGAGTTTATATTAAATAGGATATAAAAAATATTTTCTTAAAGAATGATTTGAGTTGCAGTGTTTTTGTTTTGACTTCCTAGGGTAAATTAGTAATAGGATGTTGAATTTTAAACTCCTGGTTTTAACTTTAAACTTTCTGGTTTGCTTGGGCATTTTTTTGTGGTAGAATGATAGAGTTCCAGAGTTAGGACTGACACATGGAGGTGAGATTTGTGTTTCAAGGAGTAAGACTGGGAACGTGAATTAGATCAAGTTTACTTTCATGAAGGAGTATGACAATTGTACTGGTCACACCTTCGTAAATGTTTCTGATTTAATCTTTAACTGATTTCCTTGCCTTCTGCAGTCCATCATTTACAAGGTAGCTTAAAAACTTTTCATTATTTCTCTTTTTCTAAAGTCTAAATTTCTAAGTTTGGAACACCGGACCTTTGGTTACATCAAACTACTACATTACTACATCAAACCCCATTCAGTTTTGAACCTGCTGTTCCTAGGCAATATGTCTTTGCATGTCTTGCCTTGTTTTTCTAGAAAGATTCTCTCCTCTTCCTCTGTTGTCTCCTCAGTGAATGCTGAACGATTCCTCTAGATTTTACTCAAGCTTTGTCTCTTCCTGGGAACCCTCCCTAACCCAGGCAGCTGACTCATTTGTGATAGGGCTCCGGATACTTGTTTGTCTTTGTTTTAAGACTCCTGCAGCTAAGGTTGGGATTTTGATGTTTAACCAGCGTTGGGACTGTTGGTATATATGTCAGATGAGGCATGCCAATGCACACTCTACAGCAGGTTCTTAAACTTGAGCCTGTATCAGCCTCACCTGGAAGATCATTTCTAATAAGTTAGGGGATGCTGATGTTGTTGGTCTAGAGACCACACTTTGACAACCTCTGTTATACATAAGATGGGTCACTGGCGAGCTAGGGTATTGATCACTCACCCCTACAGAGACCTGAAGAAAGCCAAGAAGCAGATCCTGTACATAGCTCACAACCACACTTGTCACATTATATTGTAATTATTTGTAACATAGATCCCTTGCTCACTGGACTGTGAGCTCTAGGAGGGCAGTTGAACCAGTGAATATAGTGATGGGTTTATACCATTATTCTTGTTTTGGTGGCTAAGGGACTGCTGCCAGCGCCCTGTGGCTACTCTTTGGGGCCAACATTTGAAGTAAAGTTCTATAGCTTAAAGTTCTGATCAACATTTGAAGTAAAGTTCTATAGCTTAAAGTTCTGATCAAGAAGACTTTGCCACCCAGACAATGTCTGGAGACATTTTTGGTTGTCACAGTGTGGGGTGGGGAGATGCTACTGGCATCTTAAGGATTGAGTCCAGGGATGCTGCTGACCATCCTGTAGTGCACAGGGCAGACACACACCCCCCGCCGCCAACAAAGAAGCATGCGGCCTAAAATGTCAGTAGTGCTGAACTTGAGAAATCTTGCTCTAGGGGAAGGGGATTCTAGTGAGGTAGGGTGGGTCTTTCTGTGAAATTTGTCTTTGTGCCTCTCATTTGTTCCTCACCCCAGTCTCTGTTCTTAGACTCTCTGAGTACCCTATGTACCTCTGCCCCACTGACCCCTATGCCCAGCCCTGCCCTGATGGAGGCCCTAGGCTGAGCCACAGGAGCCTACAGTGACCACAGCTGGCAGAGTCTTCAGAGAGAATCAAAGAATAATAATTTGCCACAGCTAAAAGTGCATTAAAATACAGTATTCTTTCAACAATAAATGACTTATTTGAGAAGGGCTAGGGCATTTATTGAATGATTAACTGACCTGCATATTCTGCTTGACCTACAGGAGATAGAGAGAGTTGTGTGAGTGCATGTTCTCTGCCACTGCTTCTCAAGCAGGGGAGAGGCATTTATTCATTTATTCAGCTGAGTTTTGAGTGACTTGCTATGTGCCAGGCCCAGTGACTGCCACAGAAAGGCTGGGCCCTGCCTTTATGAAGCTCTTGTTCTAGAAAGGAGATGGACAAAATAAAGAAGGGGATTCTTTTTCTACTCAACAGAATAGATTGTAGTAAATGGTAAAGAAAGGTAGTAGAGGGAATTAAGGTAGAAAATCAAGATGTGTGGGTTTTTTAGATAGTGCAGTCCAGGCCTTGCTGTGGAGGTGACAATTCGATTGCGACCTGGAGAAGGGCCTGTGCAATCATGGAAGGAAAGGGGAAGAGTATATGTTCCCATCAAAGAGAATAGGAAACAGGAGCTTGGAACCAGCAGCTGGAACACTGAGCGAGGGGGACGGGCAGGAGATGGGGTTGGTGATCTAAGAGGAACCTGGTCACACATGACACTCCATCAGGAGTTTAAGTGTTCTCTTGCAGGATGACGACATGGTCTTGTATTTTTGAGAAATCATTCTGTATTTTTTGCATATAAAGATCATAGGGAAACCAAGAGTGAAAGTAGGCAGGTCATTTAGCAGGCTGCAGCACCAAGAACTGATGGCGGTTTGGGCCTCAGTGGGGGAAGCAGAGATGCAGGGAAGTGGATAGGATCAGGCTGGATTTTGGAGGTAGCAGCTGAGGCAGGGAGGGGAAGGGAGGCATCAGGGGTGACTACCAGGTTTCTGGTTTGAGTTGTGGGCTCCATGGAGTTGACATTTACCAAGATGGGAAAGAACAGGTTTGGCAGGGAAAATCATGACTTCCATTGGGATTGTGGAGCCTGTTAGACATCTGTGAGGAGATGACAGGTAGGCACTTAGCCACAGGCATCTGGAGTGTGGGGGAGAGGCCTGGTGCTTAGCATTTAGATGGTGTTCGAAGGCAGGGGGATGGACAGGTATCCCCTGGGAAAAGTGCGAGGCTCACCTCAGTGCAGGGGCCAGACTGGCCGAGTAGTTGTGAAGATAGTAGGTCTCAAGTCACAGCCATTGGCAGGCATCGTAGAGGTCTGAAAGCCCAGCCTTAATATGTGCAATGGAATAAAGAGGAAGAGATGAGAAAAAGAAAATGAGCAACTGGGGATTGGGGTGCCCTTTGTGTAGGGTGTAGAAGTCACTTGTGATGATACTGGGAGTTGGGGTGAAGTGGAAGCCTGATCCAGCAGTTAGAGTTGCTAAACAACAAATGATAGGCAGCGACAAAGAATTTTTTAGATGCAGCGGTGAGTAGCTGGTTTGCAGGTGTCAGAGATGTTTACAGCTAGGAGGAATGTAGGGCTTGAAAGTGGAGTTAGGGAACCGGAGGCTGCCCTGAGGCTACAGGGAAGCTGTGTCCCCAGGGACCAGCCAGGCCCCTGCGAAGAGCAAGGAGCTGAGGGCTTGGGGGAGCTCCAGGGAATTTCATGGGAGGATTAGGAGGGAGGGTTAGATTGGGTGGTGACGGTTAACCAGGGAGTCTAGTTCTAGCTGAGGTAAATGGGTTGTGACTTATAGAGGAGTGAATGGTCAGTGGGTGGTCTGGGCCAGGGGCTTCAGGGAGAATGTTCCCGTGAGCCACAGCATATGATGGCTCTCACGGGGCTCTATTATTGGAAAGGTGTTCCCACTGGTGTTAAGAAAGTGTAAGAGTGAAGCTATTGCTTTTTCAACTCTGTCCCCCAAGGGCCCTGAGGGAAGAAGGGGGTCAAGGAGCACCTAGGAGGTGTAGAGTGTTCGCCAAAGCAGCTCCTTGCAAGCAGGGCATTTCTTTGTCAATTTTTCTATTTATTCAGTGTGTGTGTGTGTGTGTGTGTGTGTGTGTGTGTGTTTTCCCCCTTCAAATGCCACAGTTTACTAAAACTTCTAGGAAGATGTGCCGAGTGTTTCTGTGGCTTTGCGTACTCCCAGGACACGAGAGAACACTCCTTAGGGTGTAGGCCCCTGCAGTCGGGCAAACTGCTCTGTGGGGCCTTTGGCTTTTTCAGCACAGGGACTACCTGTTTTAGTCATTTTACATTTCACTTCCTTCTCACTCTGTGGGAAACAAGAAGTGATGGAGTAACAGCCAAGTATGACCTGTGTAAGGAGGAAACCCTCACCAGGAGCCTCAGTTCAGCTCCAAATACTGATTTATCATTATGGGTCATTTCTACGTGGCTCAAATATTCATTGAGCTTCCCTGTCCCAGGAACTGTGCTGGGAATGGAGTATGAAAAAATGGCTGAGAGACCCTCCTGCCCTGTAAGGACCCCCTGGTCTATTGTGCAGATTATGGAGCTAAGGACAGTGTACACACAGTAGAGACCCATTACTGGGTCAGGAAATCAGTTTATTTAGTAGTTGTTGATTGGTGTTTCTTTTCTTTTTTAAAATTAATGAAAATTGTGGTATAAGGATGTCAAGTACAGCATAGGGCATATGGTAAATAACAGTAATAACTATCTATAGTGTCAGACAGGTGATCACTTATTGGGATGATCATTTTGTAAGGTATATAAATGTCTAATCACTACATTGTACCCCTGAAATTAATATAATATTGTATGTTAACTGTAATTGAAAAATAAGAGACAAACGACCCCCCCAAATTCTGGTAAAACACACATAAATGTAAAATTTACCATCTTTTTAAAAAATTGAGGTATGATTGACATTAATTTCATATGTAATAACATAATGATTTGATATTTGTATGTATTGTGAAGTGATCACCACAATAAGTCTAGTTAACATCTTTCACTACACAGTTACAAACATTTTTTTTGTGATAAGAACTTTTAATATTTACTGTCAGCAGTTTTCAGATATGCAATACAGAATTATTAACTACAGTCACCATACTGCACATTATTGTACCTCCATGACTTATTTATTTTATAACTGGAATTTTGTACCTTTTTACCCTCTTTACCCATTCCACCCACCCCTTACCTCTGGCAACCACCAATCTGTTTTCTATTATCTTAAGAGCTTTGTCTCTCTCTCTTTCTGTCTCTCTCTCTCTCTCTCTTTTTTTTTTTAAAAGATTCCACATATAAGTGAGATCATAAGGTATTTGTCTTTCTCTGTCCTATTTCATTTATAGCATAGTGCCCTCAAGGTCCATCCACATTGTCACAAATGGCAAGCCTTCCTTACTTTTTATGGCCGCATAATATTCTATTGTGTATATATACTAATACCATCTTAATTGTTTTAAAGGGTACAGGTTAGTGGCTGTCCTTTTGTGACTGGCTTATTTCACTTAGCATTAAGATCCTCAGGGTTCATCTATATTGTAGCGTGTGTCAGCATTTCTTTTTAAAGGCTGAATAATATTCTAGTGTATATGTATACCACACTTTGTTTATCCATTAATCCCTCAATAGACACCTGGGTCACTTCCACCTCTTGGCTATCATGACTAATGCTGCTGTGATCATGAGCATACAGTGACTGACATTTCTTTTTCATGAACAAGGGTGGAAAATACCAGAGTAGCATGGAGAAATGTGGACACAGCGTAGGCAGACCTTCTGAGTGTTCAAGAGCACTTAGAAATCTAGATTTGTATGGGAAATCTCTTTTTTTTTCAGCTATTTTTCAAAATAATGTGTGCCACACCAGACATATTTGTTGCTGGGATCTTGCTTATGGGCCTCCACTGGGTGACTACAGGCAGGAGAGATTATGTATAAGGGATTTTTGGTAAATGCCACATAAGTTGTCATGGACCCAAGGGAGGAGAGGTTTGCTGGAGAGAGAGGCCCCCTGAAGGAGCTCGATCCTGAAACAGGGATCAATTAAATCAGATTTTTAAAAAGGGGTATAATGAACTCTCAGTCATTGCTGGTGGTAATGCAAAATGGTGCAGCCACTTTGGAAGACAGTTTTGGGGTTTCTTACAAAACCGAACATACTCTTACCATATGACCCAGCAATCATGCTCTTTGGCATGTACCCAAAGGAGTCGAAAACTTATGTCTACACAAACACCTGCATACGGATGTTTATAGCAGCTTTATTTATAATTGCAAAAACTTGGAAGCAACCAAGATATCCTTTAGTCGGCGAATGCATAAATAAATTGTGGTCCATCCCGATAATGGGATATTATTCAACACTAAAAAGAAATGAGCTACCAAGCTGAAAGACGTGAAGGAACCTTAAGTGTATTTTATTAAGTGAAGGAAGCCAGTCTGAAAACCCAATCTGAAATGACCCATAATGATACTGTGCAATTTCAACTATATGACATTATGGAAAAGACAAAACCATGAAGACAGTAAAAAGATCAGTGATTGCCAGGAGTTGGGAGGAGGGTAGCGTGAATAAATAGGTGGAGCACAGAAAATTTTTAGAGCAGTGAAACTATTCTGTATGACACCGTAATGGTGAATACATGTCATTATACACTTGTCAAAACTCATAGAATGTACACCGAGACTGAACCCTAATGTAAACTATGAACTTTGGGTGATAATGACATGTCAGTGATGGTCATCAATTGCACCACTCTGGAGGGGGATTTTGATAATGGGGGAGATTGTGCCGAAGTGTAGGAACTCTCTGTATTTTCTGCTTGGCTTTGCTGTGAACCTGAAACTGCTATAAAAAAGTCTATTAAAGTTTTTAAAAAAAGGATGAAGGCCTATTGGGTTTGGGAGTTGAAGGTAGGGGATACCTTCAGTGTGTGTTCAGGGGATAAGTGGGCAACCAGTCTGGCTGTGAGAAACGATTCCTGTTGGGACAGCGGGATACATGACCGGAAAAGCAGGCTGGGGCTCTTGCAGATATGCAGACACTCACACTGGCAATGCTTGTACCAGGGTATGGCTTTGCAAGCTGCATGAGATGACCTATGTCCTAAATTAACCTAACTGCCCATACATTTATTTCCCATGGACTGATGAACTTTGAGCAATCTAGTGAAAGTATCATGACTGACTAAATTAGCCTTGAGTAGGTATTTTTTCAATTAAGACAATGTAAATTACATGTTCACATGCATGGTGATTAAGCTTCTGGAACAATTCTTTGACGCAAGTCAAGCATTTTCTTTTCTGTTCTTTGTGCCTGAATTTCAATGAGTGACATCAAAGGCTTAGTTAATCAGGCAGTAGATTTCTTACTCTCAGGAGGGATACCTTGAGCTAGGAGGCAAGAGCTAAGGTTCAATAGTTTGGAAGAAAGCGTTTTGTTGGAACAGACACTGCTGACTCTATCTTTAGAGGAGGTCACGCACAGAGGCACTCACAGGTTCAGAAGGGATCTTGGCAGTGATTGATTCCTAACCTAGTGGTCACCACTTGGGCTGTGCTAACCAGACTAGGGTATTACCTGCTGGTTGTAAGATCCTTTACTTGCTAGTTTCAAACAATGGTGCTTTAATCTCCTCACAGCCATGTGGGTTGGGCAGCGGAAATATTTTCTTGCTCATGACTCCTTGTTTTGTTGGGAAAATGTGTGGTGAGAAGACAAGGACACATGAAGACATAAAGGCATGGTTTAGTTGGCAGGGGAGAAAGGAGACAAGAAGGCTGGGAATGAACCAGAGATTTCTGTAGAGCCAGCAGCATGGGAGATCCACAAGTACCCCAGGGCAGAGGGAGTGGTGGGGTTTGGGGGACATTGGGGAGGGAGTGGGACGCAGCCTGCACTGCTGCTTCACTTGTGTTGACACGGGAAAAACAGATCATAGATGAAGAGGGAAGGGATGAGGAAGTGGATTTTGAGCAAATATTAGGAATGGAGGAAAGAAGATTCTAGCTGAGAGGTGCCATTGCATTTAATTTGATTTGGCTGGGGGCCACTCCAGGAAAGCTGGGGTAGTGACCCATTTTGAGATAGCTCACCTGCGGTGTGGGTGTTCCCATCTCATGCTGGATGGATTCTAGTGGCTAGGCATGGAGACATACCAGACACTGTCTTCGGTCACAGATATGCCAAGTAGTTTGTGAGTAGTCCTTGCTCTGAAGGAGTTATACTCCATGGTGAGGCAGGAGGGAAATGCCGCTGCTGGATTAAGGGGTGTGGAAGGAGAGAGGAAGGAGAGAGTAACAGCCTTGAGACAAGGACCACTGGGGCAGAGCTGGGTTGAGGGATGGTTCCTTAGGCAGTGGCCTGGAGTTGCTGAGTAAACTCCCTCAGAGATAAGCCGGAATGAAGGTGTCCCTTGTCTCAGGTCTCCATGTCTAATTCTTCACTTAGGTGGTGATGGATAATTTAGGCTCCTGTGAAAGTAGGCTTGCCATCAGATGAAAATGAAAACCTTAAGTCCTTGCTGGTACCTATAGGGCTCAGCCTGGCTTTTTGAGATTGGGAGTTCTTAAGTCAGGAGCCACGATGAAAGAGATTTGCTTAATTGAGTAATTCCATCTATCAAAATTATTAGAGGCTTTTTAATGGGGTCCAAATGTGATTACTTAAGAGCTCCGTTGTGGTAATGGCTGGTATTTGTCTACAGGGTCTTTGTAGTGTTCAAAGCAACCCCAGTTCATCCTCTCAGCAGCCTTGGGAGGTATTATCTCCAGGTGTTTTCCCCTTTTGCCAGAGGCCAGTTTTGAGAAATGAGGATCAAGGTCACACAACCAGAAAGTAACAGTCCTAGACTAACACAGGAGGATTGCCACTTGCAACACATTCAGCAGTGTTTTTTTCTTTTTACTCATTAAACTTTTGAAAATTTTGGTAAAATGCACGTAACAAAATTTACCATCTTAACATTTTAAAGTATACAGTTCAATCGCCTTAAGTACATTCACATTGTTGTGCAACCAAGCTCCAGAATTCTTTTTATCTAGCGTTAGAGTTTCATTAAAACACTAACTTCTCACTTCCCTCTTCTGCCAGCCAGCCCCTGGCAACCACCATTCTGCTTTTGTCTCTCTGAATTTGACTACTCTAAGTACCTTATGTAAGTGGAATCATACAGTATTTTTCCTTTTACATTCCCACCAGCGTTGTGCAAGGGTTCCAGTTTCTCCACATCCATGCCAACACTTTTTTTTTCTTTTTGGATAGTAGCCATTCTAATACGTGTGAGGTTGGTTTGCACTTCCCTAATGATTAGTGATGTTGAACATCTTTTCCTTTGTAAGCAGAATTTTAAAGAGGGCCTGTCAGGGTACAGTATCATCATCTGGGTAAGTTCCAGGGCTAATTTCTCAAGAGATTCCTTCAGGGAATAACTGTAGAATAAATGGTCCAACACATTTCAAACCCGTTTAGTGGTAAAGCTTACAGATTTATACTCTTGCTTTGGAAGGAAATTGAGACCTAGAAATATCAAGTGACTGCCAAAGGAGGATGGAGATGCAAAATCTGGAACTTGTAGAAATGAAGGGGGGAATGGTTGAGGCCCTGGGAATGCCCGGGTCCTCAGTACCATTGCTTGGACTAGATTCCAGCCTTCCGGCTCCTGGACCAGCGTCAAGCAACTAGGGTTAGCAAAATCGAGCTGTTTCTCTTACTGCTTCCTTAAAGATTCACAGATGTTCATTTTTCAACAAATAATTCTTGAGCACTTCCTCTGTACCTAGTACTATAGGCTAGGGATAAAGCAGTAGATAAGAGAAATGAGATCTCTGCTTTCACAGGTTATTGTTTGGCTTCAGAAATTTCCTTACCCTGGCAAAGTCAGTAAAATGGTGTTAATCTTTAGACTACCTCTGCAAATTAATTATTATCATTTAAATAATGCGTAATAGATAAAGACAGTTTATTTGAATAGATTTTTCTTGGGGTCCTCTTAAAGTTATTGTTTTTCTTTTCATAATGAATAAGTAATTAGTAGAGAGACAATTTGAGGTTATGTGAATATCCTTTTGTACATCGAATTGTCACTCACTGGTTTTAACTTTCATCGATAATTTCATTTTTTAAAATTTTTATAAATTTTGTGTTTTTCAAAACAGTTGGCATATAATATTAGTTTCAAGTGTACCCATTGTTAATTTTCTAACTCCATTGTTCCTTAAATATTTTTTTTTGCATTCTAGAATGCATGAGCTTTCCCTTCTCCCCCATTTATGTAGGAGTAAGGATGTATGTATTCTTTTGTTATTTAATGGGTTATGATTCATTGCCATTTATTTATTTTGATGCTCTAAGTATCACAGATTTGTCTAGTGAGAACCCTTCAAGCTAGCTTCTCTGTCCTTTGACAGACATATTCTCATGATTCCTTGAGCACTTCCTTATTTTCTGTTCCACTCTCTGTCTTTGTACACTCTCTGTTTTGCGTTGGTCTCATCACTGGGTGGTGATGCTATTTCTGGGGATGCTTGGGACACTCCTACTTGTGGCAAGTCCTCACAGACATTTTCCCCAAGGAGTCAGTGTTGTGGCTGAACTAGCCCTTGTGATTTTTAAGATTGCAAAATGCACCTCAGTAATGATTTATATCAGGGAACTTTGAAAAAGACAAGGTTTATTACTCACAGGTCCTGGCATGCCTGAGGTCACACAGTAAGGTCCTGGGGGGAAGGAGTGAGACAGGGAGGTAGGGGAGAACACCATTCTGGGGTTCTGCCTTTATTGGGGTGAAGGGTGAGGTGCCTAAGGTTTTGCAGGTTCACTCTTTGTTGGTGAATTTAAAACAACAGTAGGAATTAAAGCTCAGGAGGGGAAAAACAGGTGGTCAGTCAAATGGTTAGTTATCCAGGTCAACCAGAGTTTTCTGACAAAGAAAAAGGGAAATTCGTGGGTGGGTGGCTTGGGTCTTTATCTAGTGGTGTAGCTGGTGATGTGTTTGATTTGAACGTCTTTGAAGTGGATGCCTCAGCAATCAAAAGCTTAACGTATGACATTTAAAGTACAATAAAAAAAGCTAGTTGTCATTTACTGACAGTACACTGCCCCAACCTTGGAGTCAGTCATTTCTTTAAGTACCCTTATGGAAGAAGGTACTAAAAAAACAAACAAACAAACAAAAAAAACACAAGATCTGGGCTTTGGAGTGCTCTTTGATACTGGTGTGTCATTGCTTTCAGGCCCTCTCAGCAAAAAGAGCTAGTGTGTGTGTGCATGCGTGTGTGTGTGTTTGCATGTGCAAATATCTAATTTTTAACCCTAGCTGTATATTTAAAATGTAGACTTTTAAAAAACAAAACTCATAAATGTAGGGTTCTAATAAGACACAGATATGTATTTTTGGATAAATGTCACCCTTTTTCTCTTAATTTTTAACAGGTGGCTAAACCCCTTGTTTAAAATTGGTCACAAACGGAGATTAGAAGAAGATGATATGTATTCGGTGCTTCCAGAAGATCGCTCCAAGCACCTCGGAGAAGAGCTGCAAGGGTAAGCAACAGGCAGTGAGGAGAAGGATAAGGAAGAAGGGGAACTTATAAGTGTGTGGCTATTGGTTGGGAGAGGGTATTGCCTTCCTTTGGGCCCTTCTGGAGCCTTCTTCGCCTAACATTGCCCACGCACCTCCCCTCAGGCTGCCCTTGGGCTTAGGCTACTTTGGAGGCTTGGGGAACCTGTGTTTCCTGTGGAAGTGCAGGGAGCCCACAGCAAAGGCCCTGGCCACTGAGATCTGTCCCGGGAGGTGGTATCGCTAGTGAAGTTGTCTGGACTCCTGTTTGCCGTTTTGGGCTGCTGAGCTCAGAGTGCTGTCCATCCAGCAGAGCTTGACAGTAACTTGTTTCCTAAAATAGGGACTTTTTTGCTCCAGGCTCGTTTTTTCTGGTGCT
Organism: Pteropus alecto; assembly: GCF_000325575.1. Taxonomy (NCBI): domain Eukaryota; kingdom Metazoa; phylum Chordata; class Mammalia; order Chiroptera; family Pteropodidae; genus Pteropus; species Pteropus alecto. Next base: position 22,666,027 of record NW_006436811.1, on the reverse strand, counting down.
TCAGATAGTGTACCACACATCTTGTAAGAGCCCTGGGAACGATTAGCCAGCATTTATGAGATAGCCATGAGGTCCTGTAATAAGCACTTATCTTTCACTCTGCCACCTCCCCCGTTTGCCCTAAGGCAGGGTGTGCTGTTCTTCACTTCCCTTTGTTTCTCATTGCAGGTTCTGGGATAAAGAAGTCTTGAGAGCCGAGAGAGACTCACGGAAGCCTTCTTTAACAAAGGCAATCATAAAGTGTTACTGGAAATCCTATTTAGTTTTGGGAATTTTTACGTTAATTGAGGTAAAAGCTTTTGCCTACAGTGAATTGTTTTTCAGTATATGTGGATTGCTAGTGAGATGGATGGGACTACCGGGGAGAGGGGCAAGAAATTTAAGGCATGAGAGTAAAACATATCTAGTAAACATGATGTAACTCCGTAGCTGAGTTCATCTTTAGAATGGGCAAATACTTAGATGACTAGACCTTAGGGAGATTATTATTTTCTTTTAAGCAACTAAAATAGAGAGTCATGGAAGGACAGCACTGAAATGAAAAGGCATTTTATACCATGTTAAGACACTTTTGGTGCTCAGTAAATCTTATAAATGCTAAGAATGATCCTTGACCAAAAGAAGATCCTGCAACCTCAAGAAATAGGTGTCCTGCGGTTTGGAAGATGTAAATTTGGACCAGAGCCCAGACTAATAAACATTTTTTAGGTACTCAGCAAATAATTGTTAACTTGACCAAGCCAGATCTGATAAATGCTTTCCAAAGTAGGCATTGTCACCTCTCCCCTTCCCGAGAAACAGAACGCAGGGCCCTGCCTCTGGCTTGGGCTCGAGCTGGCCAGAGCTCCCAAGAACACACAGGTCCAGGCTGCTCGCTTTCCAGTGGACTGGATACTACGAGCCAAAGCCCTCTCTTTGGAGTGGCTCTGGCTTCTTCATGAATTCTGGAGAATATGTACCACATGTATCACCCATCCTGGTTTCTTGTCCCTGGTTGCGGGAGTGGATTGCTGGTTGGAAGGTGGAGTCTTGGTAGCCTGGCATGGCAGAGAGTGTAGGATTGGATGGACAATGGAGAACCGAAGGCAAAAACCATGAGTCAGTGACCTCTATTACCGTGAAAGGCCTCAGGCATGATCCTCTAGTAAGACGTTGTTCTACCTGTTCTAGGTTGGTATGCTGAAAATCTGCCTAGGTGGCTCGTGCTCTCTGTAGGACTTTAGTACTGACTTAGGGACATTGGTGGCCCTGCCTTCGTGTGAGATTAGTAGAAATAGAAGTTGCAGTTGCTATGAAAGGGTTGTTCTAGATGCAGAAGGGCGGTAAGTTGTTATAAGTGCATTTATTGGGGATGAGGTGGGTAGGCCAGTTCATTTGTATGTGGGAAGTGTAGCTCCTGTTTAAAATGGTCTGTTGTATTGAAGGGCACTGTGGGAAGTGGGTAGCTAGGTGAGTAAACTCTGGAGAAAACCAGAGAATCTGTCAGGCAATAGGTGACTGGATGGTCCTGGGAGACTAAAGTTCTTGCTAATGACAGAGGTGTGTTGGCCAGTGTGCCAGACAGTGGGAATGTGTATATGGGGCAGTGTTCCTCCTTTGGGAGGGCACCAACCACCACCTGGATATTGTTGTGGCCTTGCGAAGGGCAGAGTACAGATGCAAATCAGTGGGACTGCTTTGCATCAAAGTTTACTCAAGGGTGGGAGAGGATGCAGGAGACCCTCAGGTTGTCCAGCCTGTTTCTGACCTGTGCACAGGTGTCCCAATGATGGTGTTTCTACATTGTTACAGTAAGTCTGTTTAAAAGAAGTGAGGTGGCGAGTGGGTGTCACTGTAGCCTGTGTGTGCATTTCTTGATCAAATGCGGCTACTGACATCAGGGAGCAGAGCTCTCATGAATTCTGCTTGCCAGGAATCACTGGAGCCTCGCTGTGTGCCTATGGCTCTAGATTGGGGTAGACAGGGGTGAGTGGCCTCAGGGTTTAGTATAGGATCGTGTCCTGGAGTAGGCCTCCCTCTGCTGCCCCCGGATATGTAGTTTCCATTTGCTGCCAGGTGCCGAAGAAGCTGAAGACAGGCAGATCAAAGGGTAGCCCATGTCTCTGGGTTTGAACTGAGCTTCTGGTTTTCCTCACTGTCCTGGACTGCTGGCTTCTTGGGGTGGGGTCTCTAAGCCCTACATGGTGACTAGATTCCATCTCAAAATGAGCTTCGAGTCTTTGCTGGGCAAGATTTTGGAGAACTTGACACAGAGACAGAGGCCACAGGAGCTGGGGTTCTTCTTGAGAGAGGATAGGCCCCACTCTGGTGCTGGGATTTCAGAATTGTCCAGTTCCAGTAATACTTATTGATGGAGGATCTAGGATGGCTAGGACTGGGGGGCTGAATGAAGGTGCAGCCAGCTGGTAGAGTGTTGGGCCCTCTTTTAGGAGGTTGGTTAGTTATGGCAAAAAAGTGGAGAATAAAGTAACTGGCCAACATGGGGGCTCATCCTCAGTAGTATTAGTATTAATTAGTAGGAGTAGCAGCAGTAATAGAGATTCGTACTCAGTTAGTAGTAGTAGTACTGACGATGTTTCAATAAGGGCTCATACTCAGTGGTGGTGGTGGTGGCAGCAGCACTATTTGTGTAGTAATTATAGTAAGTATTTGAAAAATGTCTATCAAGAACTGCTATGAGCACTTTACATGTAATATTATTTTATTCCTTTGGCTAACTCAAATGAAATGAAAAATATTATTATTCCCATTTTGGAAAAGAGGACACATAGTGACAAGTAGTTAACATATTGTGCCCAGGGTCACACAAAGCATAAAGGAGAGTCAAGATTTCTTCTTGGGCACTCTGACTTATGAGCCTGACGATCTCTATGACTGATAGCTTGTCCTGTGTCTTCAGGGTCTCAGATACATGCATCTTGATTTTGGCCTAGGAATAATAAGTAAGATGCTAAGAACTGCCTAGAATAGGAAGTTATATTGGGGATTGTAAATTGGGGTGGAGTCCAGGTGGCTGTGTCCCCTGGGTGCTGGAATTTGCTAGGGTGTTGACATTAGCAGTAGCACCATGGTGCATTTATATGGACCAGGAGCCTTGAAGAAAGCCACCTTGGCTCATTACTGTCAATCTCAAGTAGGTACAGTTTGCCTGCCCTGGTGACCTAAGTTCTTAAACATCCATTCACACGACACCATTGCACATTGGCTCCTTGAGACGGACCAGTGGAAGGCAGTGGTCTTGCATGGGACTCAGATGATCTGGGCAAAGACCAAGTTCTTTATGTAGTTACTTAACAAGAGCGCCTGGTTCACTGCTGAGAGCTGGTATCTCTGTGAATTTTGGAGTGGGTGTGCATGTGTTCGGTAAGGATGAGAACCCCCACTCAGTCACTAGTGTGGGGGGCAGTTCTCCTATTCTGATGTTTGAGCATTTCCCCATTTGCAGAGTGTGCACCAGATCTGGGGTATTATGGTGACAGGTGGGTGGAACCAGTCAGTGCTGGTAGCAGATAAATCAGATGGGATTTCTCTCAGGAGGGTGCTTGCTTGATTGCCCTGTGTTCAGGCCAATTTCTTGGTGGTTTATGCTATAAAATTAGACAATAGCCTAGAATCCCTGGATGAGCATGGTGACTAGCCTATGATGCTCATTCTAACTTTTTTTCTTTAAGATAATACCTAGCAGAACTCAGTTCTGATGCAGTGAAGTTCAGGGATTTCTAGGGGTCATTAGGGCTCAACTAGAGTAAACCGCGAATATCTTTTTTTTTTTTCTGGCAGCCAAAAGAAGCTTGCAATCCAACACAAATATTCTTGTTTCCCTAGACTTGGCTATTGAAACTCTCCTGTTTTGGAGAAATTAGAAATGATTTCTTAGGGTGAAATGTTATATATCAAAAATAATTTTCAGGTGCCGTTTGGGTTTTTAGTGATTAAAACTAGTACTGAGTTAGATGGGATGAACATTAGTTTAATGATTGATTTCATGAAGCAGCTTCCCATTTTGTGATCTTATATCTATGCTGCTTGTTGGTTTTTGTATTTTAGCTGGTGGAAGATCTAAACTCAATCCAGGATTTTCTTAAAAGCTCGAAGTTGAGGATTATCCATGATTTCTAAGCAGTGCACTGTTATCAACCAGAGCACAGGCAAGGCCTTTCCCAGGCACTACTGGCAGCATTAGTGGGAAGAGGCAGGGTGATGCCAGTCTAGGGCAAGGCTTCTGAGGTTGGGATTTTGAAGTAGTGAAAACCTCTGTTCCATGAGAATTGAGGACTGATTTGATTGTAGTGCTGGGAGAAACAAGTGCCAGGCGGATGATGAATGTGGTGCTCTCGTAGACCAGCACTAATTGGAAAAAAACAGCTGGTGAGTTCCCAGCATTCCTGGCCCCTGTGTGCACCTCTGTGGGGACAGTGGTGGGAAAGGAGCAAGTCTCTGCCTGCCCAGAGCCTTCAAGGTAGAGAGGAGGAGCCTGAAGCCTCTTTAAGAGCCAAACATTGACAGAAGCCACCTCCCAAGTCATGGAGCCTTTTCTTTGAGAGTCGAGGTCTCTCCCTGCTGGTGTGTCAAGTGGGATGGCCTCAAAGAACTTATGTGGGTTCTCCAGTTCCCTTCCCCTGAGAGAAAGAGTGGACTGGGGTTAGGTCCTATTCTAGTGACCCTTAGAAATGACTTTGGTGGCTGCTGGCCTTTACCTGAGGCCACTTTGGCTGATTGTCTTTGGTTTAGGTGGAGGCTGTAAGAAGGTGAATGTTTATGTAAATCTTCATGTTGGAACTCAGCTGATGGGCAAGAATTAAACAGACAAACAAAACCCTCTGAGTAGAGTTTGTATGTTGACTTAGGAGCTGATTCCCAGAGAGCTGTACAGGGCCTTTGCATTTATATTCTAGCTCTTTCTTCCAAGTGTCCCTCACCTCTGCTCAATCCAGGAGGCTGAGGAGTAGCTGCTGAAGAAACTGTGGACCAGGAGCAACCATTGAGGACTACATAGCAAAGGAGAGATGGAGGAAGCATCTAGAAAAGTGTGCAGGAAACCTGCAGAGCAGACCTGTGTACTTTTGCTGGTTCTTGGCATATAGCATTAGCGTAGTAATAGCCACAGTGATGATCCTGAGTCATCAAAGGTAATGCTTCTCAGTTCATTTTCTTTAAGAAGTCGAGGAAGTGAGGGGCTCATTTAAAAAAAAATTGCATTCATAAAAGTTAAAAAAAGATCTGCTTAGAAATGAAACTTCTAACTACTTTCTAGAAAGGTTGGCTTTTAGGAATGACTTCTGTCAATATTTCTTGTTCTGCCGTGATTGCCTGTGAACAGCAATGAGCTTTCCCAAGCCCTTTGTGAAATCAGCCTCTGCCATTGAGAATGGAATAGGTTTCTTCCCAAGACTTCTGTATTATAAAAGTGACCATAGCTTAAGCTTATCTTCATGCTGGTTTCTCAGCACTTTTTGCCATCATAGCTCATTTAGTTGTCTTAGGTCTCAAGACAAGGCAGATGTTTCTGTGGTTATGGACGTGGAGGTGCAGGAGGGCATGTGACGACAGGCTTAGGGGGTCATGTGTCTTGCAAGTGACCGACCTGGTTTGTGAAGCAAAAGGTTCTGATTCCTAGGCCAGTGTTCTTGGCATTCTGTCCCGATGCTTTGTCTCCTGTCCCAGCCCCCACTGACTGGTCAGAGAGCCAAGAGTAGGTGTTTTTTCTACCAACAGCTCTGTGTTCCTCTATCAGCTGCAGTGTTTTGTTTGTTAGTTTGTTTTGTTTTGTTTTGTTTTGTTTTCCCTGTAGGATTTTAAGAACATTTCAAAAATACAAAAATAGAATAGGATCGAAGGGTAGCAGAATATGCCACCCCAGAAGATGCCTCTTTGGCACAAGGATTATTTCAAGCTGCTTAAACAGCAGGCACAAGAGAAGCTCTGAAAATAGAACACATTTACATTTATAAAAAAAAATCTCCATTTGTAAGTGTCTCCCTCTGCAACTAAGAGAAAGATGGCTTTAAATTACTAGAGAATGTTATCAATAAAGAAGTCTTTTTTAAAAATTAATTAATTAATTAATTATCTTATGGTGACATTGGTCAACGAAATCCAATAAGTTTTAGCTGTACACTTTAATAGTAAGGCATATATACATTTACACTGTGTGTTCACCTCTCATAGTTAGATTTATTTCTGTCACCACATATTTGACCCCCTTTACCCTGTCTACCTCCCCCCACCCCCTACCCACTGGTAACCACTAATCTGTAGTCCATGTCCATGAATCTTTGCTTGTTTGTCCTGTTCATTTGTTGCTTTTAGGTTTATATTCCACATATAAGTGATATCATGTGGTTTTCAACTTTTTCTGTCTGGCTTATTTCGCTTAGCATGATTATTGCAAGGTCCATCCATGTCATCGCAAATGGCAGTATTTCATTTCTTCCATTGTATATATGTACCACAGCTTCTTTATCCAATCATCATAAGACACTTTAGTTGCTTCCATGTCCTGGCTACTGTGAATAATGCTGCTATGAACATCGGTGTGCAAATATCTTTTTGGATATGGGTTTTCAAGTCTTTGGAGTAAATACCCAGTAGAGGGATTGCTGGATCATATGGTAGATCAATTCTTAGTTTTTTGAGGAGCCTCCATACTGTTTCCATATTGGTTGTCCCAATTTGTAGTCCAACCAGCAGTGTATAAGGGTTCTTTTTTCTCCACATCCTCTCCAACATTTGTTATTACTTGTCCTGTTGATTATAGCTATTCTAACAGGTGTGAGGTGGTATATCATTAAGTCTTTAAGAAGACTTAAATCTGTACAACAAACCCTACCCTTGTTTACCCTGCTTTTCCTATCAACCCCTCATAACTGCCCCCTCATTCTTTCTTTTGTCTTTAGTTGAAGATAGTATTTAAGGTGGTGGCTTGGGCCATCTCAGAGAGTTACTCAATTTTTCTGAGCATCTCCCATGTATACAGGAAGTATACATCTTAATAAACTTCCATTTGTTTTTCTCTTTTTATTTTGTTTTTTATTGCAGGGGGTCTCAGCTAAGAACTCAGAAGGGTACTGGGAAAATTCCATATAGGAAAGTAAGCCCCTATGTAACACCAAGCCAGCTTCAGTAGTTATCAATTTGTGATGTTGTGATTCATCTGAAACCCTAGTCTCACTTCCCAAGAAAATTTTGAAGTAGTTCCTAGACAATATATCTTTTTATCTATAAATATTTATATTTATATTATCTATAAATATTTCAGTATGCATCTTTAAAAGAGGTGGAATCTTTCATATAATTCTTATACCATTATTGTGCATAAACATTAACACTGATACTTTAATATCATTAATATCTACCCAGTGCTCACATTTGGCTTTTTTCCCCTTGTAATTTGAAGCAGTATCCAAATAAGGTGCATCTGGTTGATGTAGGCTGTATAGGTTCCCTTTCTCTTTCTCCACTTTCTCTCTCTCTTCCCCTTCCTGCTATCTCTCTCCCTCTCTCTCTCTCTCCCTCTCTCTCTCTATCCATCTATCTATCAGTCAATCATCTATTTATCTATCTGTCTTATTTGGAGAAACCAGATCATTTATCCCACAGTCTGAATTTGGATGATTGCTGCCCTCCACCCCATGTTCTCTGGCACTGTAAGTTGGTGATTAGATCTAGACGCTTGTTCTCAGTATTTTTCCGACTCTTTGGCAGGATTACTCCATAGCTAGAGTAGTGTTACTTCCCTTATGAGGTACATAACATATGGTCGTCTGTATTTGTATATGATGTTAGACAATATTCACGGTCATTGCTCAAGACCCATTCATTCATTAGGGGGTTGCAAACTGGTGATATTATAATTCTTCTCCTCTTCATTTATTAGCCGAAATACTTCATGAAGAGAAATTTGTCATAATCAATTCTTTGGTTACCCTGAGCTCCAGTATGTATAGGAAGGGCAGAGGAAATTCTTAATTTTTAAACAAATTTTCAAAATAATAAATTGTTTTCCAGCATTCTCCTCTGGGGCTAATGAGTTTTTTTTTCATCATTTATTTTATGAGTGTCATGTATTTCAAGATTTCTTATGTGCTTCAGTCCATTACAGTTATTATTCTTATGCCAAACTTTGGCCACCTTTAGCCAGTGGGAATCTGTTCAGGTTGGGTCCTAAGTCTTTTGCATATACTCTGATAGTCTTTGCTAGTTTCCTTGCTTTCTGGAGTAACAAGATGTTTTTGGGATCATCTTCTACAGTTTTTGCCCCAGCCCTGGAATCAGCCATTTCTCCAACTAACCCTGGTTTCTTTTAGTGGGAAATGGTGTTTATTTTTTATTTTATTTTATTATTTTATTTTATTTTAAACACCTACAACACCTGATATTCCTAGGTGGTCCTCCTCCATCCAAGTACTAACTGACCCTGCTTAGCTTCCGAGATCAGACACGATTGGGCACGTTCATGGTGGCATGGCCGTAGACTGGGAAATGGTGTTTAGAGACTATAGTCTAGGCACTAGAGGTACTCACTGCTGGTGAATCGATCACTGTTTCTCAACTTTTTGATTAGATCAAGCTAGAATACATTTTTTAAAAGGTAAACATATCATGAGTGTATATGGGTATTTACATTTCAAATCATATTCAGTACACTAGTGTTTTTACTGAATCTCATTACTCTTACACCTTTATCTGTTATGTATGTCTGTATCTCTTTTCTCCCATGCCTAATCCCAGTTCTCAATGAAAACATAATTACTTATTTGTTTTACCTCATAGTATCAACACTATCACCCATAATATCACTAACAAAAAAAATTTAAGATTTTTTTGCAGTTCATATTGATTTTAGGGTAGGTAGGTATATTGCACAGGGGATATATTTTCAAATTATTTGTTTAAAACCACTTTTAATTGTTCTTTTTTTGTATGGTTTGCATGAGTATATATTTAGGTACATCTGCTTCATTTTACTCTGAAATTTTAGGAATTACTTTTTAAAAATTTGTTTTGTAATTCTGTATAGTGTCCTTGGTTCCAAAGCCAAATCAACAGACGAGGCTATTAAAGACTGTTGTCCTTGTTCCTTCTACTATTTCCTCTTTCTTTTTGGACGTAAATTTAAAAAGAAATTATGATCTTTTTCTTTTTCTTTTTTAAATATATTTAATTTTTTCTACTGAGCAGAATGGAGAATGGATAGTTTTCCTCCTCCGAGCCTCAGTACTTCAGGTTCATAAGGGTTTTTCTTAGGAGCATGATATGTGCCATGTAACCCTGATTAAAACCCTTCATAGTACTTGTAAGTCCTTCAAAGCAGGTCTGTGGACCTGCCAGGCTCAGATGCCATGATGGAGAGGAGGATAGCAGGTGCTCACATGGGGTTAGTTTCTGCTCTCCAAAATCTTTCAGGGTAAGGGATTTTTAAACTTTATTCTTAATCAATTGAACCTAAACCAATCTCTAGATGCTGGGCCTTGGGCATCAGTGTGTCCTTAATACCTCCCAAGTGATGCTAATGTGCAGTGAGGATGATGACCCCTGATTAAAAGAGGAGTTAAGGTATATCTAGAATCTTGATGGTTATTTCCCCAGACTCACTCACTACTTTTCTTCCTTATCGCTGGATCTTTCTCAGCTCTACCCTTGTCACCTTGTTGCAGAAAAGATCCAAAATTAGACCCATGAGAAACCAAGCAGCACTCAGAGAATTGGAGAACTCAGTTCTATTATGCCAGTGATCCCAGAGGAGATCTGGGATCTGAAGATCTGGGCCCCAGAGCTCAGTTGCAACATTCCTTATACAGACTCTTTTTGGCACAGGCTGACTGGTTAATTTGTCCTCAGACAGTTATAAAGTGGCGGGAGTTGCTATGGTTGCAGGTGGTTACATTGTGTTACAAAGGGTGGGAGTTGCTATGGGTTACCAGCAGTTATAAAGTGTTACAAAGAGGGGGGAGTTGCTAGGGGGTACAAACAGTTACATTTGTTGCTTAGATCAAACAAAAGGGAAGGTGAGTCTTTAGTCAATTTCGAGTACAGCCCATGCAACAAGCATATTTATAGAAGCAGAACAGAGAGCTGATTAGCCTTTTGAATGGAAATTCTTCTTCAGCCTATTCCTGCATTTCTAAAAATTGACCATCTACACATTTTCCCCATGAGCTCTCTCTTTTATGCTTATATGTTTTACTCAAGCATTTCTTTTTTGTTGTCCGATAGCTTGTTTCTATTTCCTATATTTTCTTTTTTTTCCCTCATAGTCAGGAGTGGTAGAGTTGGACAAGAAACATTTCAAGTATATGGGGAAACATGGTGGAGAAACTGCCCACTGGGGAGGTTTTAGCATCCAGTCATGTAATAAGTTACCCTGAGAAGAAGGGGGTGGGGCCCACATGTCAGTTGCTATAAAGAGGCTGAATGCCAATATTCCATTAAGAAATATCTGCCCTAAAGACTCTCAGCTCAGCTATAAGAAGAGATGAACAGAGCTGCCATTTGCAACAACATGGTTGGACCTTGAAATAACATACTAAGCGAAATGGTCCAGACAGAAAAGGTTGAAAGTCACATGATATCACATATGTGGGGTATAAACCTAAAAGCAACAAATGAACAGGATGAACAGAGACTTATGGACATGGACAATGGACTAGTGGTTACCAGATGGAGGGGAGAGGGAGGGGGAAAATAAAAAAAATAAATGTTAAAAATTATGTATATATAGTAAGAAAAAATATAAATAAACTGGCATTTAAAAAAAAAACGAGACTCAGACTCTGGTGGAACTTTGAACCATGGGGCATTGTGGTATCATATTGGGCTCTTTTAAAAATCCCTTATTTCTCAGTTAACAAGAATTCTTGTGAAGGAATAAGGACTGTATTCTCAGTTGGTTTGTGGGAAGAATCTTCACCAGGTCATAGATTGGTATCAAAGATGAAGTGTTTGCATAACTTTCGACCTTGTTCCTACTATCCAGAACTTTTAATTTTTTTTGTAGTTTTATTGAGAAATAATTGACACATATCACTGTATAAGGTTAAAGTGGATGGCATGAAGGTTTGATTTTACATGTATTGTAAAGCGATTGCCACATTAGGTTCAGTGAACATCCATCTTATACATATAAAAAAAATAAAAGAAAAAAAAATTTCTCCAGTGATGAGAACTCTTAGGATTTACTCTTTCAATAACTTTCCTATATATCATACAGCAATGTTAGTGATAGTCATCCAGAAGACTTTAATTTGGTCAATTTCAAGTTCGATTATGCATATTTTCTCAATTGTTACTCCTTTTACTAGTTGAGAGTTAAGATCAAGAATAGACAGATGAATGGGAAGGTATGAGCCATGAACTGGCATTACATTTGAGCCTATTTGCTTGACTCTACTATTAAATACTGTCTGCAGAAAAGTCCAGAGCTTAGGCGGTAGTGACCTACCTTCATTTTGTGCTAGATTTGTTGCATCTATTAGTATTCTTTCTGATCGATGACATCACTCTTACATTCTCCTGTAATTATATACATGTTAGGCTCAAATGGATTGCTGAGTAACAGGCAATACTGACTGCCACAGACAATCATAAGTTTTAGGAAAGTTTGATATGGCAGGTATTACCTTTGAGCTGGTGTATAGTCCCAAGGTTGCATGCTGCTTCCCTGGGCTGCCCTTGGCCACACCTGGGATGGGACGGCCCATGTGTACAGTTTGACGTTCTTGCTTTTCTGCGTAAGCCTCCAGCTTTTCATCTCAGTAAACTCTTATTAAAGTCTGTTTTACTACTCTTTTGTAAACGCTTAGTGCTCGTTGGGGTGAATGATTGGGCATGATGGAAATGTAACAATGAGCCTTTGTGATTATCTTACTCATAATTCTTCAACTAAACAATTTTTCCTACCTCTATATAGTAGATGAAAACTTCTGTGATCTCTTGGAAGATGAGGCAGTTGATGAAGCCTGTGAACGTGTGTGTGCACGTACATACAGTGGGACAGGAGTATCACTGGGGTTTAATGTCACACCCATTTGAGGGACAGGAACATCTTGCCATAAATATCCTGATAGGGCACTAGTTGGTTGAGAAGAAAATGCACGTTAGTTTTGTTTCATGTTTCGTTTTCTGGATTCTCCCTCCCTTTTGTGCATGAGTTCCTTACTTCGGACAGATGGGAAAGAGCTATCAAAAGTAAACCTGTCAAACCTGTCAGTTGTTTGCCATATCTGTATTAATAAGGAGAGATTCTTTAAAAGGAAATGCTTGTTTCAAAGTTGAGTTCTTGAAAGATTTCCAGACTTTTGGCATTTGTCTTTTGAGAAGTTCGTGGAAAAAATGATGTTGAGGGCCTACGTATTTGCTTTTGGTGACTTGCATTTTTCATTGAGTGTTTTTTTTTTTTTTTTTTTGATGGAAGAAGGATTACCTTCCAAAGGAGGAAGTAATTTATGGGGTGGAATGTTCGTTTGTCAGGGAGGGGCAAGTTTCGCTGTTTCTTTGCTTTTAATCTTGGGGAAGACAAATGCTTTTCCTAAATCTTATTTAGAAGATAAGCCCAAGGACTCCCATCTCATTGATGCAGGATTTCACTTTTTGCCTTGGGGAGTAGTCAGCACCTGCCCTGGATGTATGGCTGATTGGGAACCACTGACAACATTATTTTATAGCTTGACTTTGCCTTGTTTAATTTTTGACTCCAAGGAGGCAGCACTTCTGGGCACATCCCAGCTTCTGGCGTGTAGAGACAAATTAAAGTAATACCCCCTGGGGCTGAAAGCCTGGGAACTTCCCAATCCTGGTTTTTTTAATACTTTAATAATTCCTTTTTAATATCCCAACGGAAGCTGGACTCTGTTCTCTTGATCTACTGACATGTTGAATTTGGGTTGGGAAAGATTGTAAGGTTTTCCCTTCTGATCTGTGTTTGTGCCAATATCTCAGTTTGTAAAGGCTCTTAAAGCAGAAGGAGGTGGCAAGAGTGTGCCTTCCATAGATGAGCCACTCTTAACTTTGTTTTGGGCTGGGATGTTGAGAGTACAGAGGAAACAGGCTGTCCATATGTAAGCAAATTCCTTACTGTTTTGCTACTTTTTTCCTTACTCATCTTAGGCCAAGATTTAATTGCTATTTTGCCAAATGCATTCTAAAGCACTGGTTGTAATATTTATCAAGCATCCACAGCGTACCAAACACAATGTACTAAAGCTTTCTTGTCTTTGAACTTATAATTTTGGCTTAAAGCTAGAACAACTATCTGCTTGTCATAAAGAAGAAAGTAGTCCTATTTTCCTTTTAGATTAGTGACAAATGTAGCAGTTGGTCATAATGCCTTTTTTATATGCTAATAATAAAAGTAAAGCTGTGTTGAGGAAAACCGGTGTGGCTTGTATTTCTAATTAAGGCTTTTTTCTCTCTTTTTAGGAAGGCCTCAGAGTAGTCCAGCCCATATTTTTGGGGAAAATTATTCGTTATTTTGAAAACTATGATCCCACCAATTCTGTGACTTTGCACGAAGCCTACGCCTATGTCACGGTGCTGTCTGTTTGCACGCTCATTTTGGCCACACTGCACCACTTGTACTTTTATCATGTCCAGTGTGCTGGGATGAGGTTAAGAGTAGCCATGTGCCATATGATTTATCGGAAGGTAAGTGTCTTTTGGTATGAAAGTGTGCACCTGAAGCATTAGAAGCATTTTTGGAAAGTTCTGTGTAACCTAAAAATTTTATAAATTGAACCATTTAAACCTTACCAGAGAAGCTCACTGTTTGCATCAGATTTATTTATTTTTTTTAAGCAATTTTATCAATATATAATGAGTTTTCTATTGAGATTAAGTCAGGGCTGCTTTGATAAAATCTGGTCACATGTGGTTGTAAAATACTAAATTTATATTGAAATCTAATTAAGAAATAAGTATCAAAAATAACTATTAAATTGATTTAGGCATGAAAATTTTTCAGTGTTATGCCTCAATCTCATAGTTATATTTATGGAACTTCTGTTATTGTTCATTAAAAGCTTTTTTTATTTCAAATTTGTATTTAAAAGTGACCGTCAGTGAGATTGGGTCTATAAATTTAAATCTAGGAGAAAAGATTGATTGTATTAGAGAAAGGGAATGATAATATTTTTTAAATGAACCATTTATTTATGTTCGATATAATTTTGTTAAGTAAAGGAAAATATAAATGGAAGCCAGATACAGACACACTCACAATATTCTATAGCTATGGTTATTTTAAATAATATTCAAGAAAAAATTCGACGTTTGGTATAAAACTTTAAATTTTACATTTCAGTAATTTTGGAGAGAACTTATGGTTTCATCTATTTTATGTTGCTTTTCATTCAAGTTATTATACAGTATTTTTTCATTAGTATGTGTGATAACAATTTTAAGAAGACTGATTTGATGTGTTCACTGTTTTTGTATTGAGAAATGCCATAAATGTATCCCATAGTTTTACCCTGGTCTTAACTACTGTAAAAGGAGTAGGATTTCAGGTGTCTTTACAAAGAAGTTGCCAATATATACCAGGGTCAGGAGCTGAAGAGCTTTTTAGAAACTTGATCCTATATATATCTCTTTGCCCAGGGCTGTTTGCTTTAAAAATACAAAAATTTATTTAACTATATTATATACTTGAAATTTGCTGAGAGTAAATCTTAACCATTCCCACCACACACATACACATACACAAACATACACTATAGTAATCGGTTCCCAATATATATGTATATCAAACATCATGTCGTGTACCTTAAATATATACAATTTTTATTTAAAAAATCCTCATTGGAGATAAAATTCAGCGATTTAAGTATTGCTTCTTTTACCTAGTTGCTACTTATCTAGAGCTTGTTTCTTGAGAATACTTTTTTTTCCCCCTGCAAAATGTAAGGTGTCTTCTGCACATCTTTCTTTGAGCAGAGTCTTACTCATCTTGGGCTTGTGTGAGTTCTGGAGGCCTGGCATCTCATTGCCTGTGGCGGGGCTGCTGCAGGCAAGCTGATTTCTTCTTCTGTGAGGTGGAAATGCTAGCGATGCCTCTGCTCTCGGTCAGGGGGCCTTCATTGTTGTTGTCATCTTCATCACCTTTGTTCTCTTGCACTCCCTTCTGCTATTTAGGAGAATACTCAGATTTCTCTATAAATTAGCTAGATTTGTATTTCCAGATCATATTTAGCTCCCATAAATAAATAGGAAATTGCACGAGCACTCCACTCTGAAAGCCTAGAACACTGAAGTCAGGTTCGAGGTGAGGATTCGAATAAAGCTTTGTGAGGAGAGTTGTTGTCCACCTGTTTTTCTTCCTCTTCTCGCTGACACGTTGGAACTTTGCCTTTGGGAAATGTGATCTGACTTGGCTCATGTAAACACCTCCCCAAGGTATTAATTTGCTGGCTTGATTACCCAAAAAGAATTGGCCCTTTACGAAGTCAAGAATTGCTTGGGTTAAACCATAGGTGTAACCTGAACTTCTAGAAATATGGGAAAGACAGATTTCCTCATGCCTTGTCTCCAGAATCCTGCCAAGGTAAAGAAATAAGATACTTCATCACAGGTGGGCTGGTTTCTTAGAGAAAAGCTGGGGCTGCAGTGTGGCTCTGAATGTCCCCTTGTGAACATGTGCAATTTATGCTCAGGCCCCACCTTCTAATCTCCCATGCTGGGAGGAAATCACGTTGGGTGTTATAAATGGATTGGCTGCTAAGCTCATAGTCATAGTTTAGAATATTAAATGACCTTGTGGGATGTATCATGTATAAAAATGACTTGCCACTTGTTTACCTTTGCACAGCTTCAGTGAAATTACTTTTGGCTTTTGATCATTTTTTTTATTGTGGTAAAATAGCATAACATAAAATTTACCATTTTAACTCTTTTTAAGTATACCATTCAGTGGCATTGAGGACATTCGCATTGTTATGCAGCCATCACCATTATGCACATCCAGAACTTTTTCATCTTCCCAAACTGAAACTCTGTACCCATTAAACACTGACTCCCAGATCCCCTCTCCCCACAGGCATCACTATTCTGCTTCCTGTCTTTATGAATTTACCTACTCTGGGTACCTCATATAAGTGGAATCACACATTATTTATCATTTTGTATCTGGCTGATGTCATATATATAGCATAATGTCTTCAAGGTTCTTCCATGTTGTAATGTGTGTTAGAATTTAACTCCTTTAATGGAGGCTGAATGATATGTCGTGTATTATTTATCCATTCTGCCTTTTGGCTATTGCAAATGATGCCTCTATGAACATGAACGTACAAATATCTCTTTGAATCCATGCTTTCCGTTCTTTTGGGTAAACTACCAGAAGAGGAATTGCTGGACTATATGGCCTTTTTATGTTTAATTTTTTGAGGAATTACCATATTGTCTTCCACAGCGGCTATATCATTTTGCATTCTTGCTAGAGCATTGATTTTTCTGTTTAACATGAGGACTAAATGAAGAGAAGTTTATGAAGTATGACATTTCGTTTGAATCATTGGTTTCAGTTGGTGGTCTGTTCAGGTTCCTCAAATATTTAGGGCATTTTTCAGAACATTTCACCAAATAAAGAGATTGTGCAACACAAGCTGTGTTTTGTAACATCAACAGACTAAGAATACAAGTTCTTAAACAATAGTGTTTTGAACATTATACTTGCTCATTTTAAAAAGTCACCAGCAATCACTGGTCATATTTCCAGCATAGGGTGCTCTCACCTCTTTAGTGGGACAAGTGGCTTACTTTGTCTTTGTTCTTGGCTGGGACCCAGAAAAAGGAGGACATGTCCAACTTCAAATTTCAAGGGGCTACTTTGCCAGTTTAGAGCATAGGAGGTAGGGCCAGGCTGGTAGAAGATGGTAGCTTCAGGAAAGGTGAGCCTGGATTGAAGGCTGCTGACAATCTCCAGCCTTGTCAGTAGTGGGAATGAATGTCCCTTCTGGCAGCCCTGACCTTGGCTTTTGGCCTGGGTGGAAGTGAGCCTGAATGTAAAAAGCTCTAGACCGGGGGCAGGCAGGATGACAATTTCAGTAATAAGGATGGTCTTGTCATAATGTCCCAGAGGTTTTTTTGATTTTTTTTTTTTTGCATGGAAAATGAATATAGCATGGAGATTTTTTCCTTAAGATCTTTAGCCTAATTGGCTCTTAGATTTCCTGACTTTGTGTCCAGTGTGAAGATGGTTCCTGTATTGGAGCCTGATGATGGGTTAGCTTGCTCTAAATGCCAGATAAAGCCAGAGCAATTAGTCATTGAGCCCTTGGATGCTGTTCTCTGCTACTTGTTTCCTGGTGCAGATTTCCTTACAGAATTGGATCAGTTTGACTGGACTTCTTATTTTGGATAAAATCTTGTCATAACTCTCTTTAGAGTTACCTAAAGGATAGTTTGTAGGAGAGAATTTGTCCTTCTTTAATTCAACTTCTAAGATGAGTTGATTCCCTGTAAACATCTTTGTTTTCCTTTATTCTTTATTGTAGGTCTGTCTTATAAGAATGTATGTACAGTCAATCATTTATTTGTAACCCCCAAATCAATAATCGAGGCTCTTTTATGGTCATTTGTGGGTGTGTACATAGTGGCTGAAATTTCGAGTCACCTCACATGCATATTCC
The DNA here is from genome assembly GCF_000325575.1 of Pteropus alecto. Lineage (NCBI taxonomy): Eukaryota > Metazoa > Chordata > Mammalia > Chiroptera > Pteropodidae > Pteropus > Pteropus alecto. The sequence continues at coordinate 22,648,406 of NW_006436811.1, read as the reverse complement.
CAGCTGGTGTTGAACAAGATGACGCTCCGCATTCGTGTTTCAGCTCTCATACTGTAAAAAGGTATCCCTTTCACAGATGATTTCGTGCCTGTTTTCTGCATTTTTGTGCTTTTTGTTGATGATTTTCTGTTTAGGATGGCCTCCCACAGAGAGCTGAAATGTTTGTCCACAGTTCTTAAGCACAAGAAGACTGTAATGTGTCTTATGGAGAAAATACCTGTGTTAGATAAGTTTGGTTCCGGTATAAGTTATCGTGCTTTTGGCGGTGAGTATAGTGTTAATCGACGATAGATATTAAGTAAGTTGCCTTTAAACAGAAGCAGGGTTATGTATGTGTTGATCAGTTGATGAATACTGGCAGCAGCCTAACCCTGTATTTTCCCTAAGAGCAATTATTCACTAATTCATGTTCACAGTGACTTTATAAAACATAACTATCACGAATAACGAGAATTGACGACTGATAGTTATGCAGTACATCTCAAGGGAATGACTTCTGTAGATCAATATTCTGTTTAGAGAAATATTTTTACTTAAGTATATTTTTAATTATGTAAGCGATATATAGATGGTCCCCAGCTTATGATGGTTCGACTTAACAATTTCTTGACTTTACGATGGCGTGAAAGTAATACAAATTCAATAGAAAACGTCCATTGAATTTTGATCTTTCCCTGGGCTAGCGATGTGCTGCACGGTACCTTTATGATGCTGGTCAGTGGCAGAGAGCCGCAGCTCCGTCAGCCAGGGGATGATGAGGGTGAACCACCGATGCTCTCCCGTGTGCTGTGTTGCCAGTGTTTTTAGGTATTGTCTTTGTGTTTTCTCATTCTGTTACATCTACAAAATGTACATCTGTGTCTCCTGCTTCTGTTGAGAAGAAGCAATTGCTCTTCAGATCGAATTCAAGATAATTGCCCAACTGTGGGCTAGTGTAAGTGTTCTGAGCATGTTTAAGGTAGGTGAGGCTGAGCTATGATGGTTAGTAGGTTAGGTGTATTAATTGCATTTTTAACTTAATGATATTTTAACTTACCATGAGTTTATCAGGAGTAAGTCAAGAAGTATCTGTAGTTCTAATTTTAGAATTCTGTAATTTGGAGGAAAATGCATGTGCCTGCACCATTTAGATTTCATGTTTTTAGGTACTTTTCATCTTTCTGAGTGATGGATCTTCTCCTTTTCTTTAGTTCTTTCTCTTAAGACCCATCTTCTCTTGACCATTTTACTTTGCCTTTCCAGACACTTCTTCAGCTCAGTTACATTTTAAGATCACTGTTAGGACAGCAGACATCCTTTATCACAGACTCTGAGAAGGAAGGAGAAGGAGCCCTTTCAGGATTCAGAGAGAGGCTGAGCTTTCTGACTTCTGAGTGATGTCTGCAGCCTTCTGCAGTAAGTGGAGCCATAGTTTAAAAAGTCTCTGCATGGAGTGTGCTGATTATTAGAAGGGAAGGGTTCACCTTCCTGAGGCCCCTCCACCTCCATCCCAATCCTCCCTCTTCATCTCCTAGCATATGGGTTGCAAGTTTAACCCTTCTCAGTGGTGAATAACCCTTTTAGAAATTGCAGGTGTAAACCTCAGGGATGGTAGCCACTCATTAGTCCCTAGTGTCTTAGAATGTGGGCTGGGAACATCAGATGTACCAAGTACTCAGGTGTTGGTCAGGGCCATGGGTATTTCATAGAAGACACTGTGAGTGGTCACATAAGGTAGGGATTATGAGCATGGACTCTGATAGCATTCAGACCTGAGTTCAAATTCAGTTTTGCCATTTGCTAAACTGTAAAGTCATAGAGAAATGAATTCACTGCTCAGGGCCTCAGTTTCCTGATCTTCAAAATGGGAATAAAGAATATTGCTTCATGGTGTTGTCGCGAGTACTGGATAAAGTAATTTTTGTAAAGCACTTGGTACAGAAGACATTTATTAACTTTAAGAAGGTTGGGGGATCACAAACATAACAAGGCTCTGTATTTGGACTGCTTTTGTATGATTCTTAGCTTCCTTCTTGCTAGCTATTTGCTTTGGGCAAGCTGCTGTAAGCTTAAATTTCCTCATTTGTAAGGAAGATAATAGTACCCAACTCTCATGTTTGTGGTGAGGATTAAACGAGTCAGTCTTTGTAAAGCATTTAACATAGTGCCTGGTATTTAGCTAGTGTTGAAACAGTCTTATTATCTTTATTATTGGCGTTCAATCACAGAAGGCTCAAATACATGTAATTAGACGAAATGGCAGCATGGGTGCTAAGTGGTACACAAGTGTACAGAGTTAATGGTTTAGGAAAGGATTCCACTAATTGAAGGTGTGTGTGTGTTGGGGGGGTGGGTAGGGGAGGAAGGGCATTCCATGCCTTGAACAGTGTTGAGATGGAAAAACAGAAAAGGTTTATTCAAAGAATCGTAGTAGCATAGTTGGCATAAAAATTTAGATGAGCACTAGGCGGTAAATCTAAGAAGGCATACTGGGACCACGTGATGGAGGACCTTGATCATGAGCTGAAGCCACTTGGGTTTATTTAGGTGGCAGAGGTGAGCCACTACACCTTTTCAAGTGAGGAAATAAATGATCAGAGTAGTGATTTAGAGAAATGCGTCTATTGATGGCCCGCTGCATGTGGCTACACTTGAATTGATAAGATAAAAACCATCAAGTTGGAAAGGAGAAGTCAGGAGAAGTCAGATCTGGGAAGTACAATCTGCATATCTTACTGGCCATTCATTCATTCATTCATTCATTCACTTTTTTACCATTTGGTGAAGCATTTAGTTTTCATGAACTGTTCCTGACATCCAGCAAACAAGTTGTGGGTCACTGTAAAAGAATAACAGTTGTCTTATTTATCTAAGACAAGTGAACCGATCTCACAAAATAATGTGCAGAAATAAATTAGCAGAATGAATTAGTATGTAGATCTTTTAATGCATTGTTATATTTATGAGAGAGAGAGAGAGGAAGAGTAGAAAGAAAGTAGCCCTTTCTATTAGAGGGGGAATTTCGAGGAGGAAAAGTCATGGTTAGGAAATCATAGTTCTGATAGGAATCCGCAAAGCCAGCCAGTCTTGAAACTTGGGCAGTTTCTTAAGCATTTCCGTTTTGCTTACTATTATTGCCCAAAATTTGGAAGGAAGTAACCCCAAACCTCATCATTCTAAAGTGGCAAGTATCATTTTTGCAGATTCTTTTCCAGTCTTTGTTTAGCCACATAGGTTTGTACAGTTAAAATCTTATTATGTTCACAGTTTATATGCACTTTTGTCATTGAATTGACTTCTCTCTTACCCTTTCACTGATTGCAGTGGGGAGCTCTGTGTGGACAGTACAGGTTGTGGTAGTATGAGCTGTAAGGCATACCTGTTTAACCTCCTCACGTGACAGATCAAGGATGAGAGCATATGCTAGGCTGAGGGTCACCAAATTTTGTCATGTCATTATTGTGCTTATTAAAAACTTGGAACCTGGGTCTAAGCTCAGTCTTACTCCTTCAGAAAATCTAAGAAAGGGGTTGGAAATCTGTATATTTAAACTGTTCCCCAAGCATTCCTATCAGGCAAGTCGAGGAAACACTGAACCAGCCCTCGGCGAAGGGACAGGGACAGGGACAGGGACAGGGAAGGGTGAATGTGGGGCCTCCTTGGAAAGTGAAAGGGCAGCCTGAGCATCTGCATTTCCTTCCCTGGGATTTATGCCTAAATCATGACATATTTATGTATTTTTAAAATTCTAATTCATTTACTTAACATTTTTTGTTTGTTTGTTTGTTTGTCTAAAATTGTTTTTATTTCCCGTTCATTCTTTTAAGAGATTTCTCTAAGTTTAGATTTTTTGGTGGTTATTTTCTTTCGGGTTTTCCAAGGTAATCATTTTGCTTTTTAAATATACACATTTAAAAATTTTTTAATTTTGTGGTAAAATACACGTGGTGTAAAATTGGCCATGTTTACCACTTTCGAATGGCATTAAGTGCATTCACATCATTGTGCAGCCATCACCAGCTTCCATCTCCAGAACTCTTTTCATTTTGTAAAACTGAGACTCTTTGCCCATTAAACTGTACTTCCCCATTCCCCGCTGCCAACCTTTATTCTACTTTCTGTCTCTGAATTTGCCTTTTCTAGGGACCTCATATACGTGGAATTATACAGGATTTGTCCTCAGGTGGCTGGCTTATTTCACTTAGCATAATGTCCTCAAAGTTAATTTAATTTTTTGCATAGGTACAGGCCATACATTTACTCAGTATTCATTGAAAAAGTCACCAATCACCCTGACCCTCATGAACTTTCAGTTAGTTGGGGAGGAAAAGAAAGGCATTTCAAAGAGGATTCTGCCCTTTCTGGCTCCCTGCTCTGAGCGAGTAGCTGTGTCTTGGTTATGTTTTCAAGTCCTCATCTCCTCCTTTCTCCTCCCTCTGGGACCTATTAGCTGACATTTTCTTTGTTTGGTATCTCTGTGTCCTAACAGCTGTTGGGACCCAGTTGCTTTTTGGTAAACTTCGCTTCTAAGAGTAGCAGAATGTGGGATTTAGAAAAATGGGATTTGGTAAAGAGTTGTGACAAGTCGCTTTGTGGGAGGTAGTTTTCCTCAATGCTCTGTGTACTTTTTTCTTAATTCTTGTATACATTACTGATGATAGAAATTAAAGCATTGCTGCTCTCGATAAGTTTGGTTCTAAAATTATGTGTTATGAATGAATCTTTTAGATAGTATCTCCTTTTATCATTTTTTTCCTGCTACACAGATTATTTTCTGAAAGCTTTTAAGATGTTTGTTGCACACCCAACCTCTTCAAGTTCAATACTTTGATAAATGTAAAACATTAGGAAAAAGAAAAATCGCATTCGTGAAATACTCTCATTTTGAGTAATTCTCAGTAAAATTGTGTACGGTGGGTGAGTTTGTAGAGGGCATATTACTTCCTTCTTGTACTCTTTGTCTGAAGAAAGGCACATTACAAGCAAAATGATTAGTAACTATAGACAAAATAGTTCTCAGTATAGTTGCTATAAAAGACTTAGCATATGGCTTTATGTATAAATTTTTATGACTAAGCATTGCCATTTTTGAGATGATAGATTATAATAACACATTGTTAAAATATTTTTTTATTTTAGGAACAAAACAAATACATGATAAAATTTTTAAAAATATTGATAGAAGTTCATTTTGGGGTGGGGGGGGAAGGGCATACTTCATTTATTTTCTCATTAAATAATCTCTTACCTAACCCTAAAATGTGTATTTGTACTCGTGTGTATTCTCACTCTCCTTTCTCTCTTTCTCATGGGCTTTATTACTCTCACTATATTTTTCCTTCTTCTGGTTGCCTTGCCAGCTCACCTTTGCCACACACAGCTCTTCTGTGTTTTCGATTTCTCTGTTCCTGTCTCTCATTTGGTAAACCAGTCAGATGGCGCTTCTCTTTCAAACAAACGGATGATGGAAGGGACTGGGCGTGAGGGGTCTTTCATTGTCTGGGGATGTGATCTCACTTTGAACATAGTGCCATCAAATTGCCTTCCATTTTCTTTGCATCAGTATTAGTAAACTTTATTAATTAAATTGTAGTCATTTTTCTGAAACCATTTATATTGACTGTCTCCTCACTCATCGAGGTACCTATTTTCAGTTCAATAATTAGATTTTCTGAAATGTTCCCAAGGATCTGGGGGTACTTAAGGCCTCCCACAGTTGAGAGTGGTGTTTTACATGTAGCATGGTCACCAGCAAACCCTTGGGCTCTTCCTGTAGTCACCTAGGGGCTGTTGGGCCCTAGGGTTCCCAAGGCATTAGAAAAGCCAGCCTTAGGGACTCATGGCTCTTGGACGTGATGAGGTTAAGGAAACTCCTGAGGAATTCAAGTCCTGAATCTGATCTTAGAGCAAATCCAGCACCTTCTCCAACCCACTCAGGTGGTTCTTGGGGTCTGTGTTGTCCCATCATGCTCAGAGGCTCACTTGTGAACTCTACGTATCTTTCTAGCTTCTTGACTCTAGTAGGTCATAGTAGTATAAGGGTAAAAGGTGGCCAGTGGAGTCGAAAGAAAGCTAATGATACCCCCAGGAGGTAAATGGCAAATCTGTCAAAGCTGGTATAGAGCTTTTTGAAGAGGTATGCTAGGTTGTGTGACAGCCATGGAAAATCAGGAAAAAAAGAAAAAAAAAAGGCAGTGGTGCTGTCAGATTATAGATAGCAGCAGGTGGTTGATTTTGTATGTACTTTTCCATTTCCTTGAATCTCTTCTCTACAGGACTGTAGAGAACTGTAGAAGACATCTAACTTTATGGAGTTGTCACCCATCATGTTCATGGAGATGCAGGGTATTAGGCAGTCCCTTAGCACTCCCCTTAAACACAGATTAGTGGCTTTTGATTACACTATCGTGAAAATAGATGTAGCAGCATTGCTAGGCAACTCTGGACAGCAGTATTGGAAAAATACAGGCAATTTTCTGCTTCAGGTGAGCTAAACATACTCATTATAGTTGCTTTTTGCAGTAATGCCCATTGTACCTGGAAACCACATTATTTGGCAAATTCAGCTATGGGGTAGGGCCAGGAATCAGGAAGTAAGTCAAAAATGCAAAATAGGTGACATGAAAGCTTGGTTTTTTTGCTTGTTTTTGTACTGAAAGTCCTTTAGTTGTTTACCAAGAGCCTATTTACTATGACTTTTCTTAGAATATTGTGATGCAATATCCTAGTTTAGAAACACTGGTATGTGATGGTGAGATAGTCTGAGGAAAAGATAGTAGAAGGTCATGGTGAGATAGTCTTTTGAAGAGATAGCTTGACAGCAAGGGACAAAATGATTATTTAACGTATGTAAAATCCCAAAAGCACTGCCATTTGGGGCTCTCTGTGGGAGGAGTGTTCACACACACAGGATTTTTAACACTGGCTAGGAGTCTGCAGTATGGAGATGATGAGCCACAGTTTGTGTCTTTTTTTTTTTTAAGGGACTATTAGAGAAAGGTTTGAGGAGTGTTTCTATTAAAATGAAGATCGAGTTCTTAAAGGGATACTGCATCTCACCAGTCTGGAAAACTCACTTCTGTGGAAAGGGCATTCTTTTTCCCCATTCCTTTGGTGGTGGTATTTGAGTCTGCACTTGGATTTTGCGTTTCACTTCTGATTAAAATAACAGAAAGGAGAAGCAGTTTATTTTCCAAATAAGTGACAAATATATCGCATTTATTTTTAAAATTCTACAAAATGAATGTTCTGACCTAGGTTGTAGAATTCTCTTATAACTCGACATATTTTCATGTCCACCCACAATCAGAACCAACCATAAGTGGATCCTGTGCTGATGGAGTTTTCATTCCATAGTTCAGTCTTATTCTTAATGGCCACCTAGATTCTAGTATAACCAATAATTAGATATTTAGATTGCTTTCCAGTTTTTAGTAATTTGATATTTAGATAATTTTCCAGTTTTTATATATTAACAAACAGCAGCGCAGTGAACATGATTAAAACTAAAACCTCAAAGACAGTTTTAATTCCTTAGAGTATATACATTTCAAGGCTTTTGATATGCCAGATTTCCTCCCAAAGAGTTAATTGTTTACATTTTCTCCAGTGAAATGAGATTGCCCACATTCTTGACAAGATTGGATGTTGTATTTTTTAAATCTCTGCTGATTTCACAAGTGCATAGGTGAAAAATAATACTGCTTTATTTTAATTTACATGTCTTTGAGTAATAAGGAATTTGAGATTTGCAAATTTTCGTTAGCAATTTGGGTTTTTCTTAGCGAATTTCCTGCATGTGGTCTTTGCTTATGATCCTCGCCCCCCCCCCCCTTTAATTGGTAAGCTTTTATAATTCTTATTGATATTGTCCCTCTGAACCTCCAGGCTTTGATTATTATATAATTCTCTTGATTTATTAAAGGTATTAACCCTGGGCCTGGTGTGTATTATACAAGTATTGATTCCAGTTTGTTTGTTTGCCTTTCATTTTTCTCATGGTGGAACTGTTCTGCTTTCACAAGGAAAACAAATTTAACTAAACAGAATCCATTTATAACACCTCAGCTTAAGGAAATGTAGAACCAAAACATTAACAGAAAGGTGATGCATTAATTTGCACATTGTTCATCTCTACATTGGATGCGAACTGTTTTTATAACATATATACTTTATGAGAACCAAAATTTAATTTTCTGCATTAATGAGGAACAGTGGTAACTGCTTCAGTAAAAAAAAAACAAAAAACAAAAAAATAGCTGAGTGCCTGTTCTCTGTCAGGCATCAAGTACTTTCAGCTTATTTTCTCACCTGCAAAATAGGAGTAATACTTTGTAAGGTTGTTTCCTATTCAGTGTCCAGTGTCTGGCTTACACTAGGTACTCAGTAAATGGTGGCTGTTTTTGTGATCATGATGACATAAATGAATATGCAAGGGTCTGTGTACTCAATGAATGGATAGTTCCTGAAGGCAAAAAAATCATATGATTGATTACATTAGGTGCTCTTCTCTCCATTGTTTCTGATAAGTCAGCTATCCATCGTATTGTTCCTCTGTATGTAATGTGTCATTTTTCTTGGGCTGCTTTTAAGACTTGCTCTTGTTTTTTGATTTTCAGCAGTTTGACTGTGGTGTGCCTAGGCATAGGTCCCTTTGTTTTTATCCTTCTTGGGGTTTGCTAAGATTCTTAGGCATGTTAATTAGTATTTTCTACCAAACTTGGAAACATTTCAGCCTTTACTTCTTAAAAGTATTTTTTTCTTCCCTACATGTTGTCTTCTTCCAGATCTCCAATTACACATATGTTTCATTGCTTGATATTGTCCCTCTGAACCTCCAGGCTTTTTTTTTTTGTTTGTTTTTTTTAGTCTCTCTCTTTTTTTCTCCATCCTTCAGATTATAAATTATAGAAGAAAGGGTTAATGAATCTGAGAACAGATCAATGGAAATTTTCTGCTATTAAAGTTATCTAGTGAATTTTCCATATTGTACCTTTTAGTTCTAGAATTTCCATTTGGTTCTTTTTGATAGTGTCCATCTCTTCCTTGAAATTACCCATCCATTCACTTGTTGTAACCATATTTCCCTTTAACTCCTTGAACATATTTGCAATACAATGGGTCCTCGAATAACGTCATTTCATTCAAGCCATTTCATAACGTAGGAACTTTTGTTTATATCATTTAGCATATGGTAAAATTGTTTTTGTTGTATGCTGTTTTGCTTAAAATGGCAGAACCTATGGATGATGTTAAACAAGGACTTACTGTAGTTATTTTACAGTTTTCATCTAATTCCTAAATCATCTCGGGGTCTATTTCGATTGCCTGTAGTTTTTCCTCTTGATGATGGGTCACATTTTCATTGCATGTTTAACAGTTGTTTTCCTGTGTTGAATGTTATAAGGGATACAGTATAGGGAGTCTCGATTAAAGGGTATTGAAATTTGCTCTGATAGACAATTCGTGGCAGAATCGATGGGTTCTTTTAATCTCTCTGCCTGTCTAATCTAATCTGGGGCTGATTTTTGCACTTTGAACTTAATTAGTCCAAGTACATGGCTCTTACTCTAGAGTGTGATTTTTATTACAAAGTCATGGCCCTCCTGGCATCTGAGCTGACCATCGAGGCACTAGGGAGATCTCCTTCTAGTTGGGAACAGACTCCAGTGTCTCCCAGTACTGCATGACCTCTGGAGTCTCCCTTCAACACCCAGACCCACAGCCTCTCTCCTAGGCCTCAGGGAGCCTTGCGCTGCCTGTGGGCAGTGAAACCCTGGCGAAGAACCTTTGGTAAATCCCCACAAAGACTTTTGGGGCCTTCCCTCAGCTACTCTGGCCCACAAATCGCAGATGTTTCTACAACTCGGAACAACATCTCTTCCTGTTTGGCTCAGTGAATCTGCGGTTCTACTTGGGCAGAAAGCCCCCACATCCCTCTCCCTGCCCCAGCAGAAAGCCCCCACACCCTTCCCCCAGACGGAAAGCCAGGCCAGTCACTCAGCTCTTGTATTTCCCTTCTCTCAAGCCTCACAGTCTTGCACTGCCCGTGGTTTAGTGCGTGAAAAAAGCTGCTTCATATATTTTGTCCAGTTTTGTAGTTTTACAATAGAGGGCAAGTCCAGTACCACTTATTCTTTCACGGTTGGAAGCAGAAGTCTGGCAGTTTGCTTATAAACTGCCTTCCTCATTAATGATATTAATGACATGTCACTATTTTTTTTCATCTTATCTAGAATATGACTGATTTTCTTTTGACAGATCTTAATTTCTGTGTTGGCCGCAGTGTTACCATTAGCTAACGTTAGCTTACGTTCCAGAGCCAGCCTTTTTAGTCCATCGTTATACCTGACATGTTGCCTTCCAAACTCTGTAGCTGTTTCATTATACAAACACAACTGAATTACAAGTAGCCCTAATGTGCACCCAGAGAAACTTTGTCTTTTGCACACATTTTCACCGGCACCAACTTACCCTGTATCCTCATTGTCGGCAGCAGTAATAGTCTGTAAATGACAATTCTAGCTGAGTATAGTTATCTGGAGATTTAAAAAAAAAAATAAAAAAAGAACAGTTTAGAATAAGAGTTTGGTGTGGCATTCTGCCTTATTTCAGTTGTTAAAATTATATACCAAACATCTACTCCTTTAAAATACTCTTAAAATTTTCTGCGTCTGGGATTAACATGTATGTGTATGTAAAATTGGCTTTAAAAATATTTTCAATCTGGCTTTCAGTAATTAAGGCACAGTAAGTTATATTTCTTCCCTGTAGGGCTGGCCTCCCTCCCTCCCCTCTCCCCTTTTCCTGTCCCTTTTCCCACCTTCCTTCCTTACTGGCTCCTGTATATCTGCATCGCCCTGTCTGCTCTCCAAAGTGTTCTCACTTACGCTGGCCCTTCCTTTCCATTCATGCAGCCTTGTGCACAGTCTTGTTACCTCTTGCCTAGACTAATTCTCCCTTCTTAAGAATCGCCTGGCCAATCACATTCACAGTTTCATCTTCCTAAAGTTGAGTTTCTCACTCTAATATTAAAAAAATTCACTGTTCCATATTGCCTTCCAAACTCTGTAGCTGTTTCCCAGTACATCTTTCAAGCCAGATTTGGAGTATTCTTCACTCAGCTGCCTCCACATTTTCCCTTCCCTGACTCTATGCCTGCTGTTCCTTTCACCCGCAGCACCCTCCTCGTCTCTCCATATAGTTTCTCCTCTTCATCATCCAAGGTCTGCTCCACCCCCGCCTCCCCTGCCCCTAACAGTGTCACTCAGTTGAAAGCTTCCACGGTCCGCTCTGCTACTGTACTTACTGCCCAGTTTACACTTGAATTACAGGTGCTTGTAAATATCTTGTCTCATTTGTAAAGACAAGAAAACATGGCTCCTCTGTCATCCTATCTCCTGGAGCAGCTGGCATCCTCCGCAGAGTAGATAATAAATATTTGTCATTTCACTCTCATAGGAACCCTATGATCTAGGCAGGATGAGGGATTATTTTCATTCACAGAATGAGGAATCCAAGACCCAAATTGTTTAAATGACATCACACACAGAATTAATGACTGATTCCAGATTTATAGCCTAAGTCTCCTAACTTTTTTTTTCTTAGGCAAATTTTCCCCTCGCATCTAATTTGGCTCAAAATTACGTTAGTTGGCTCTTAAGTATAAACTTAATTTTCTATACTTTGGACATGTCCAAATTTATCAAAAGATGAAGTGGGGGATTTAGCTCTACCTCCTATTCCTTCCTTTGCTGTGGCCGCCACCACACTGAGGAGTAGAAGGTTGAATCCAGGTCGCTAGAGCCCTGCTGTCGTGGGTCATCCTACTTGTCTTGACATCACACACACACGCAAACCCCATGAAAATGCGCTTTGTTTTGCTATTTTCTAAATGAGGGTTGGTATCAGGCTTGGAATGTGATTCTCTCTTTCCTTCCCTTATTTTAGGCACTTCGCCTTAGTAACATGGCCATGAGCAAGACCACTACAGGCCAGATCGTCAATCTGCTGTCCAATGATGTGAACAAGTTTGATCAGGTAAGCTATACCTGAGCAATCCTTTTTCATTTCCCATCCTTCTTATGTAGTTTACCTTATTGGAATGCCAGGTGCCAGGTTTTGGTACAGGCCAAGGTACCGTTGAGGACATAAAGGTTCTTTTTATATAGCTCTTCATTTCTCCTGTGTGCAACTTAGATATAATGTGTGTTGTCCTGCAGATGAAAGTTTTATTTTTCTAATGTTGCCTGCAACATGCTTTAATCATAGATGGGCAGACAGCAGGATTTTTGCCCAGCTTGGTTAAATGTACCTAATAGTCCTCTTGTAGTAGCTTTTCTTAACATGTTATGTTGGTGTTGATGGCTGAATTGTCTTTCTCCTCCTCTAGATGATGAGCTGGTGTGTCAAGATTGTTCTTTTCCCTGTACCCTGTGCGCTGCCTCTGTGTAGGAAGTCTGATAAATAATGACAAATGGGTAGTCCCTAGCCCGAAGCAACCAAATCTCCTCAGTCCCACCACAGTCTTCTTTTACACTTACCTTGTGAATATATCACATTATTATGCAGGGCATCATAGGAGCTGGTCAGATCTGTATTGCACTAGACCACTTCTCTTTCAGTTATTCAATTATCAAACATGAACTAAGGCCCCTACTTAGTTCCAGGGGTGAATAAGACTTTTGACCTGGAGAAGCCACAGCCTATCAGGGAGGTAAATACACAAGTAATTATTGGAGAGTGTGATAGGCACCATAACATAGGCTTTCTTGGGGTGCTAGAGAGCCTAGGGGAAGTGGGGCCAAATTTATGGCAGAGTTTGGGGAAGCCCTGAGCTCATCTGTGGGGAAGACAAAATCGAGATCTTCCTTCCAGTGCCGCTGGCCCGGTTCTCCCTGAAAGCACCTAAAGTCTGCCCGGTGTTGCCCCAGAAAGGAGAAACTTTTCTGCTTTGGCAGATTTAAAGCCCACTGTGATCACTTCTGCTTAGGTTCCTGTCTGTTGGTTCAGAGCAGATTGTTCCTATACTCTGTTCTTTATTGGTTTTGTTTTTATGTAGTCCTAAAAAGGCTTTGTCTTTTTCTTCTAAGGTAACAATATTCTTGCACTTTCTGTGGGCAGGCCCACTGCAGGCCATCGCAGTAACTGCCTTGCTGTGGATGGAAATAGGAATTTCGTGTCTTGCCGGGTTGGCAGTTCTAATTATTCTTCTGCCTTTGCAAAGCTGCATTGGAAAGTTGTTTTCATCACTCCGGTAAGAGAAAAACTGGTTTATAAAAATAGGTACTATGTATTTATTAATATCCACAGTCTGCCTGATGCTCTTATTCAAAAAGAAGGTGGTGGTAGAGGGGGCAGTGATTCTATGATCTCTTTGCAGTGAGTTGTAGACTCTTCAGGCTTAGCCAGTGGAGACTCCAGCTTAGCCAAAGGCTAATCTTGAAGCGGGAAAGGGGAAGGCATTCACTGGCTCCTCCCGACTAGTTTTTAGGCACCGTACCTCAATAAGTAGAGCGTCCTTAAGCAGAATTTATGTATGTTGAGGTTATTTAAACATTATTGACTAGTAATACATTTAGATATAGGCCCAATTCTAGCTGCATATACTTTTGTTTTGCTTGTGTTAGAGCCATTTTCAGTGTGAGTGTTTTCATTATGCTACAAGCTTCCTAAGGGCAAGGTAAATCTTAATTATGTCCTTATAACGTCCCATAGTCCTAGCAGCAGTGTATGTGATAGAAAAGTAGCTGGTGATGAAAAGCCTAATGGTTATGAGTAAGACCTGAAGCAGATCCCAGGGGCTTGGAAGTGGGCCATTGTCAAGGTTTTCAGGTGGAGGGAGATGTGCTGTTTGAAGCATATTGAGTTCTTTCTTTTGTGCCTCTATACCTGGCATTTTTCTCTACTTGGAATTTCCTTTCCCCTCTTTGCCATGGAGAAATGTTCCTTATCCTTCGAGGCCCCTTCCAATGCTACCAGAATTCTGAAGCTTTATTGCTCTCCTCTTTCACAGTAGAATTAACAGCCCTTTCTTTTCTGCTCCCCAGCACTTTATTCCTATTTTATTACACCACAGCCAGTTGTGCTCTTGTTACACTTGGGTGCCTTTCTGCCTTCACGACCCAACCGTGACCTCCTTGAGCACATGGTTTGTATGTGACTCATTTCCTTAGAAGAGATGCTATTGCACGATCTTCGGATTACTTCTTGAACTGGGATGAATTGTTGACTTCCTCTTTGAAGGCTTTTTCCATTTGTATTTTGAGCAGGACCTTCCTCTGCTGTCAGTGCAAGAAGAGCTATAGGGAATCCTTTGATTCCCGGCCTCTGCCTGTGCCCACTGCCGATGAGGAAAGTTAGGTTGTAATCGCCATGGCTCATCTCTCATGTCTGTCTCTTTGTCCCTTTAGGAGTAAGACTGCAGCTTTCACAGACATGAGGATCAGATCCATGAATGAAGTTATAACCGGCATAAGAATAATAAAAATGTATGCCTGGGAAAAGTCATTTGCAGAACTTATTACCAATTTGAGAAGGTAAGTTTTTGTAAACATCACACCATATTTTCATATTTTTTAAAAAATGAGCTATAATTGACATATGACATTAGTTTTCAGCATACAACTTAATAGATACCGTGAGAAGCTCGCCACAGTAAGTCTAGTTACCACCCATCAACATACAAAGTTGCAAAGTTTTATTTATTCATTTTTCACTGAATGGTTTTAGAATTCTTATTAGGTTTTTACATTAGAGTGAACTTAATTAAATGCTGTCTGCCCCAACTTCCACCCGTGGCCGTAGGGGTAAGCAGAATCATGCGGTACCTCACTTTAACCTGCTTTTCTATCTACCATCTTCTTAAAAGAAAAAATATATATATGCTTCTTACACAGAAATGAACTTCAAAATATTTCTTAATATTCAAATGCCAAACAAGCCATGATTCTATGATGTTAATATTTGATATGACATTTAAAGTAAAACTATAACTTATGTTAATGTTATGTGAATGTTATGTGTTAATGTAGCACATACAGGAAGATGCTAGAGATTGGATTATACCTGTATGAGCCAAACTCTATGAGCCAGTATTACTCATTCCAAACAGAGCCATGGAAATAGTGTTCCTTTTTGTTTTGCTATTTGTTTGTCAATTTTTTTTAGTCTTTAATTTAAATATTTGATGAGTATTTACACTCCAGCACATGATACACCCTCCCTCCTCTCACTTCTGTACCTTTGTAGGTGCACCTCCCATGGCTTTGAAAGCACTCTCATCCTCATTCCCCCCTCCCTGGGCCCCTGCTAACTCAGGCTCATCCTCTCAGGTTCCAGGTGTGTGCTACTCGCCCTGACTCCACTGCTTCCAGTTAAGACACCTCTTCTCCTTGCCTGCTTAGGGCCTGTGCTGGCTGCTTCTGTCTAATGTTTTGGTGTCTCACAAGTTTCGGGTGCCTTATTCTCTTCTCCCATGAGTTCATGTGCTCCTGGAGGGGACAGGCTGCATCTTTCTGTCATCAGTGAGGTGCCCAGCATAGGACTTGTTTTCACAAGTGCTTGTTGAATGAATGTTCAAACCCAGTCTGATTGCCCCATAATGTGAAAGTGTGACATTAAGCCTCATGTAGTTGGATGAATGAGGGGTTATGGAGTGTGTGGTCCTTGTGTGGGAGCTGGCCTCAAGATGCGAGCTGTATAATGACTTTCTCTTAATGTACGTCCACTCCTTAGAAAGGGACCACGTGCAAAAGGCACTTGAATTCATGACTTTGATGTTGATGCTTCCTTTAAAATGTATATCCTGTTCTATATCCTATATCCAGGAAGGAAATTTCCAAGATTTTGAGAAGTTCCTACCTTAGAGGAATGAATTTGGCATCGAGTTTTGTTGGAAGCAAACTTATCATTTTTGTGACCTTCACCGTCTACGTGCTCCTTGGCAACGTGATCACAGCCAGCCGCGTGTTCGTGGCACTGACACTGTACGGGGCTGTGCGGTTGACGGTCACTCTCTTCTTCCCCTCGGCCATCGAGAAGGTGTCAGAGGCAGTTGTCAGCATCCGAAGAATCCAGGTTTGGCGATTAATAACATTTTAAATTTGTAAGCGGATTTTAGTAAGGTCATTTCTCCTGTTACTTAATGTCACTGTGGTCCAGTTAGGTGAGGTTTGACTCTCATGGCCAAACCTGCAGTCAGTCCAAAATGGGCCTACCCCGCTGTCTTCTGAGGTAGAGTACATTACAGATAACGTAAACACTGCCGATCACTCATGGGCAGGAACATAAACAGCAGCGGCCCAGGGCTCTTGATATCCAAGCCCTAACTGCAGGGTGATTAAAACGTCTGAAAGCAGGAGAGGGAGATGGATTCCATCTCCCATCTAACTCCAGTGATGAGGCAGGGACTGCACGCAGTCCTGGGGTGAGTAGGGTTTCTCCCTGGGCCAGGAAGGAAAGAGTTGCTGGAAGGTCCCTGCTTCTTGGGCAGGAAGAGTGGCCTCAGCCTCACTTAGCTCTTTCTGTTTAAAAATGGGTTCTTCCCTCCACAGATGCTTTGCTTGTGATTTCTGAGTATGCCTTTGGCTCTCTGCCTTTTTGTCCCTTTCTTCTTTTCACATTTTTTCCCCGCTTTAGCCTATCTCTAGAAGGCCTCTTCCTTCCAAATTTGTTTTTTTGATGTCTACCCTACCCATTAATACCTTTTCCTGACTAGGTGTCCCTAAATTGCTAGGGGCAAATAATTTACATCACCAAGATAAGGTCCTGGCACACAGTAGCTTCTGAATTATTTGCGTGTTTGTGGATAGGTCTAAAACGAAGACGAGTTGGCTCTGTGAGAGGGCCTTGGCCTGAACCCGAGTGCCTGGGCTTGACCAAAAATCTAGTTTGTTTTGTTCTTACTTCTCTACAGTGATGGATGCCTGGTAATAGATCTTTAGTGAAGTCAGATAGCATCGGACGTGTTTTTTGGGAGGGGGCAGTCTTGTCATAAAAGCTCAGATTTTTTATGATGAAGTTTCTATACTAAAGAAAAAGCATTATCCATAAAACAGATCAGACATACAGGGTCAGTTCTGGTTCCTCCAAGTTTATTACTTTCTGACAGGGGCTTCTAGCAACTTTGTTAAGAGATGGTGGTCCATGCAGTTCAATAAGATTTCTTTTATGAGAAAGAGTCAATGTTAGCATGGCAAATTGCTTCATGGTGGTGTTGAAGTAATTATGGAAATACACACACACACACACACACACACACATACACACACATACATTTTATATATATACATATATGTATTTTAGATCTTAGACTCTTTTTCTATCCATATTGTTTCTATAACCCTTTTTAAAATTGAAATTTCTGATTCATCAAAATCAAAGGAGATTCTTATTAAGCTGAATTACCACAGCTTGGGGAGATTGACTAGGTTTTGGCCAGGGCCTGTGGTATCTGTGTCTTTAGTAAGTGCCCCCGTGTACCTGGAAATAGGCCACATTTGGGAAACATTGTCCTACTTATGGACAAAAGCACATGCAGGCTAAATGAGCTTAAATGTTAAAAACATCAGGATCAAATCATTTGAGAGGAAAAACGAATACCTGTCTTGGTTTATGCTAGACATTTGGGGGATAAATTTGGAATTTATTCATTCATTCAGTCATTCCACAATATAATTGAGCACCTTCCTTAAGCTTGGTGCTGTGCTGGATACAGATATACAATGATAGGCAAATGCACAGAAGTGCTTCCTGCTTGGAATTTATGTATCATCCAGTGGGGGGATGTCATAAAGAAGCAAATAAGGAAACTCACTATCGATGTACATTTGTGTGTCCATAGTCTAGTCCTTGGAAGGAAAGGTCTTAGGGAGGTGCTTTGGCAGAGATGCCGGTATAATTTCAGAGGCAGTGCTTCCTGGGAAGGCTGAAGTAGTTACCTGGACGATTATATGTGTGAGGGTGGGGAAGGGCAGGTGGACTAGGGGAGGTGGCAGGCTGATGTTTGCTTTTTCTTGGGGATAGTTATGTGACAGAAAATCTTAGTGCACAAAGAGGAGACCTGTGCAGTTGAGGAACCAAATATGTCTGAGGCTGTAGAGTAGAAAGTGCTAGAGGCCTGAGCAGGGGACCATAGAGGACCCTACTGACAGCATTAAGAGGTTTAGCTTTTTCAGAGCTCACCTGGCTGCAGCCTGGGGAATAGGCCAGGGAAGTAGGGGTGAGGATCCCGAGTAAGGTAGGGAGATGTGTAAAGAGGCATTAGATAGTCCGAGAACAAGATGATGTGTTTTGGTTTAGGGTGGAAAAGAGACTTGGGCAGATTTGAGATCTACTCGGGATCACGCTGAGTTGGGTGTTGAGGGAGGGGAGAAGTTGGGTAGAAGGAGGGGGCTGCATGATCACCTGTGTTCATTGACATGTGGACTACTAGAAGAGGAGAAAAGCATGAATTTGGTTTTGAAATCTAAGATGCTTTTCAAATACCCAAGTGTTTTAAGACCCGCCAAAAGGCCATATGCTCAGTTCAGCCTCCTTTCCTATGTGCCTAACAAAGGTAACAGGCAATGAATACAGCAACCCCCTTATCTGAGAGGGATACTTTCCAACACGCCTAGTGAATGCCTGAAATTGTGGACAGTCCCAAACCCTGCGTATACTATGTTTTTCCTACGCTTACCTACAATAAAGTTTAATTTATAAATTAGGCACAGTAAGATATTAATAGTAATAACTATTAATAAAGTAGAACAGTTATAACAATATACTTTAATAAAAGTTAAGTGAGTGTGGTCTCTCTGTCTCTCTCTCCCCCTCAGAATATCTTATTGTGCTATATTGACTTTGTGACGATGGGAGACGATGCAGTGCCTACGTGATGTGATGGAGTGGGATGGATATACTGGACAGAGGGCTGATTCAAGTTCTGGGTGGGACGGAGCAAAATTTAAAATACATGAATTGTTTATTTCTGGAATTTCCCATTTAGTATACTTGGACCACGTTTGACCGCGGGTAACTGAAACCACGGAAAGTAACACTTTGGATAAGGGGGGAACTATAATATAATTAACTGATTCAGTGTTTACTTTCCTTCCTTTCCTTTCCTCTCACTGAGATTTGTTAATATGCAATTAGAAGGTGATGAAGATGGCAGCAGGAGAGGAAGGCAGGAAGGGTCTGCTGAGTGTACTGGTCAGGTCACCAGAACTGGGTGAGCTTCGACTGTAGACGGGCTACACACTTAGTAGGCACGTAGAGTTTAGTAAACACTGCCTTCTTGAAGCTTGCTCCAACAATGTCTTCTGTAGCCTGGGCCTCAGGAGATTGGGCCATGTGATTTCCAGTAAGATCATGTTTGGGAGCCCTAGGAAGAAAAGCTACATCTTTCTACCTTTGAGAAAAGTTTAATTTATAAATTAGGGCAATCCTACATGTTGGCTCTATGGTGTAGTGTCTTCTTTTTTGTACATGCTTTTCAGTTTCCTTTTTTATGTTCTGAAAATAATGGATTTATTATAAAGTTATAGGCCTGAGGAATTTCCTCTATTTTCCTTTTAGTGAGGAGAGACAACTGATGGTCTTGGCGTTGAATGAGTTCAATAGGATTCTGACAGATCTTGTCTTAACTTCAAAGCACTGGAAGTCTTCAGCAGCTTCTGCATCCAGTAAAATTTGTTTCTGAGGGTTATATCGTTCACAGAGCTGCTTAGGCTTTTGCCTGCCAACCACTCTGAAGTCAACCTTTTTGGCTCGAGTTCCAACGTCTGATACTTTCCCGCATGACCTGCTCTGGGTATGCAATTCTTGGCCCTAATGGCAATTTAATTTCAGCTTTTTCATCAGCCTAAGTACAAGAGAAAAACCCGCCCAGCACTGCTGGCACCTTTACAAGCTAGAAGATTGTGACTTCTTCCTCTACTCAGACCTACCGTTTATGGACAAATACTCAAAACATTTACTTCCTCATTTTGTGTCTAGTTTTTCTTTTCTTTTTTTTGAAGGTGGGAAATTTTTAATATGTACACACTGACATATTGACTTTTATGTGTTGGTTATACACTTAAGATAAAATCAGAGTTTTATTCTGTCTAGATGAGATTTATAGTATATATGAGCTTTTATATATTATATATAAATTGCCTATTAACCGTGTAAGGCTGTAGTGATGTAGACAGTGGTTTGACTCATTGGAACCAGCCAAAAGGTCTGTTTATTCCTTTAGCAGATTTTTGTCGATATGTTGATTCTATGCGAGGCTTAGTAGGAGTTGGGATGGTTTGTAAAGTGTGTGAGGACATAGTCTGTATCCTCTGTGTGACTTAAAATCTCCATGGGGATTCTGAGGGAGGGAGGGCAGTGCCAGCCAGGCCCACCCTGAGCTGGTTCCCATGGAATTAGCATTCCAGATCAACTCAGAAGGGCGGGTGGGATTAGTCCTCAGGGAAGCAAGGCCAGCGCCACTTTGGGAGTGTGGGCTCAAGTGTGTCTGTCGGCGAAGGGTTTTAAGCAAGGTGGACGTTCTCAGAGTTGTTGTAAGATCAATAGGGAGCTGTGCTGGGGATAGGCTTGGTGCTGTTGGGGAGTGCTGGGGAAGGAACAAGGAAGTATAGGGAGAGAGCAAAAAAAAAAAAAAAAAGCTTTGCCAGTATTTTCAATGATTGGTAGCAAGATTCTGAAATGATGTTGTTTCAAGAAGAATGGAGACTTGGAGAGAGTGAGGAATTGTGGCAAAACCGGTTAGAGTTAGTACTTGATTGACTCTGGGAGAGGTGGTGTGGTGTGAGAAATCGGGGTGTGGTGTGAGAAATCGGGCTGCGGTGGGTTTAAAGCCTGCAGAGGTGTCCTCAGACCACAGCCTGTCCATTCTGCCTCCTTTCCCACCGGAGCTTGGGGCAAGTAGAAAATTCAGTGCCCAGTCTTTTCCTTTTCTTTTAGTTTCAGGTTTATAGTACGAAGGTTAGACATTTATGTAATTTGTGAAGTGATCCCCTCGATTACTCTAGCACCCACTTAGCAGTGCCCACTCTTGAGTAGGTTCTCAGTGAGCCTGGTGGTTGGATGAGTGGGCGGAGCAAATCAATGAGCAGTTGGTGTCTCACACTCGCTGGCTCTTTGAGAGAAACGCGTAGGAACACATTTTTATGTTTTTCCTACACAGAACTTTTCATTTTCAGTTTTTACCAGTTGTTCTTTTTAAGTAGAACATTGCAATCAAATTTGTATCTTTGTGGAGCGATGAGTTTTAGAGGTAGTCATGATTTTTAGAGTAGCAAGTTACTTATGTGCTGTTTTCACTTTCCCAAACATATTCACATGCTTATTTCTGTTGCCTCCTGTGTTGGTTAGGATTAGGTTTGCCTGTGGGTTCTAGAATACCTATGTTAAAACTGCTTACACAAGAGAGTTTGTTCTTCTCTCATGCAAAAATCCTTGTAAGGTTCTATATTGATTTCCTAAGGCTACCATAACAAAGTACCAAAAACTTCGGTGGTGTAAGACAACAGGAATTTGTTTCATAGTTCTGGAGGCTGAAAGTCTGAAATCAAGGTGTCAGCAGGGCCATGCCTCTTCTAGCTTCTGATGGTTGCTGGCAAACCCTGGCATTCCTTGGCTTACAAAGGCATCACCCCAGTCTCTGTCTTCATCGTCACATGGCTGTTTTCTGCCTGTGTGTCTGTCTTTTTGGTTCTCTTCCCTTCTTATAAACCAGCCACCAGTCATACTGGATTTAGGGCCCCCCATACTCCAGTGTGACCTCACTTTCATTAATTACATCTGCAATGACCCTGTTTCCAAATAAAGTCACATTTTGAGGTAACGGGGGTCAGGAATTCAACATACTTTTTTGCGGGGACATAATTCATCTCATAACAAGTTCCACGGCTAGTATGATCCTTCCTGGTGTTAGGGATCCAGACTCTTTCTTGTTACTCCACTGTGTGTGGCCTTGAACAAACTGGCAGCCTCCAAGGCCCAGGCTGTGAGGCAGAGGAAGGTTCCTGGATGTAGTCACTTGCAACTGGCCTGAATTTAGTCACATGGCTACACTAAGCTGCGTGGGAGGCTAGGGAGAGGAGTTCTTCTAGACTGCCATGTGCCAGCCAAAAATTGGGAGTTTGTTACCACAGAGAATGAGAGCAGATTTTGAAGCAGGCCAACAGTTTCTGCCACATGTTCAAAGTTTTTTGGAGTTTGGGGTGATCTCAGTTGTTTGTCCAGTTTCTGCACCTTTATGGGTTTTCTCTTTGAATTATGCCTAATGTTTGCAGAGCAAGAGGATGTTTTCCTATATATCATTATGTTAGATTTGTATGGTAAGCAGGATGGTTTTATTCAGCTAAATAGCATTGAATAGTTCCTGACTAGTGTGGAAAATAGCAGGAAGTGGCAGTGGAAGATGCGGCCATTCCCACGTCGAGCGGAGGGAATTAGAAAGGAGAAAAGACAGGTGATTGTGAAGAGATGCTTATAAAATATTTTATAAAGAGATGGAAACTTAGTAAGTGCATTTTCTTTTCAGAATGATGACTTAAGTGATAGTGAATGACAAGTAGTGATACATTGGTTTGACACGCACGAGGGGAAAAGCAGAGTGTACTTAGGTGCCCAGCTGATGGTCACGGCAAAGAAGCCGCAGAGCCAGGCTCCTGTTCACAGTCTTGGCCATCGGTCTCATGTTTGCAGCCTGTGCTTCTGAGCCAGCTCGATTCCTCGAGGCCCGGGAATGGCCTTCGTCTTTGTGTTCCTAGCATGTCACATGGTGCTTGGCACATGGTGGGATTCAGTAAATATTTATGGAATCATTTCCTACCAGCTCTGTGTTTATTGTTAGTAACACAAAAGAAAATCAATAAAAATGCCCAGGTCCTAAATGTGTTCAAGTGCGGAGCCATATTTTCTGTTTAAGGTGGAGCTAGTACACTTGTTGATAAAGTTACAAAGATAGCCTCATGACCATGAACTCTTTATATATGTATACACACATAAGATATATGTTATACTCTACTATATATACAGTATATATACATAATACTATACTATATAATTATATGTTATACACTATAAAATATAAATATAAATATATACAGTTGACCCTTGGACATCCAGGAGTTAGAGGTGCTGAGCCCCGGCACAGTCGAAAATCTGTGTATAACTTTTGACTCCCCCAAAACTTAACTACTAAAAGCCTGTGGTTCACTGGAAGCCTTACTGAGAACATAAACAGTTGATTAAAACGTATTTTGTATGTTATCTGTATTATATACTGTATTCTTACAATAAAGTAAGCTAGAGGAAAGAAAATGTTAAGAAAATCATAAGGAAGAGGAAAATAATACATTTACAGTCTTTACTGAAAAAAGATCCATGTGTAAGTGGACCTGCACAGTTCAAACCTGTCGTTCAAGGGTCAAGTGCACTATATGTTATATGGTATGTTCTGATGGGAACCATCACTTTAAATACATTGGCAAAACGATATGTAGGCGGTGTAAAGGTTTTCTTTTTTTTTATATTGCATGTTTTAGGAAAGCAATTATTTTTCTGCTTTTGTTCTTGCAGTTTAACCAATCCGTATTTTTCCTTTTTCTGTAGAACTTTCTCTTGCTTGACGAGATCAAACAGCGTAATTCTCAACTGCCATCGGGCAATGAAATGATAGTGCATGTGCAAGACTTCACTGCTTTTTGGGATAAGGTAACAAATCTTTCATTACAAGATCGTGACTACTAAAAGACAACTGGCAACACAGATTTAATAGAGTTTTGAGATTTTTTTATACCTAGTATAAGATATGACTTGCTCATTGTTATAAAAATTCTCAAAATCAAGAATAAGGGTTGCCTTTAATTGAGATTAAGTATAAAATCAGGCTGAGGCATTTGACATGTTGTTCTTTATCTCGTTTTTCAAGAGAACTTTCAAAATATTACCAGATTTTGAACTTAAAGTACGTAAGTTTGTAATATTAGAATTTATAGGATTAGAGTGTACTTTTTACCTTGACATTATCAGACTATCTACTACGTATTGAGTAAAACCATGATTTGGATCTTTGCTGTGGAGTAGGGTGGGGACTCCCCTATTCTAAGCTCCTGGGTGGTGCTGGCTACTTTGGTGCCAGTCAGGAGCAGGCAGGAGGCAGCAGGCTGGGCATAGTAAGAGCCAGTGGGTCCCAATCTGAGAGTTTCACTGTGTGGCAAGCTGACAGGTGGGACTGGTGAGGTCACGAGGATTTTCCCACTACTTGGTTTATTTATGGCATTTAGGCAGATGGGAAAACAAAACAAAACAAAACTAGGAGCCACTCTCAAGAAGTTCTCAAACTTGCACATTCAGTGCAGCCTCCTATATCAACAACTGAAATGCTTTTCTCTCAGGGTTCCATGGTCCACTGTGGATATCCTTCTGTATCAGTCTGGATTAGGGAAATAACCCACACACAGGAGAGGGAATGTCATGTGGGGAATTAGTTACATGTGTAGTGGGTGACGTAACCCAGAGATTAGCAATGCCAGGAAGTTGCTCGCACTTCTAGGGCTGGAGGAATGCAGGGAGGAGGTGGTGTTTACCAGAGGGTCACCTGTCTGGGGCAGA
This sequence comes from Pteropus alecto, assembly GCF_000325575.1. Classification (NCBI taxonomy): domain Eukaryota; kingdom Metazoa; phylum Chordata; class Mammalia; order Chiroptera; family Pteropodidae; genus Pteropus; species Pteropus alecto. The sequence continues at coordinate 22,623,830 of NW_006436811.1, read as the reverse complement.
ACTCAGGAGCCGGGCTGCCAGTGGGAGTGGGGACTACAGTGTGAAAGGCTGTTTTGTTGATGCTGGCACAGCAGAGGTAGTGCGACTATAGTGAAGGCTGGAGAAGCAGGTGGAGGTACTGGTGGGTACCAGCTTCCCCCTCTCCTGCCTCCTGGCCTCAGACAGTATCCTTTAGGACTGAACTGCCTTTGACTTGGAAGTTTGCAGGAGGTTGGCAGGAGCTGGCAGTTCCAAGCGTAGCAGAGGTAAGGCGGGAATTGAAGCCAAGAGCAAACACGTGCTCAGCCAGCACTCCTTCCAACCTCCACTCTCGTTCTCCCTTCTCCAGTGGTACAAGTGTCATACTTTGTAGACTCTTCTTGTGTTTTCATGCCTATGACTCTTAAGTATTGTGCCACCTGCATCGTGGTCACCTACTTCTGATTCAGTGTCTGCCATCTCTACCCAAACAGTAGTATATTCCCAAATTCATAAAACCACATCATTGCACCTTTTGTACATGGAAGCTCAGACAAGCTGCCTTACCTAACCTGCCCTAGCTTAATAAAATAGATTTACCTCCTACTTCCTAGTGCTCATCATGATACATTGTAAGTATTTATAGAAAGCACCATTTAAATTTTATTATAAAGGTGTAGTCTGTTGAATGTTTTGAGTTAGATGAAGCACCCAGGTGGCTAATAAACACTTTATATGACCCATGACCAAATTTCTTTTGTACCAAACTATGCAACATTATAAATAGAGCTGCTTTGTTCTTCTCCCAAGAACTTGATAACATGTTCTCAGACTTTTTTTGCAGCTTGCATTGTTGTACAGAACACCCTATTCTGTTTTGCTAGCCTTGGTTGTGGAAGGATTGTGCCAGTGCTGGGGAATAATTAGGAGGTGTCAGGTTAGGTCATGGATGAGAGAGCCCTCGGGTGTAGGAGGGGCACAGACGTTGCTGGGTTTGGAGAGAAGCTGAGGCAAAATGAAGTGCATGCTGTGTTGCAGTGCAGGAGAAAGACGTGTACTCTCTAACTTGCTCCACTAAACAGCCAGGCAAGTGGGGGAGGATCTTCTTACCTACTAGCTTCTCACTTATGAAATGAATGGATTTGGTCTTATTCTGTAAGCCTTAAAATTTATGGTTCAGTTGGAGCCTTTAAATCTTCATAGGGCAAGGGTTTTTTTTTCTGTGTGGTTTACTGCTGCATTCCCAGCGCCTAGACGAAGTCTGGCACAGAGAGTGGAGTGTGGGCTCAGTCTGTGATCCTTGTTGCATCACCTGTAGCTGAACCAGGAGTGCAAGGGACTCTAGCACTCTTAAGCTCTTGAATGCTGCCCCCTTCTGGTCATGCTAGAGCAGTGTCTTATCCTGAAACCTGCACAGAGAAGGAACTGCTGCCTATCTGGCCCAAGGAACAGTGAGGTGATATGACAGGAAACCAGTGTTTGTATGTGGTTCATTATTTTGCAGCCAACACTAAGTAAAAATCGTAAAATAGGAACTAGTTATTAGACATTAAAAAAGTAGAGAAGCTTAAAAAATGTTTCTGATGTATTAAAATCCAGCTTCGTATTGATGGGTTTTAGTAATTCCTAGAAAGGCTGGGGCTAATTTTCTTGTGATTAAAAATAATTGTCATCATTTTAGTATGTGACCATCTTTTAATTAACTCAGTTATTTCCAGAGAAATTTTTCATTTTGAAGATTATCCATACTTTTTATTTCTCATGTGCTTTTAGTCTTTTGGGCATTTTAGTAATCACATATACCCACTCTTTTTTTTTAAACATTAAAAGTTTTTTAACATTAGCGGTTATTGAGAATTTTCTCCACGCTTAGTATATGTATAAATATACATATACCCTAACTCCCTTTATTTTAGAATTCGTAGATTATTTAGGAATATGACTTGTCATTAGCATGATGAGTACTTTATCCTTCTCCCCCTTGCATTGGATAGTATGCTGTTGCAGGTACCTCTGTGTTTCTACAGTAGAAGTACTTTGTTGTCCCTGTTTAGCCAGGGCTGGTAATACATGCTACAGGTATAAAATTGACTATCACTCTAACCCAATATGTAATTTTATGCCCCATTTTTGTTGTTGTTAAATTAGAGATCTAATTACAGCCTTGACCATCATTTACAGGAATTTATTTGCCAACATTATTTTGAAGGGGCTTCTTGCTTGCTAAGCATTACTGACATTCATTCTTTATCAAGAGAAAATACATTGGTGGAGATTTTAAATTATTAGTCAAGGACCAGGCATGTCATGTACTTATGCTGCCATCTTGTGGAGATTAATGAAATAGATTAAATCCAAGGGTTTAATGAAAATTTATAAATGATTAAAAACCACTGACACTGAATGTACTATTAAGTACATTGTTTTTAATAAGTTATTGAACATCAAGAAGTTTTCATTTAAGAAGGTGCCTCGTCTCATTTTTGCTACTTAAATTCTCTGTCTAGAGCCGTGTCCACACAGAAATCTGGTAAAAGAATGGGCTTTCCTAAAGGCAACTGAAGCTGCTTCAAACCCCCAAAGAGATATGATTGGATGAAAAGGATTCCAGGACACAATATATTAAAATAGGAAGGAGAAAGATATGGGTTATGTTCATGTATCAGTGCCTGTTATATTGTTTTCTTCACTTTTTGAAATGGGTACATTTTTGTTAACTTTGAAATGGGTACATTTTTGTAAACTTTAATTTATAGGTATTAGAAACCCCAACCCTCCAAGACCTTTCCTTTACTGTCAGACCTGGTGAACTGTTAGCTGTGGTTGGACCTGTGGGAGCAGGAAAGGTAAGTTGGAATGCCTTTTTGCAGCTTAATATAACGCCACATCCTGTGTCAAATTGTTGAGGCTGAGCCCAAAGCTATATGTAACACAGGTTTGAATTGGATATATCCAGAATGGCATTTCTCAAAGTATGTTCCATGGAATGTAAGTTTTGCAAGAAGGTTGCATGGCCAAATAAATCTGGGTAAAGCACTTTATGTTTTTCTTCTTGGTAATTCAAATTGCACAATTGGGAACTGTTTGTCTGAAAGTTGGCCATCTCAGAGAAGGAAATTATTTAAGTGGCAGCTATTCGGGATGGAATGACTGAGCAAATGGGAACTTCTTTTTGTCAGAGCAGACCCTACAGGAAGTCTGGAGGTTGTAAAAGCTCTTCCAGAAAGTTTTAAACATTTCCTTATCTGATTTATCCAAGTCACATAAACACACATTTAGTAAATGTGCAGCCATGTGCATGGCACTGTGCCGAGAGCAAAGGGTACAATATAAGCATGGACCCAGATGCCTTTGCCCTTCAGAACTGACCGGGTTCTGGGGCGAGGCAGATACTCAAACAGGTTCTTTCAGCTCCGTGTTATAAGCACTCTGATCATTTAGGTGCATCATCTCATGTTTGTATGTTGTAAGAGATTTGAAGGAAATGTGTGTGCATGCTTACTCTTGCATGTTCTGAAACAACAAAATAAAGAAATAAAAACATAGGCTGCATAAATGAGAAGGGGATTCTTTCTTTTAGGATGGGTTTTTGCCCTTTGGAAACATGACTCACTTCAGATTTCCTTTAAATACTCTTTTCTGGTGCATTAGATTTAAATATATACACATAGCTTTTTAGGAACAAATATTTGTGAAGTAAAAGATACCTGTTTGCTGGGACAACTACATTAAACATCAGGCATATGAAACACATATCATGCAAGGCTACTCAGTTAAGAATGTTAAACATTCTTCACTAGTCTTTGTTGAGTAAAGTATTTCATTTGAGGGAAGACTTTTGGGCAGAATAGATTGTCGTACTCTATTTTATTGTTATTCCTTATCAACCATTAGTTTATATTGACCAGTAATATATTTAAAGATTTTTTTCTATTGCTAGCTTCCAGGACTGAACTTTATCCTATTTTAAATGAAAGGGCTATAGCATTTATCAAACTGCAGGGCAAGGGAAGGCGGTATTGCAGTGGCTCGTTCGTCCTGAGTGCTGTCTGTACACATATGTTTGTTTGCAATCTGTTTCAGTCATCACTGTTGAGTGCCGTGCTGGGGGAACTGTCCCCGAGCCAGGGGCTGGTCAGTGTGCATGGAAGAGTCGCGTATGTTTCTCAACAGCCCTGGGTGTTTTCAGGAACTGTGAGGAGTAATATTTTATTTGGGAAGAAATATGAAAAGGAACGATATGAAAAAGTAATACAGGCTTGTGCTTTGAAAAAGGTGAGTAATGACTTTAGTGTTGCATATATTCAGATTTCAGATAATAATAATAATAGTGTTAGCTTAAACTATAAGGTTTGTTAAAAGTTTAAATTTTCAACGTGATATCTGAGTGCTATTTAATACTTTAAGTTGGTTTTCTATGTAAACACATGTGCACATATGCACACTGCTATTTTAATCCTTATGTGATAAAGACATTTACAGAGTGCTTTTTCCTTTGAGTTTGTTTATTTTGTGAAGTTTTATTCACTTTCAACCTTTTTTTAAATGGACAACTATAGAAATCCGCACAAGTGGAGAGAATATTGTAAGAACCCTCATGTGCCCACCCCCCACCATCCGCTGCCAGCCCCACCCCACCCCAAATTATTTTTGAATAGATCCTAGACCTCATGTTAGTTCATCTGTAACTATTTCATTAGTTATCTCTAAAATACAAGAAAGCCTTTGAAAAGACACCACATTATCACACCTGAAAAATGACCAAAATTTCTTAAGATCATCAGTGTTCTAGTAGTCAGTGTTTACATTTTGTTGACCATCTCCCTAAGAAATCCTGTTAACCATTGGTTTGAGTCAGACTCCACGTAAGGTCTGCACTTGGCACTGGGTTGACTTGCCTTCCAGGTCCTTTTATTCTATAGATTTTCCTCTCTGCTTTTTGACTTGTAATTTATTATTGAAAGAAAACAATGTTTTCAGATTTCTTTTTGATATTACATCGTTTCACTAGGGCAGAAATGACATGGAGCTTCGCAGAAAATGGTGGATGAAATGTTTAATTGTACATTGAAATTTAAATGAAATTAGTGAGTGAATGATGAAAACTAAGTTTACGTGATAAGATGTAATTTGGCAAAAAGAAAAAAAAAAAATAAATGCTGACACGAGCTGTGTTACTCTCTTTGGGTTATAAAACATCAGTGAATGATAGCCTTAAAAGGCTCTCCCTGGGGTCTGCTCAGTGCGGTCTGGACATCCGACTGCTTTTATCTTTCATGCCTTGTGGAAAAGGCTAAGACAGGCAGTCAGAGGGATGGTGTTGAAGGCCTCAAACCAGCTTTGTGAGGAAGTAATAATTTTGCTTGAACAATGGCTTGATCATTATAGATTGCATCAAGTGAGTAGCATTTTAAGATGATGTATACAAAACATAGTTGCTTGTCTAGTGGGCTTCTATTTCTTTTTCCCGGGTTATTGTTAATGAGCGATTATGTGTTTTTAGAAGTAACATCAAGTTAGCAGTCATGAACTAGATTTTTTAAAGCAGTATATATATTATATAAGAAATGAAGAGGGAAAAAATGTAGAGCAGTAATAATAATAGCTCCCATTTATTCAGAGTCTACATGCTAATCATTTCTCTCTCTCCCCCACACACATGCACACACACAAAGGTACTCAAGTTTTTAATCTTTTATCAGTGCCTTTGCTGTGCCCGTCCTTACTTTACAGTTGGCAAAACTGAGGCT
>NW_006436811.1:22595481-22618061 GCF_000325575.1 Pteropus alecto | reverse complement strand
CCCAGACCCCATGCTTTCCCACGATGCCTCACTACTTCTCACTTGAGAAAGTTTATAAGGAAGAACTATTTCAAAAATTAGCTGATCGATGAAGGTGGAATGTGAAATGTAGAATAAACAGATCTCAGGCATTTCCTCTTTACCTGAATCAAGTGCAGTGCTTGATCCCAGGTCAGACTCCAGAGACCTAGGCCAGTGTCTAGGTGTTTGATCGCACATCCTTGTCTTTCCAGTGATACCTCAGCCCTGTCTTTTCTACTCTCCCACATTTGAGCATCTCTGGAGAAAAGCAGGTGTTGGGAACGGTAGCTGCCAGGCAGCATTTTCCCCAGGGACTGATGCCTTTGCCACAGCCACGTGGCCCTGTAATGGGAGCAGTGTTCTGTGGCTTCGTCCACTCTGTGGGTATCTCTGTGGCACACAGGCTCCGTCGGGAAGTGGGCCCTTGCAGGGTTGGGCTGCACAGTGATTCTTCTGTATGTGACTTGACTTGCAAACATGGACTGTCATCTTGTTCTGCTGTATGACACATGGGCGTGAAGTTAGGGCCTTGGCTGGAAGAGAGGCCCAGGGTGGAGAAGAAAAGAGTGGAGTCCTGGCCTTCACTTTGTCACTTGCTCACTGTCACTTTGGACCTGTCCTGTCACCTGCCTGGGCCTCTGACATTTATTCTGCAGAATGAGAACATTGAGTCAGAAGGTTTCCAAGAGGTTTTTTAATGAGTTGTGAGATCTTTTGCATATCTCCCTTTGGAATTCATGTGTCAATGGATGGACATGAATGGCCACGGATAATTGGGGCCTGTAGATATAGAGACTTCATACGTAGTAGCAAAGCTTTGGCCTTTGGAGAGAAACAGTCCTCGGGACTGTTATTCCAGGTGTTTGTCTCACTTCCTTTCCTATTAAATGGGAGAGGTGTGGAATTATTGTAAAGACCACAGATAAAGCCTGTAAAATGCAAACACTCCAGATTTTTAGTAAATGGTAGCTAGCTATTGTTCCTATTATAGCCTTTTCTCTAAATATATACATTCATCCATCCATATAAATATAATAAAGATTTCTCCTTATCCCCTACCCCCAATCCCGGAGGAAACAACAGAACATTTCTTACATTACGTGTATTAATAACAACTGGATGTATTATACTGGATCTATTTGAAATAAACTTTTAAGTTCATTGAGCTGAAAACATTTCTATAATAAAACAAGGAGATAGGAAGTAATCATATCTAGCAACATCGATTTAGGCTGATGACATATTCGAAGTAACACTGTAGTCAATTCTAGAACATAATTTAGGAAACAACATAATAACGATAGGTCCTGTAGGAGTCACAGTTAAACTGGAAGGCCCTGGAGTCAGACAACTCTAGGGCTGAGTCTTAGTTTCTCTTATTGCGTGTGTGATTTTGGCTAATTGTGTGAACTTTACAAAGCCTCAGTTTCTTTATCTGTAAAGTAGAGATAATAATACTATCAACCTCATAAGATTGTTTTGAGGATGAAATGCAGTAATGATTTTAAAGCTCCCGATTGCAAGGGACAAACAAGCACTATAAGTGTTAGAATAATGTTCAAAAATTAGCTCTTAATTATAAGAACAGCCAGTTTTGGATAAAATTGCATCTATAAAATATGACATGTTAGAAGGAATGTATCTGAGTATATATTCATTATCTGAGTTGATATTTGCATAGATGTTCCACACATAGTACATTACATAAATCAACAAGAAATATGTGTTACCATACCATAAACAATATATTATGTAACATTTTTCTGCATATTATCTTTTACTCTGTGAAGACTTTTAAAAACTTTTAGGCAGTACATGTTCAAAGATATAGCACTGATAAATTCTAGTCTAATATTTTCCCACATAGATCGCTTGAATTTACAGACCCTTTTGGGATGTTCATAAGCTTATAATTTCTTCTCATATTTGCCACATTCCTGCCAAGTTGGACATTTTTTTCAGATTGTCTTAACAAGCAGAATAATTGTTGTTATATCTTTATTTTTTTATCTCTCAATTGAAATAACTGTATCGCTTGCCTAGGACGTAATAGGAAACGAGAAGTCATGAGTACAAAAGGGATACATGAGGCTAATCTAGATATGGAGACCAAATTTATTGATATTTCTATATTTAAATATTAAGGGCTACAAGGTCTTGAATTATTTCAATATTGCATTCATTTCAAATGTATTTTTCAGTAACCACAGGGGACAGCATAATGTGAAGAAAGAGCCTATGAACTGAGATGAGTTTGGTTCAGATTTCAGCCATTCCGTTTAATAGCTAATAGTTCTCAGACCAGTTATAGAATCTCACTTAGTCTCAGTTTCCTCTTCTGTGAAATGAGTTCAGTATAGTCATCTGTTGCTATTTATAGAGGATTGGTTCCAGGACTTCCCTCCGATACCCAAGTCTCTTACATAAAATGACGTAGAACAAGCATACAGTCAGCCCTCTGTATCCATGGATCCCTAACCACTTTTGGAAAATTCTGTTTTCCATCCAGGGTTGGTTGAATCTGCAGATGAGAAACCCACGGATGCAGAGGTCTGAGTGAACTTACTGTCCAGCTTTTGTGAGGATTAGAGATGATCAGTATAAGGCATCCAGCACAGTGATTGGCACATAGGTCTTACCATCCAGGAGCTGACTAATGGGGAGAGAAGCCATGTGCAAGCATACATATTATGAAGCAGAATTAGATGTGTTCTTCAGGAGAAATATAAACAAAACTTTAGGAACCCGGTCAAAAAGAGAGATGACTTCTGACTGGGAAAACTCAGGGATGGTTTCATGGAGGAGAGTGAGCTGGGCCTGGAAAGATGGGTAGGCAGGCTATTGACAGGCCGTGATAGGAAAGGTAATTCCAAATAGAGGAAAAGCTAGGAACAAAGGCTCATGGGAGTCCTGCTGTTCGACCCTGGAATCCAGCCCTTGATTGCTGGGGCCTCGCGTCTGGCCCTCACGAACTATTGCAGCAGTGTGCTCAATGACATTTCTGCTGTAAGTCTCTACCATTGCTAAAGGGCACTTGATGTTTTTGGCCTGGCAACATCAAACCAGTGTAGCCATTTCCTGGTTTTCCTCTAGTTTATGTATCTGCTTTTCAGTGAAAGCTGTTGTGGATGAAATAATCAGTTAAATTTAACTTAGGAGTAATGTAAGAATACCTTCTTGTCATTGGGAGGAATTGTCATATATGCTCAACCCAGGCTTTTTCCTCCAACCAAATCAGAAAATTGTGGTTAGGAAATTAGTCTGACTCGGGTGTTCCTTCAGATCCTTTGAAATGTTTTTTTCGTCTGCGGCTTGTCTATAAATAGTTTGCAGAGTCAACACACTCAGAGTCCTTCTTTTACCAGACTTGAAGAGAGCCCATTTCTTATTTCCTAAATGTCCTAAATGAAATAGTGAGTTTTAAGTTCCTTTTCTAGAAAATAGCCAAGATTGCTGTGCTACAGTGTGGTGCTATTTTTAAGAAGGAACAAAACAACGTAAAATCAAGGCATAAAAATCTAAGCAGGACACTTTGCAAGGACTGTCAACCATGAAAGAGAGAGACAAAGTAAACGTGTGTGTGTGTGTGCGTGTATGCGTGTGTGTGTGCGCGTGTGTGCGTGTGTGCGCGCGCTCCCAGAAGTCTGGGAACCTATCTTAAAATGGCTCATTGTTTTTTCGCGAAAACCAAAAGCAAGAGATGGTACTAACTTTTGAGCTCAACAAAGAAAAAATGTGAAATAATAGTGAATTTTCATGATAGAGCCATCACTGCCTTTCATTTGATGCAGTCCAGTTAAGCTTTGAGTATGCAGGGAACTCTGAGCGCCTGTGTGTTTTGGCGGGCCTTCAGGGAATGGGTTATGATGGAGACACTCCTTTGCTCTTTTCTCTTGTTGGTGTGCTTGGCATATTGTGATTCACACTGTGTCAGAATGTGAATGCAATCCCACTGTTGGTTTGATCAGAAAATACGTATTGGTCAACAATAGCAAAAGTTAATTCATGTTCTTTTTCCATCTGGTGAGGGTGTTCTTATACTTACTCTTTTGGTTCTCACAGCATCCTCGAGTTGAGTAATTCTTGTTTCTCCTGCACATTTTGTAGAAAAGGAAAGCGAGTCTTAGGGAGATCAAAGGACTTGTTTATCCTGGAGATCCCCATGTGTCACTTGCTCTCTCCTCCATGTTTGCCAAAGTGGAGACGGAAAAATGAGGGCTTCATTTGCAGAAAGGTATTGCCATGTATCCTAGGTTGACCTTTGAGAGTAGAGAACCAACAAACTGCCCCTAAACTCTGCTTGTCTACGTCAGGATCTGTCTAATAATGATGATAGGCAATCTAAGTAAAGATTTCTAACATTAAATGTGTAACTTAAACCTGATCATTATACTGCCATTTTGGGGATGTCGTTGTCATCTTTTTATCTAGGTATCGTGATTTGTCTATTTATTACTTAATTAAGAGTTAAATATAACTTCCGATAGATTCCCAGATCTTTAAATCAAAACTTCTTATCCTTCTCAGCTTTGAGTTTTTCCTGGATTGCATGGAACAAGCCTCTATTTAGTCCAATTGGTCTGCTCAATGTCCCTCGAACATTTTGGTTTTTCTTTGGTTTCTCCTGCCCAGACTGCTCTTTCTGCGCTTATTTCTTGTATAGATCTTGTCTGTCACTCTATCACTGTGTCTGTCTTAAACAACACTGTGAAGACATGGGTCAGGTGTCATCCCTTCTCTGAAAGCGGGAAGCTGAGACTGAGATCAGCAAAATGGCTAGTTAAAACACACTCCTTGATAAAATAAGTCCTGTGCCTTTACAAGCTATGTATGTGCCGCCAGCTTTCACATTTGTACCTCTAACACAGACCTTCAGCAGCAGCTTGACATCACCCATAGGTATCTCAGCTTGCCCATAACCAAAATCTGTATTTTATCTCCTAAACCTGCATCCATCATCCTCTTAAACTCAGTAACTGGTGACCCTGTTCTTTGCCCCTTTCATGCCAAAAACAATGCAGTCTTCCTCTTTTCTTGCAACCCACTCTCATCCCATCAGCAGCTCTTACAGGATTTAATTTTGAAATTTGTCCAGAATGTGACCACTTCCCTCCATTTTCATTGCTTCTGCTTTGATCCCTGCCACCGTCATCTTTCAACGAGATTATTGCCGTAGCCTAACTTGTACCCTGCCTTTTCCTGCCCCTTTACCATCTGTTTTCTACAAAGAGGCAGGAGTGATTCCTTAAAAGCCCAAGCCGGATCATGTCAGTTCTCCCCCGTGCCCCTTCCCGTTTCACTCGGAGCGAAACCACAGCCCCACCTGCTGGGCCTCGCCCATCCCCTGTATTCTTTACTCACTCTGCTCCAGCTCTACTGGCCTCCGTGCTAGTCTTCAAGCACCTTGGGGGTGTATCTGCCCCATGCACTTGCTCATTCTTCCACATGGAACACTTTTTCTCCAGATCTCTGCAGGCTGGCTTCCGCCTCCAATGAGTCTCTATTGGCTGAAACCCTCCTCTGATCAGAGCCCTTCCCCACCCCTATATAAAGTAAACTTTCCCTCCTTCACTCGCTATCCCCCTTAGCTGACTTCCTTTTCCTTCATAGTACTTAGTGCTTGTACTCATGTTAGTTTTTCGTATTGCCAGTCTCCCAACATGGAAACTCTGGGGACTATTTTCCATTCAATTCACTGTGCCCAGAACAATGCCTGACATATAGTTGATGTTCAATAAATATCTGTTAAAATAATTAAAGGCATAAATGCTGTTAAAAACTACAGGATGAAGACAAAAACCCTGTGAGTTTTTTTAAAGGTTCAAAGTTATAGTTTAGTCACTATGAAATGTATCCATTGCTATCGATCAAATACATGTATGAAGAACTAATGCTAAAAGTTTAAGATGACAGTAGAATGCATTTTAAGTTTTTTTTTTTTTTTTTTTCTATCTCCATATAGGATTTGGAGCTTTTGGAGAATGGAGATCTAACTATGATAGGAGATCGGGGAACCACGCTGAGTGGAGGGCAGAAAGCCCGGGTCAACCTCGCAAGGTAAATCGCGTTTTAGCTGCTGTTCTACATGTGCCTCTTGTGCTATTTCTAGGAGGGTTAACACGCAGTCCTTGCTTACCGTGTGTGGGTACTGTGTGAAACACTAGTCTTAGATTATTTCGTTGGGTCTTGGAATGAGTATCATCTGAGCTATCGAATTCGGAGATGAGATCCAGGGGGCGTGAACTGTTTGTCAGTCTGATATCTCTTTATGTTTTTAGAGCAGTATATCAGGATGCAGACATCTACCTTCTAGACGATCCTCTCAGTGCAGTGGATGCAGAAGTCGGAAAGCACCTGTTCCAACTGTGAGTTTGCTCATTTTTTGTGTGATTTCTGCTTTCTAAGAATCCTGTGGAGAGGGCTCAGGACCGTCTTTGTGCCTCAGAAGATCGAGCTTGTTCAGCTTTGATGTTCCCTCCCTTCCCTCTACAGAAGATCCAGTTTAGAGAAATTTTGCAGATATGAGGTCAAGATGGGAAAATACAGAAGGTACTAACTGTGTGCAGGTGTGTGGCGAGTATATGCTTTAGGGAGTTAAGAAATAAATGGCAAATTGTGCAAGTCCTCCCACCCACTCACACTTGATAACCAAGACACTGTTGATGGATCCAGACCTCAGGAGTAAAGATGATGTACGGTTTTTAAATCCACAGGTGGAACAGTAACTTACCGGTGGGTAGTAACCTGGTACTTGGTTACCAGTTCTTTTCCTCTATCATTTGTGGCATGTTAGAAGCGAAGTTTTCAGTACCAACATAGATCTTCCATGGAAAGGCCTTGTTGGTTTACATTTATTATTCTGTAGGTTGAAAATACTTAGTAAAGTCTAGAATTTAATGATTTGTTCCACAGCAGAGTATGGCTTCAATCATTTAATATTGCTTCGTTCGAACTAATAAGACCCACAAATATAGGGTTAACTTGAATTTAAAACTAGGTATCTAGAATCTGGATTAACTCCAGCCTCTCACTTTGTGTTTCTGGAATTTGTTTTCTTTGGCTTTTGCTGAGCCACCGAGCCACTGAGCTACAATCCGAATCTCTTTTTTGTGTGTACCGTAACCTAACGTGCGCTGACGGATGCTTCCTATGAAGTCTAACCTAGCCTTTTCAAAAGCGTCATGAACTTGCTTTTGCTAAAACAGCATCCATATCTATCCCACAGTTATCTTGCTGTTGTTTACCTTGTTCAAGCCAATGAACCCTTTCGGTTGCACTTAGGCACTACTGTGTGCACTGAGATAGATGCTCTTACAAATGTTACTGCACAAAGCACCTAGGTTTACAAAGGAGGACAGTAAGCCAGAGAGGGTAAGGGTGCATACTGGGCAGAGAAAGGGAGATCAAGAAGTTTAGATCTGTTTTGGCCCCTAAGGAATTTGTGGAGTTTGTCAAGACACATGGATGGGAAGAGTTCACCCTGTAAAGATAATAAATGCTAAATGGAAGTAGAAGTGGGCAGCTCTAGGCATTCAGCCCAGCTTGTAAAACTCACCTTGGACTGGGCTTGGTAGGACAGGTGCTGTGGGCCTGCAGGCTGGGCAGGGTGTGTGGAAGCTATAGGATTCATTTCCTTTTGCTAAAGGGAGTAGCGGAAGCAAAGCTGTAGACATAAAAAGAAGCAAGACATGTGAAAAGAACAGCAGGCACGTCCTGCTGCAGGAAGTACAGGTTGTACAGCAAGATGTGGGTTCTGTAGCAGAGGGAAGTTGCTCGGAAGTACTTGCTGTGAGGTCCTGTATTAGTTTGCTAGGGCTGTGTCTGTTCAGGCTGCTATAACAGAATACCATAGACTAGGTGGCTTATAAATAACAAATTTGTTTTCTGAGTTCTAGAGGCTGGGAAGTCTGAGAACAAGGCAGATTGAGTATCTGGTGACAGCTTGCTTCTTGGTTCATCTTCTCTCTGTGTCCTCACATGGAGGAAGGGGTGGGGGCAGTTCTCTGAGGTCTCCTTTACTAGGGCACAATCCCATTCACGAGGGTTCAGCCCTCATGACCTAATCACCTCCCTAAGCCCCTAACTCCAAATGCAGTCACATTGGGAATTACAGTTCAATGTGTCAATTTTGGGAAGGCATAAACATTTTGTCTATAGCAGGCTGCCATGACAAGGTACCACAGATTGGGCAGCTTAAACAACAGACTTATTTTCTCACAGTTCTGGAGGCTGGAAGTCCAAGACCGAGGTGTCCAGAGGTTCAGTTTCTCCTAAGGCCTCTCTCCTCAGCTTGTAGATGGCCATCTTCCTGCTCTGTCCTCATATGGCCTTTCTGTTCACCTGTGTCCATGGTGTTTCTCTTATGTCCTAATCTATTCTTCTGTGGAAACCAGTCAGATTGGATTAGGGCCCACCCTAACGTCCTCATTTTAACTTAATTATTTCTTTAAAGGCCCTAACACTAAATTCTAAGGGAGGGGGGTTAAGGCATCAACATGTGAGTGTGGAGAGTGCACGGTTCATTTACAACAGATCCTGAAAAAAAGAAGAGATTCAAACAGAGCCAGCGGTGTGAGAGTGCGAGTGTGAGGCAGCTCTGAGCCTGGACACTAGGAGCTGAAGTTCACGGCCATCCACTAAGCATGGGTCCCTGGGCGGGTCCCTAACATTTTCCCACCAGAATGTATATGTAGAGTGTTCTTATTTACTGGGGTGGTGAGAGGTTCTAGAGATGGATGGTGGTGATGGTTAAAATGGTAAATTTTATTTTACATAAATTTTATCACCATAAAAATAGCACATAGTACATCGAATTTTTCAGAATGCAGAGAGTAGGGCCAGCTGACACTTGGCATGACCTCCAGCTGTATGATCTGACCTCTCTTTTCCACCCATCTTGAATGTGACTCGATGAATTTTTTCTGAGGCAGAGAAGTGCCTTGCGGGCTGTACTGAGTTCAGTGACAGGAGACTAGCACTGACGGAGAGATTTCCCACTCCCCCATCCTCAGTGGCATCGTGAGTAGCTCAGCCTTCCCGTTCCCTGCGCTCTACCTTGCACCCCCACGGGTCCGTCACCCTGTCTGATGTGAGTCTGCACAAGTTCTCCATCACTCCAAGAACAGTTTCCGCTAGCCATTGCAATCACATCACGAGGAGGAAAGAGGAGGGGTTTTAATTGCTAAGTATCAGTATGCTTATCACACAAGCTCTCCCAAGTTCTTCCTCGAACACAGGTGTTTATAAAGTCCTCTCGCACCTTTCGGGTTTAATGACTTTGGATATACACTTGATAGAAGCAAGCTTGTTAAAATTGTTGTTTGCTAATCAGAACCACGTTCTTTAGGGAAACAGGGCAGGGAGCACGAATGCAATTTAGGAAATCACTCAGCAGCAACTGGAGAATGTTCTCAACGAGTTAGAAAATTGGATTGAACAATATACTATGAAAGATGGCGGTTGTGTTGAAGCTTAGTAATATGAAGTGTTTTGTATTAAAAGTGAATGAATTACACTTTTACCACCATTAACAGTTTACATAAGTCATGAATATATATCCAAGGTTATTTTATTAATGTCTGTGGATTTTACAACCATATACTGTCAACATTAAGTGGGTTCTATCACGTACGGAAGGTTAGGAGCACTTAGATTAATTGATGTCAGTCAAATCTGTCCCAGGCTACAGACCCGTGTTGTATTTTAGAAAGCCGCGTGTCAGCTCCTGCATAATTAGTTCTTTGGGTCTGTCCTAATCAGATCTCCCACACTGCTGCCTTCTCAGTTCACCCTTCCTGCCTCAGACCTTCAGATTCCCTTCCTGTTCAGGATGCAGCTCAAAGTCCTGAAAGGGCAAGCAAGGTTCTATGCATTCTAGCCCCATTCACCTTTCCAGCATTTCCTTGCACAGCCTCAATATACATTCCAGCCACACCGGCTTCTGTGGAGTGCTCTGGATGAGGTGAGCCCCTTCTCATACCTGTCTGTCTGTACAGATATTGTTCCTTCTGTCCAAGAGCCAGGGGACAGTGTGCCAGGGCAAAGAAAAAAGATGAAGGACACCACTACTGCCTCCCCACCTTTCCGCCTTCCCCTCCTGTCCCTCCAGGGGAACTGCGAGCTTCCTGTCTTCCCACAGCCCACAACAGGATGTACTTGATCGTTACACGCCCCCCATCCCCCACTAAACTGTGAATGCATGAAGGCGCCGTTGCACAGTATGTTTCTGTCCCAGAACCACTGCTCCTGCTATTTGTTCTTCCAGGGATGTTTCCCCAGATGTTCTCTTGGCTCACGTGTCACCTCCATCTAAGTGCAACCATCACCTTGCTTTTCCTTCATAGCACATATCACGTAGTGCATTTTCCACGTTCACTTAGTGTGTCTCCCTTCACATGATGCAGAGTATATCCTGTATTCTCTACTGGTGGATGTATCCTCAGCACTTAGTGCCTGGGACCTCAACCAGTGTTTGTTGATTGAGTGAATGAAGGTTGCGACAGTTTCTTTCTGTCCCTTTCTCCACTATGTGATACCTCTTAACACAGCCCTTATACAAAATGAGAGTTAAACAACTCATTGTGGAATCAATCTTTTACTTACGGCCTGACTTGGAAATTTTTACTCTTAAAAATTTGGAAAATAGAGTTATTTTCCTGGAAATTTTGATGAAAATCATAACTTAGAAAAAATTTCAGCTCATCAACTAACAATATCATTGTAATTACATTACCTCATCTGTGATGGAATGTTAGGAAGAAAACAATTTAAAGCTGTTCAGTTGGTCCATCTCGGATGCAGTAACCCATCAGATTTGATTAACATCTGCCTTTAGGGATTAATGGCAGGTAATTTTGAATTAAGGAGAAATAATTCCATTGAAAGCTTTCCTACTAAGCCCGATGAGGGGTTGACTTGGTTAAGAAACTTTGGTATGAAAGCCAAATGAAGACATGTCAAAATAGAAAAAGCAATCCTTTTGGACTTAAAGAATGAAATGATAGTATGTGCATCTACACCCTGGGGTCTCGCTTTTGGTCATAGGCCCAGTCTCAAAAGTGTCCTCTTAGGACTTTTCTGTCCCAGCTCCAAAGCAGATGGCCTCTTATGAGTAACGGGAAGAGTGGAGAATGGCGCTAACATTTACTAAGTGGATTTATTTCTATGCCTATGAGTTGACATTTGTTATTCTGAGATGAAGATACTGAGCTTCAGCGAGGTTTAGTAGCTCAGCTGACATTGTCGGTCTAGTAGGAGGTAGAGCAAGGCAAGGATATGAACTCCAGTCTGAGTTCCTCCAGAACTCTTGATCGGATCCTCCTCAGCAGGTTGAGTTGTGGTCATGGTCCTGAGATTTGTTCAGTGTGGGACTCGGGACACCAGAGTGTGTGCCCGGAGCCCTGCCTGTGGTCACTGGGGCCTGGTACCAACTACTCGCTAACTTGGAGGGGTCACGGACCATTGTGGGTGCAGCTGAGGCTTAGTTCCTAGGGGTCTGTATTCAAAATGTAGGAGCACTTTAAGGGGTTACTATTTAAAAAAAAAGTCTCAAAGGTCGAATACTAAGGTGGGTCTTCACCGAGAGAATTAGTATGTCCTTGGAGCCACTGGGTCATTTCTACAACGATTTAGGCCATTCAGGTTCTGTTCTTTCATTTTCATATTCGATAGGTTTTCAGTCCTAGCAAAAGAAGATGTGCTTCCTGGAGGGGACTGGGAGTATTGTGGGGACTAATCAAGGCTGTACTAGCATTTATTTTCTAAAATCATTTAGGAAGAAGTGTCTAAAAAATGCGAAGGTTACTGAGAACTTAAGATTTTTTTTTTCTTTTGCTTAATATATACACCATAAATCATAAATAATCACCTAGGAAACTGTCTAAGAAAAATGTACGCATTTTTATAGGACATAGGTCCCACCCTCCATTCCTACACTGATAAAATAATTAGTATTTCAGTTCAGTCAGGTTTTGGAATCTCACTATTGCTCAATTCTTTTTCAACATGAAATATATAAGGAATTGTTTAGCCGAGTTTTAGGGGAAAAAAAAAAAAAACTTAGCAGTTGCTACCTCCTGCATTGGACTGCTTTTTAGAATTTCGTAGTGAAGCTGGACTCAAGTTGGCTACTGGTGAATTTGAGGACCTCATTGGCTGCATTGATTTATATTTGTATTTAATTTGTATTTATACTGGTATTTAAATTACAGGTCTTTGACTACTATGTTATCTTTGCCTCCTTATGTTTTCAAGATGTACATTTTTCAATTCGGAGCACCCCCATTGATGTATCTTTACATACTGTACCTCTTACATTTATAGGTGTATTTGTCAAACCTTGCATGAGAAGATCACAATCTTAGTGACTCATCAGTTGCAGTACCTAAAAGCTGCAAGTCAGATTCTGATATTGAAAGATGTAAGTAACTTCTAGAAGTCTTTGGAGCTTGCTGTCTCTCAGGCGTGTTGAAGGCAAGGCCTCTCAGCAGGTCACGCTCCTTGCATTCATGGTAAACTCCCTCTTCCTCCTCAGTTGTCCATCCCTTTCTACTCAGAGCTGCTATCTACCCACGGAGGATGAATCCAAGGACGTGTAGAAATGTCACTATCACATCTTAAGCCAGATACCCTAAACTACATAAACTTCCTAAGGACTCAGAGTTACTAAATTATAACTGTTCTGGTGAAATTGTTAAGGATGGTGATGCTGTTTTACTTAGAACTTTTTGTTTTCTTCTTCCATGACTTAAGTGAAAGTGTTATTTAGAAATTAGAGATACGAAGACATGCTCGCGTCCATTTGATTATCATATGTGGTTTCCCTAAAGAGTGTTTTCCATTAATACCAGAAGTGTTGGATAGCTGAGCATCCCCTGGTCAGAGACACCCGCTCTCCTGGTGTAGTCAGTTGTAAGTCTCACTGCACAGGACTTTATGTGTGCCCAGTATATGTGGGAGCCTGTGTAGCTGTGAGACAAGTTCCTCGCATCATGGAGCTACCATCCTTATGAGAATATGTGTGACAAAAGGGATAGAGGTGTGGAGGTTGATATCCTGACTTTCCCTGAGCAGGCAGTACCTCTCATGACCTGAGTGACATGAAGATGCTGGCCACTCAGTAACCTGGGGCAGGGGCATCTGAGGCAGAGGGTCCAGTGGCAGGGCCATGAGGCAGGAACTGACTTGGCATGCTGAAGAAATAGGAAGGCCAGTGTGGCTGAGGCAGAGCGAGCAGGGGGAGCATGGAAGGAGATGGGCGAGAGCGATGGGCGGCAGGCCTAGAAGTGATGTAGTCTGATGTGTGATTTTTAAAAAGATCCCTCTTGATGGTCATTGGAGGGGCACTAGCAGAAACAGTTATAAGTCTTAGTGAAATTCAGAATATACAAGTATGGGCTTAGGCTAGTTTTGTGTCATTTTCTAGAGTTGCTGTAACAAAGTACCTCAAACGGGGTGGTTTAAAACAACAGAAATTCATTCTTGCTATTCTGGAGGCTACACATTCAAAATCAAAATGCTGGCAAGGCCATGCTGTCGCTGAAGGCTCTGGGGAAGGCTCCTTCCTCGCCTCTTCCAGCTGCCAATGTTCACTGGCAATCCTTGGTGTCCTTGGCTGGCAGCTGCAGCACTTCGGTCTCTGCCTCCATTGTCACAGGTCATTGTCCCTGAGTCTGTATCAGTCTCTTCTCTTTGTAAGGACACCAGGCATATCGGATTTAGGGCCCACCATACTCTGGTATGACCTCGTCTTAACTTGATCGATCACATCTGCAAAAACACTATTTCTAAATAAGGCCACCGTCATGGGTATCATGTTTGAGATTTGAACATATCTTTTGCGGGGCCACGATTTAACCCACAACGGCTAGTGTGGTTGGGGGTAGGGATGGAGGTTAGTGAGAATTTTTAAGGCTTAGTGTTTGTTTGATTCATCACTCTTAAGCTTGCTTGCCTCTGTGCTTTAGCACCTCCATCATTAACCCTTGTCTGTTCCAAGAGGCTTTTGGTCAAATGCCTCACTTCATTAAATAAATTTCTGCCCTAAGAAAGATTATTAACATGTAGAATTGCTAGCCTTCAGAAGCAGTTTCATGTGTTGACTCTTCCCCACTCCTCCAGTGGTGGGGAGCTCAGAGTTCTCAGGCTTGAGAACAACTAAATTCACGTGCAAAAGAGTGGGACTAACCTCCGTGTTGGCAGTATGATGAGCACAGAATTGGTGGGCAGGACTAGAGCCTATTGAGCTGGTCCCTAGATGATCTGGGGGTCCCCTTATTGCTTTTTTGAGATTATTACCCCCAGTTTTAGTATGATCAAAACAACCATTTGTCCACCTGTGAGCACCCCTGGATTAGTTGGGGTCCATTATGACTGTTTGGTCCCTCTCTAATAGCAGAAAGGTATTGGCTGCCCCCTTGTCCCCTCTTAGAATTGTCAGCATTTGGCTGCTGAGTAAAACTGCTCTCTCTATACCATAGTCATGTTCCTATGCATCTTACAGATACTAAGTGGAAACTGGTAATTTCATTAAATAAGGTGTATGAATTTTGCCTCCCAAGTGGAACAAGACACTATGTATCATGAATGATTTTCCAATTCTGCAGCTTCCAATAGTTCCCAAAAGCTTTATTAGATTTTTCTCAGTGGACCCCCTGGGGGATGGGGTGAGAAGGATACTGGGCGGGCTGGGCTGCCTTCCTCCTGACCTGCCTTACCCAGGGCTGCCCTTTGATTTGTTTTGCGTCCTGGGCTTTTGTCTAATATTTTGTTTACTACCGAGTAAGTCAGCTGAGTCTTGTTTCACAGGGGGAGAAAATAGTGAAAACATCTGCACATTATTTTATATAACTTTGTAAGGAGAGGAACCTATGTAATGAAGTATCGCATATATTTTTAAAAATTATCCGATTGGCTATAACTTAAGCAGTTGCATGATTTGGGAAAGCCTAGTTGGCTGCTTGTGGTTGTTCTCAGTTTCATTTTCTTGGATTTGAGTTCATTGGCTCTGGCTTAAGTTTCAGTTTCAGTTAAACAAGGAGGGATGGCCACCAAGGTATTAGGGCCACCCCTCCTTGTTTAACAGATGGAATTTTGAACTTATAGTCAGGCACTTCCTGAGTACTGGGAGCAGTTTCAGAGTAAAGGGCATGAAGATGCAGCTTATGAGTTCCATGTCCAAGGCTGGTTCCCACACATCTTGTCCCAGTGGTGCACATAATACTCTGATAGTGGTCAGGAAAGATTTGACGAATGACTCTTACCTATGCAGAAGGATTTGTGCCCACTTCTCTGTCAATCTTGTTTTTTTCTCCCTGGAATAACCACCCCAATTGACTCTGTTCTTTCAAATTCTGCTTGTTTTGAACAAGCAGACATCTTGATTTTCATGCTGTCTAAGAAGACTGTACTGATACTCCCACTAACATCTATACTTTTTGTTTCCTTAAATGACCGCGGTACTTATGTCATTCATCTCTATTTTTAACACATGATTACACATTTCTTTTATATCCCCCAGCACCCAACACAGGCTTTGGCAGAGAACAGAATGCTCAGTTCTGTGTTGAGGTGAATTGCATTAGATTTTGTCAACTAGAATTCCACACTTAAAAATAATATTCTTATGAAAATCATAATTTAAAACCAGTTAACTTTTTTTGATTAGTATTAGATTAGATTGGTATTATCAAATGCAAATGTATTTCTCTCAAATTCTTTATTTTTATTTTAGGGTAAAATGGTACAAAAGGGAACTTACACTGAGTTTCTGAAATCCGGGATAGATTTTGGGTCCCTTTTGAAGAAGGAAAATGAGGAGGCTGAACAATCTTCCATTCCAGGAAGTCCCACACTGAGGAGTCGGACCTTCTCGGAGTCTTCAGTTTGGTCTCAACAGTCTTCTAGACCCTCGTTGAAAGACGGTGCTCTAGAGAGCGAAGCTGTGAGTTTCTCATCTTGCAACTTGCCCTGGTTTTGTCTGCACTTAGTGGCCTCATGGATCCTCAGTCTGCTCTGTTCATAACATCTACATTTGTCCCCAAACAGATCCTAAGTTTCCAAGGCCTTATTCCATGGAATTTGTAGAATTAAAATAGAACCAAGGGGGCAGGACTGATTGAGGTTCTCCTCTGGGTATAAGATGGAAAATCTCACTGAGATCAATAGTGAGCTTACTGCTATAAGCCCCAAGGTATATGGGGCTCGCACTGATATTAGAACTCTTGAATTTACCATAGGTAAATCCTACTTGCTCTTGGTGGCCCCAGGCTTTCCTTTTGCACCCAAAGGCTTAATTTGAAGACCCGCTCAGACTGCATTCTGCTGTAGCCCACATTAAATCAGCTACATTTCCTCTATGTTGGAATGTTCTGGCTCTGCAGATGACTGATGGTATTATTTTGTCCCTATGGTCAGATGGTTTGTGATAGGCCAGAAATAGCATGTGCAAAAGACTTAGAACACGGTAGACACTTTAGAGTTAATTCCTGTCTTCTTTCTTACTCTTTAAGACCAAGAACCACATCTTATCCATCTTTGAATTCCCAGCGGCCAGCATAGAGCCAGGTATAGAGCCAAGGACATCCTTGGCTCATGTGAATCGATAATGCATTCCAAGTCTTCCACACAGAAGTGCAGAAATGCACTAGATCACCCTTAAAAATATACACAGGTTTTCCTTGATATCCACTATCCAAATCTAGGAGTCTGGATGATTCTTTTTCTCACATTTCAAACTCAGGAATCACTCCCTAAAATTCAGGAACCAATTTGATTCAGAACATATGCTCTCTTTTGCTATCCAAACTCTCATACTCCATCTTGCAGCTTGACCTCAGTTTTCTGTATTTGGCTAATATTTTGAGCCCCTACTTTGTTTTATGTTTCCATTGTTGAGTGACACGAATAATCAAGAGTGATACATTAGCTCCATATCATTTATTTCACATATTATTTTCAAACACGCCTCTGCGTTTATACTTGACTCGGGTGTGTTGTTCATATGCTAGAAATCATGATGTTCTACTTTGAACACTGATAACCTTGTGCAAATGATATTTTCTTATTTCTAAAGATTCCTAGAAGTGAGATGGCTGGGTGCAAGGGCAAATGCATGTAGGGTATGGCCAGACATCTCCATACCCTCCCACATAGGAGCTGTACCATTTTGTACTCCTTCCGGTGTATGAGATGTGCGTGTTTTCCCATGGCTTTGCCAACAGAGTATGCTGTTGAACTTTTGACATTTGAGAGCTGATTATTTAAAATATTATCTCTCACTACCTTTTTTCCTTCCCGGATCAAGAATATGCAGGTTACACTAACCGAGGAGAGCCGTTCTGAAGGAAAAGTTGGGATGAAGGCCTATAAGAGTTACTTCACAGCCGGTGCCCACTGGTTTATCCTCATTTTCCTTCTTCTAATAACCGTCCTAGCTCAGGTGAATAAGGACACTTGTGCCTTTAACTCAATATTTACAGTAATATTTATATTTGTACTATATTTATTTATACCGTATTATTGTATTTTGCAGTCCACTTGGATTTGTGTTGAAATGGGGTATCTGTGGGGAACAAAATAAGTGATGCTTACTGGTGTTGTGTGTACATTACAAAGAGCTTCTAGGGGAAAAAAAAGGATGTCTTTTAAAGTTTTAAAAATGTAATATACACTTACCCTATTGTTGTCTGGGATGTTGTGCTTAGCACGAACTTGGTCTGAGCTGGAAGGACCATCTGTTTTCTGGAGCCTTTCAGTTATCCATTTTAGTGAATGAGAGTTTTGAGTTGGTAAGCGATGTTAGAGTTTGATTTTTGTATGTGTTTGTTTTCCTACTCTAGGTCGCCTACATTGTTCAAGATTGGTGGCTTTCATACTGGTGAGTTATTTCTAAACTGACTGCAAAGTGCTGTGAAAACAACATGAAGCCTCCCTTTTTCACAGAGGCAGGGAGAGCTGGGGTTTGTGCAGTCTCCTCTTCTAATCCTCACTTAGTTTCCCTGAAGAAAAATTAAAGGTCTTGCTGGTGGAGTGTGACCCTCCCATGGTCTCTACCCATGTCTGATCCTTAGCAGCGTCTTCACAGACAGTTTTTGAGAACTCAAAGTCATGATTCAAATTGGATTTTTATAAGGTAGACATACATGGGACCCTGTAAGCTGGGAGTCATCTTCCAGTGGAGGTTCAGTGGAGGTTAAGGTTGTTTTTTTGTTTTTTGTTTTTTTTTGTCTTTGTCTAAATTCCATCTGTAGATTAATATTTTTTCTTCCCTATTCCATAGGGCAAATGAACAGAGCGCCCTGAACATCACTGTAAATGGAAAAGGAAATGTAACCGAAAAGCTCGATCTTAACTGGTACTTAGGAATTTATTCAGGTAAAGTGTGATCATTAGGTCTATTATATGACAGTCTGAGATGCTTACAATGAGCCTGTGTGAGTAACTAGGCTTCCAGGAGTGATTCAATAATGTCTTAACAGATTAAGAGTCTGAGTCGCATTTACTCTGTGAATTAATTAGAATAATTATTTTTAAAATCTACTAGAAGAAAGAGGTTCAGCGAAGAATCTTACTTTGCTCTGTACTAGATTTTGGAAGTTAAATCGGGATTGAGCATTCAGAAAATCAGCCACTGGAAATATGTGGCTATTGTCTATTCTAATAGGTAGCTTTTGCTAAATCTTATATTATTATATGGATGGGCAAGGGGATTAGAAACGGATCCCCACCCTCTGGTTTGGATTGTTCCAATTCTGTTTGAATAAACCTTGGCTTTTGTTGAACTTGGATGAAATCCTCTGGCAGCAAGGCCCCCCAAATAAAAGCATTATTCCCTTGCAGGTATGCAAAGCTCCCTTCACCATACTGCTCATCTCTTGGGCTTCACTAATTACTTAAGAGGGAAGCTAAGCAGGAAAAAATTCAGTGTCTGGGAATTAGGCTTCCTTCTCTCTTTCTTACCTTGAGATCACAATGTTATCGCCTTCCCAACTGTGTGAGTAATTTAACATTTGGCTTGCCAGACTAATATTAACACAGTGCTCTGTTTTCACAAGAGTGCTTAGAATATATGTAGCATTACATACTTTTAAAGGAAATCCTCATCTAAAATTTTAAATATTCCCACAGGAAATGCTCATACAAGCTTTCCTTGAAGATAGAGCGAATTATCTTTTTAAGAACCCGCTCACTGAAATTTGGTATTCATTTCGTTGATCACTTGCTAAGAAATCTAAATCCATTAGCTGTTTACTTGCCAAATTGGTAGACTATGAGAGACATAAAGGAAGAAGAAAAATGGTTCTGTTATATAGTCATGTAGGCTAAAGAAAGTGCCTGCCTGTTGATGGAATTTAGGAATTTGAGAAGCTTTCAGAATTTAAAAAAGAGTGTTGCGTCATCTGAAGGGGGAAAAAGTACTTGATAGAATTTATTACAGAAGTTATCCCCACTCTATTTAGCATTACGAATTCAAGAGACGTTAGGAGAGATATTTTAATTTTTTATATGCATAGTGTATATTCATTTATGTCATTAATAAAATAATTTAAATCATTATGTCCATTTAAAAATGCTTTGTGTTTATATAAAACATTTAATGAGAGATTAGTTTCTCATTTAGATTAATTATCTCATGTTAAAGTTTAATTTGTATTTTCTTGCAATTCAATTATTTAAGAGATTTTCTTTTTAAAAATTTTTTTTAATTTATTTTTTTATTATTTTTTATTGTTTAGACGAGGCAACCCTTGGTTGATCTCACAGATTGCAGGAACCTTGTCAGTTTACAATCCCTTATTTTTTTAATTTTTTACGCCTATAACACCTGGTCTTCCTAGGTGGTCTCCCACCCAAGTACTAACCAGGCCTGACCCTACTTAGCTTCTGAGATCAGATGAGATCGGGCTTGTTCAGGGTAGCATGGCCGTAGAAAAGAGATCTTCTACTTGCAACTTATTATGGTATTTTCAGATTCTTTAAAGCTGCAAGGACATTTTTTACAAGGAAATGGTCGATCATTTCTCCTGTTTCCTGTTACTGTCACCTGCTGGTATCAAAACATACCACGATTTTAGAGCATGAGATATGTTGTAAGTAGTAAGGTTTGGAATATGGAGACTGGAAAATAGAACTTGTAATTGAATTAGGAAAGACTAGAATGACATTGTAGTTTACACCTGATTTTTTTTTTCGCATGTAGTTGCTATCTAATGAGAGAAATATTTTATATTCTTCTTTATAAATGTTATCTTATGAATGCATTAAACTCTTAATAGAATCCAGATCCTTTATGGAATAAACTGCATAATATCTTGATAAACTGACATGCTTTAATATTGTTGAGGAAAATGCAGAGATCCTGTGCTCTGAGTGATGTTTCTTTATTTCAGGTTTAACTCTAGCTATCTTCATTTTCGCCATAGCAAGATCTTTGTTGTTATTCTACGTCCTTGTTAATTCTTCACAAACTTTACACAACAAAATGTTTGAATCCATTTTGAAAGCTCCAATATTGTTCTTTGATAGAAATCCAATAGGTAAGTCAGACACCAAATTTCTCAGTAAATATGTCTTATTAACACATTTAGTGCCTGATTGCATTTCAGTATTTGCAAATGGAGGTGATGCTTGGAAGAAAAGCACTATGCATGTTGATTTATTTTCTGCAAAAAGCTTCCCCGACATTTTTCTACTACCAGAGAAAATCTGAATAGAGGGGGTATATAAGCTTTTATTCCAATTTATGTGTGTGTGGAAAAATAAATGAATGTTTATGTTGCTGAAAGATTTAGGAATCCATTCGTGTGGCATATGAAACACCCTACGTTCAGTGCAAACATGTTTAAATGTAGTTGACTAGCTGCTTAAACATGGGCTGTATTACATATTGTTAAGCTAAGCCATCCTTTAGAAAGGACCTTTTTACAAGGAATCTTTCTACATGAGGCAGGCTGTGTGTTTCTTTCTTTCATTACCCATCCATTTCTGAAACCACAGAGCTCTTGTGTGTGCTCTATGAGGTTTACCAAAAATGGTAATGAAAAATTAATTAAAACCCAAGGAGAGTGAAGTGCAAATATCTTCTTCAATAAAAGTCATTAACTCTGTAGTTTTAAAGTGGACTTTTGGTTACATATTAGGCTTGGTCGTACCTGCCAGATGGGTTGTCAGTAGTAAGTTCTTGATACAAGTGTATCCGGTGGCTTCCATGTGGTTGACAAATCCACCCTGAGGCCTTTGACTTGTCTTGCTTCTGAAGGCAGCCTCCTGACCTGGGTTTCTATGAAGAATTAGTTCATCAGCATACATCCCCACTCTGTTCAGTTGGTTAGACTGGTGGTGAGGCCCAGTGTGGCTTTGTTTTTGATGGATAATGATCGACAGAACCTGTGGAGGCAGGGGAGGCGGGTTGGAGGGAGCATAGGAGTAGCCTCGGTTTGGCCATTACCTTGCTGTGTCACCCAGGCCAAAGCACATGGATACTATTGGGCAGGTCAGCCTCGGAGCAGGATGCATTGTGGTTAAAAGTGCAGACTCTGGAACCAACTGTCTGGTGTTAGTCCTGGTACCAGTTACCAAGTAATAGCTGGTTGTAGTTATTAATAATACTTATCATGCTAGTTACTTAACTTCTCTGTGCCTGGCTTTTCTTATCTGTAAATTGGGGATGCTCTTCACTCCTACCTTATTAAGATATTATGGGAATTAAGCCAGTTAATACATTCACAGTGTGTAGAGCAGTGCTTAGGACATGGCCTGGGCCTAATAAATCTTAACAACAGTGGCGACGTCTGGAACTTCTTCACCTGTGAAACAGAAATAGCTGCTGCTGCCCTTCCTGTTTCACAACACCATTGTGAGGATTAAATAAGATGGAAAGGCTCATGTGTTGATTCAGTCAACAAATGTTTGGTCCAGGCACTGTGTGGAGCACGAGGAATTGTATACCGCAGAGGCCCACGCAAATCCACAGTCTCATTACAGCTGTGGCTAGAAAGCGAGTGGAGGACTTTTGTGCTGTTACGGCTATAAAGGCACTCTACTTTGCCAGTTAATCTGAAAACTACAGTCATAAAGTTTGGAGCATGGAGTGGGACTGAATTTCTGTTATCACAGTCTCTGAATGCTTGTGACCACAGTTAAGTAGACTCTTCATGTTCAAGACCTGTATGCATCTCCACTGATTTATTATTCAGGAATTTGGAACCATGTCTAAATCTTTGAGGTTGCTAATCTTAGAGCAGCACAGGAGTGTTTATCTTGCCTCCACCTCCTATATCTATTTGCAGGATGTTATTTCTTCAGGAAAATAAAAGCCCAGGTAAATACTCCAAAGATAAGCCTCGTTTGCCCAAAATGTTTAGGGGCCATGAATTATGTACTCTTTTAGTGGTAGATTAAAAGGTGCTTTTAATTAAAGAAATTTTTTATGTGGTAGATATTAAATTTCCATTTGGATAAAATTTTTGTACTTTTTACAATGGGAAGAACAAGCCAAAGCTGTGAATTATGCCTCAGTTGAAACATCATTGATTATGTGTACTTTAATGGTTATGTAATAT
>NW_006436811.1:22524582-22595444 GCF_000325575.1 Pteropus alecto | reverse complement strand
AAAAAAAACTCCCCTGTAGAGTAGAGAGGTAGACATGCTCAATTTTTAAGTTCCGTTAAATGTGTACGAATGTCCAGCATAGTGTTGCTGCCCTGGAGTTACAGAGTATATTATCTGAGCAGCACGGGGAGATCAGGAAGCGTATCTTTCTCTTCCCAATACTTCGTTATTCAGGGCACGTTCTCAGGGAGACTCACGGGTCAGTACGTTTCCTGTGAGCTTCAGATCCTGACAACTAACCAGATTTTAGAAAACAGAGGGGACAGTGAGGCCTTTTGCCAGTGTTACAGATGCTCCTCAATTTATGATGGGACTACATCCTGATAAACCCATGGTAAGTTGAAAATATATTTAATGCAACTAATCTACCAAACTCATAGCTTAGCTTAGCCTAATTTAAATGTGCTCAGACACATTAGCCACAGTTGGGCAAAATCATCTCCCTGCTGTTGCCCAGCATCATGAGAGATTATTGTACTGCATATTACTAGCTCAGGAAAAGATCAAAATTCAAAATTCGGACAATGGTTTCCTCTGAATGTGTATCACTTTTGCACCACCATAAAGTCTAAAAATTCTAAGTTCAAAAATCCTACTATTGTAAGTTGGAAATCATCTATAGTTTCCAGCCAACTAGGCTTAGGTGGTAACTGGTACAGAAACCAGAAACTCTAGGCAGAGGCTCACCAGATCTGCCTGAACCACAGCTTAGCTTGTATTTGCAGAGGTCTTGGCAGAGTTCCCTTCCATACCCATCTCCAGTTCCCACTCATGCTTGAATATTGTCAGTGACCTTGATCTGGATTATAGAAATGTCTGTTACGCTCATTCATGGATGCTCCCACCTCAGATGTGTTGTCTTTGTTTTCATGTTTCCTCCCATATCCTTATGCGTTTTGTTAATCAGTGGGGACCCTTTGCATGTATGCAGAGAACCAGGCCTTCAGTGGAAGGTCCTGAAACACTGGCTGCCCCTCCAGTCCTAAATTCACTTAACGTAGATTGAAGGAGAAGGGCGAGGCGAACCTGGAATGTGCGTGTTTCTCCTCAGTAGCGAAGTTTCTCTGACTGGAGTTTAACCATTCCAGAGAGCTGATTTTTAAGAAGGTTCCATTGCTCCAAGCTACATGACTAAGTTACTCTCCATTTTGAACCCATATATGGTTGCATGAAATTTACTTCATTTATTTGACTATATAATGTAATACCTTATTGTCTACTGATCTTTCATAACCTGATAAATTAGCTTTTTGGGTAAAATTTAAATCAACTAGTGTGTAGTGTTAGAGTGGCAAAAGCTAGTTTTCTTTTTCTTCTCTCTCTTTTTAACTTCTTTCCTCTCACTCATCTCTAATTTTTATCTTTTCATCCTAAGACGTGTTTTGGTAACAGTGTCATGTGTGTCCATTAACGAGCTGCACAATTTCAGCACCTTGACGCTTCCTACTCATTTCGATTGCAACTTGAGTGGAATAGTGTCTTGGAGATGTGTTCTGTGTCCCTGTGCTGTTTTCTGCGTCTGCCTCTTCCTAGTCAGAATTTATCTTCTATCATCGTAGCCCCATTTCAGTTCTATGAGATCTTAATACATGGGTAACGCAAATCCCAGGTCAGCAGTAAATCATTCAGAAATTAAGAGATGATTTCTATTTTAAATGTAAATTGTGTTTTCCTTGCATAGGCAGAATTCATGTTTTACGTCTGTCACAAGGGGGCAGCATGATCTACATTATTTCAGAACTGTAATGTAAGAACACCTTATTACATTAACTGAATTGTTGTTTTTTTAAATTTTATTTTAAAGCTTTCTTGGAAATCCATTTTTATAGCTTGGGTCTTTGTATTTTGTAGTGTTTACATAGAATTTTAAAAGCATTTTCATGGTTTATTATGTAAACTCTTTATTAAAAATATTTATAGTGTTATCCCAGAAAATCTAATATTTCAAACACGGTCATTTGGATTTCTAAATTGACACCTTCTCGCCTAGTAACTACAATAGGTAGCCACTGATAATCTTGACTGGATACATTTTTAATTCCTACATGAGTTCAGGGAGAAATATGACTACACAGTTTCTTCAGTTTTCTTTGCCGTCAGAGTCAGCAGAAACATTTTATTCTTATCAAGTCTCTAGAATTTCACCCTTTGTTTTGGAGACAAGATCAGTGCTTAGTTGTCTTGTTTTTTTCATGCCTAATTATGGTGACATAACACTTGGCTGAGTGTGATGACCATAATGGATGCCGGAGAAATATTTGTTTATTTGCTTTCAATTTGTTAATTTGGCTTTAAGAAACTGAGCTGCTGGTGTCAGTAGATGTTGTTGTTTATTCTCTCAGGGAAGTGCAAAGTTAATATTGGTCCGTTGCCAGTGTGTTCATTTCAGATGACTGATTCTTCTACAGTGGAGTGTATATGTGTGTGTTTGCTTATTTATGCATCCAGTGTAAAAAAATAAAAGGTACAAATTTCTATTATTATTTTTTCTTTACAGGTCAAGTAAAATTAGGGCTAAAATACTATAAAAATAAAAAGAAACCTGTTAGTTTTTTTTTTTTTTTTTTTGCCATTTTTATTCTTCAGGTGGAAGGTACTTATACCCACTGAAGTATGGAACAGGAATTGTTGCACTAGTGTTTAAGAGAGATACATTCTTGTATCTTCCCCAATGAAAAATCTAGAATTGCCCTAAGGATTAAGATGTCCAACTTGACTGAGTGGGAAACGAGGCTCTGCAGGTGATTTCACAAATCTAAAGTATCTTGGGTTAGAATGTACATCGTGTAGGAGTTGAGGGTTGTGGGGAGGAGGGTGATAGGGGTTTAGACTATTGCTCTGTTTCTTGAACCAGTGAAAGGACTCCTTAGAGTCTACTACAAGTTTCTAATTAAATAACTTGTAGGGAAGTGAAAGATTAACTGGAAGCAACTAGGTGAGCTTTTTGTGCTGCCAGAAAAAGTGTGTTGCTATATACTGTTTATAAAATCAATTATCAACATACTGCCTTGCCAGGAAAAAAAGTCATCAGTAAAGAAAAAAGATAATTGTAGGGATGCCTAACTGTCTATTCAGTTCAAATGACCACTGGAGTTAGTGCTAAATGCATATTTTTAACAAATATAATATTTCAGCACTGTCAAAATTACCTCAACAATAATAGGCCTGTTAAATTATAGCTCTATAAGTTAGGAGGTAAGATGGCTTTGCTTAGCACACATTAATCTATGCCTGTTCACACAAGTGATTCTGCTGAGCAGGTAGCATGTTAGAACAAGAAATACTGGCCCTAAAACCTCTGATTTATGGTAGGTGTTGTTTTGACACAGCATCATTCAGACAATTTACAAGGCAAGCTTCATGTTAAAATATTTCACCAGTGTCATCATTCGTCACCGACATAAATATTCAGTAGGGATGCTGGAAAATTGGTAATATGCCCATTCATGCCAAATCACTCGCTATGTTTCCTTTCAAGTGAGATCTGTTTGTGGATATGGTTAAAAGAAACTATGATTTTTCTTCCTTGAGAGCAGATGAGCTGTAAGAAATTGAGAATAACAACTATCTCAACAGCTTTCATGTGCTCATCTGGCCTAGGTTGCTTTTAATTCTGGCGTAAGTCTTACAGGCCTTTTTTTTTTTTTTTTTTTCCCACCTGCTTTCTTTTCTTGCTTAGTGCATGTTGTAAAGAACACATTTATAAGTACATTAGTTTAACAGGCTTTTTGTGTTCAAAGGAAGAAGTTAGTCATCATCAGAAAAGCTTTGTTACAAAACAAAAACACATTTCCCTTTTCATTTTTCCTCGTTAATAATAACAAATGCAAGCGACTGTAAAGGGAATAACACAAAAGATTGCATCAATCATAATGATTCTCAATAGCCACATAAATATTATTTTTTAAGATTTAAATGAAACAGCTAATAGTTTGGAGTAGGTGTGGTAATTAAATCCTGTCAGGTTGTCACATATTTAAAATAATGTTTTTCCGTATAACAATGGTTATATGTACTTAAACTCTTATCAGAGTGATATTAAGTCATATTTTATGGGAGTTGTTCATTTACTGCTAATAGTATCATAAAAGCCTTTGTTCTGAGTTAAATAGTTACATAGTTACATATATTTGATTACTATTGTTATTTTGTCAGTAATCTCTATAAATGTGATTATTATAGCACTTGTCTATAGTTGGTAAATATTGCACTATTTTGGTGTACATTTCTAATCTGTTGGAATGTTCTGGTTACTCTTTATTCATGTTTTTTTTTCTTCATAATAATCATACATGAAAATACCGACAGCTTAATAATAGAGAAAGCACTGTATTTGTGGTTGTCCAATAAAATGTTAAAAAGATAAGATTTGGGAAGCTTGTGCCTTGTTCAAAAGTACTAATCATGTAATATCTCAGGGAAACATAAGGATATTTTACTTGTGTTTTTTATTTTCTAATAGCGAATATATTAAGTGATGAATGTATATCTCTTATGATATGCATATGTTCATTATTTTAATATTTGTGGCTATGATGTTTATGGCCCCAAACTCCTAGGTTTTTATAGTTTTGATATCTTAGAACTCAGAGCTCTGCAGGCTTTGGTACCCGAGACTTCCCTGGTGTTGTCTTGGTTTCTGGTGTTAGTATGCTTAGTAATTTGGCGTTACGTGGGGTATGTGATTTATAGTAACTTATAAATTAAATAAATTTGTAAGTAATTTATAAGTTTTATACATAATTTAATTTATAGTAATTCCAAAACTGTCATTTAAAAGTCCCCCACCACCCCCATTACTCCAACATTTTAGCTTTTGGTGACAGTCAGAAAATTTATCAGTCTCTTTATGACATAGTTCACTGCTTTTGTACACCCATTTCAAGAGAAGCTGGAATAGTTTTTTGGACAGTCTTAACATGAATAAATATTGAGAAACATACTACGGAGAGTCTAATATATATAAAGCATAGTCTTGTGACGCTAAATTGGAGTTGATGCAGGTTTGCTGGATTGAAATTCTGTATGGTTGCTATAATGCCAAGTGCTTCCCCTACAATATTTGATATTAAAGCTCTCTTATGAGACCATGGAGTGAACTTCTATTTTAATTTAATAACTGGAGTCTTCATCTTCGTTACTATTTCTTTCCCCTCACTCCTTTATTTTAAACATTATTTGTTTTACCATGAAGAAAATGGAAAAAAATTCAGATATTTACAACATTGAGCCTGTAACATTTCATTTCACATAAAGTTTAAAATTTGGTTGTGTTTTTAATCACATCTCATAGTGCTTGTCACAATTACAGTTAAATTATAATTTAGGTAATTATGTGTTAACTGCCGTCTCTTCTCTTAGCCTTGGGCTCTCTATTGTAGTAACACAGCAGATACACTCTGTATGAAAATGAACCCTTTCTTAAAATTTATTTTCCAGAGTAGAATTTGTAAAGTAGATTTTCTAATAGATTATGGC
Source organism: Pteropus alecto (assembly GCF_000325575.1). Lineage (NCBI taxonomy): Eukaryota > Metazoa > Chordata > Mammalia > Chiroptera > Pteropodidae > Pteropus > Pteropus alecto. Next base: position 22,589,966 of record NW_006436811.1, on the reverse strand, counting down.
GGGCTTTGTTTCTGGAATGTAATAGCAAGAAGAGAAAACTATATATATTGATTCTTGGAAGATATAGTTCATGAAACTAGACTATACAAGAGTCTAACTTCACCTGTTGTCTACCAATCAAGGAAATGAAACCATCAAACACCTCATACATTTCCTTGGGGGTTAGTTGTGCATTGAAGGTGAGTGTTGGCAATTATGTGGGTTAAATATTTGGTACCTTATAGTTTTTCCTTATATTTTTACCTTATAAACTACATGCCCTTAAGAGGAGGAATTCATCCATTTTAAAACATCAGTATTCTTTTTAAAACTGTTATTGGGTAAGGAGATGTAAGTCAAGATGTTACGATCTCCCAGTCATGCTAGGAATGTAGCTTTGGAATAGCTGTGCCTGGCATTTCACTTCTCTTGGCCTCAGGTTCCTAACAGGTACAAAGAGGAGGCTTTTTCACTCGTCAAGCATTCTTTGGTCATCTACTAGTTGGTCAGTTGTGGTCCCAAGCATTGGGACAAAAAGCCTCTCTCTTCAAGACATTTGCAGACTTAAATAATTGCAGACAATGGACTGTTTCTAAAAGAACATGTGTCCACATTCTATGATTCCATATAAGATGGTGCAGATTCAAAATTTAATACAGCTGTAGAAGGGAGATCTCCACTCAAGTATACACACAGCACACACACACTTACAAACATAGCCTTATGGCATATTTCTCTCTCATAGTTATGTAAGTAGTTGGTCTTGATTTCATAAAATTTCCAAAAAGTGTTCTCTTGGAACTTCAAGACAAGTTGTTTTCAAAATGAAATCATACCAGTGGGCGTGTGAGAGGAATTTAGGAAACAGAAGTAAGTGATTCTTTTTTAAAAATAACGATCAATTTTACAACAAACAACCCAATTTCTAATCAGACTCTTGACTATACTCAGATGCTTTCCTGACCCATCAGGTACAGTCTTGGTGCTAGACTTCATTTTCAAAAAGTGTTCCCTTGGAACTTAGGAGAAGGAGAGGGAAGCCAGGACTTCCATTGTTGCCCTTTATATGTATCTACATACACTTCTCTTTGGACTTTTTAGAAGTGTGTTAAAATGCCTTGACAGTAAGTAGAACATAAGCAATGACATTTTTTGTAAGTTAATGTTGTGAAATCAACTACGAACTGTCGAGTGTACTTCTCATTCTTGGTAAGTAGGATTAGTCTCTTAGAAACTCCCCCTCTCATTTAGGTGGAAACTCTTTACTATCTAGAAAAAAGATGACAAGCTTCAAAGTACACTTTGAGTGGTGGAAGTTTATTAAAATACTGTGGTTAAATGGAAAGCTATCATAAAATCAAGTTCTCTGTTCTGGAAATATTTTCCTTTCATTTCTTTTTTCGCATTTGCATTTTAATAGATTGTATCACATGGGGAAGTGTTTCAACCTCTTGAACACCTGGAAAGTCTATTTTAGACTTGTTATGTGTTTAAGAATCTTTATGCAGACATTATTCCAAATACAGGCATGCTCTTCATGACAGGGAAATCCCGCCTCCAGGTCAGCCGTTGGTAGAGAGCAGTGTTACAGAGCACCATGTTAATTAACATCAGTAGAAACCAGTGTTTCTGCCCTGTTTTTTTTTTTTTAATTTTTATTTTTCAATTAGAGTTGACATTCAATATTACTTTATATTGCTCTGGTAGATTTTCGGCCTAAATCTCTGATTTTGCGATGTTTAAGTCAATAATTAGTTAATGATTTCTCTCTTAACTTCAAGTGGAAGTTTCTGGAAGTGTTCTTTTGATTCAGCGACTGATCTCAACCTTCATTCTGAGGCATAAAATCAAAAACTATAGATATTTTGAGGGAATGGTAAGAAAATGCATCCACTTCTTTTTATTCTACACAAAAATATTTGAACAGATACTACAATGTATGTGGATTTGTCCTTAAATATATTTTCTCACATACATAATTCCATTTATCTAAATCAGCACTGATACTTTGAGACGTAGTTAGAATCATGGATTAATTTTTTCATTACCTTTAACTATTTAAAAAGATTAAGAAGGAAATGGTTGCTTTCTTGTATATAGTTATTTTCAGAATTTTTTTCTTTTTTTCCTATTGGTGTCAGAATGGCCTAGGCTCATAAAATTTATTTCTTTGGGAATTATAAAGTTATTATTCTTACCTTTTTGGAGAATAAGATGATAGTAACATCTTAAAATTATATCTCATGCTAATATAAACCTTTTCTGTATTTCCCCTTTTTACTTAGCATTAAAATAAAAAAGGAGTTAGGTGGTTTAATGAGTTCCACCAATGAGCAATATTGCAAACAGAAATATTTGTTATTGGTGCCAGCTTTTATATGTCAGTCTTAACATGAAAGGAAAATAAACATATATTTCAAGATGGGTAATCAGTGTTGCTAGAAAATTGTTTTTCCTTGACTTCAAGATTAAATAAATAATTGTTGACATAAACAGCCAGAGTAGTAACAGGTAGCACCTGTGTAATCCAGACAATTGGTGGTTTATCGTACAATCAGATAAGCTGCTGTTTATTAACGAATTGCTAAATCTTAAACAAGGGGAATAGATTTAACTCATATGTTAGGGTATTCTCAAAATTGAGTTAAAAAGCTTTAATTCCCCTTGATGCAAAATTTTCTAACCATTCACATCTTTCACAAACGAGACACTATGGGAGTTTAATGCTTAATTGACTTGGCCTTCGGATATGTTTTCTTCTCTTGGTTCTTCCTATATCAAAGTAACTAAATTTCCTGGATGGGATTAGAGTTTGAAATTATAGGTGACAAAATGAGTACCTGGTAAGTTTTGGATAAATATTGGACATTTTAAAAAAAACATAAAGCTCATCTTTTACTTTAATTCTTGTGTCCATTTTTTATTTGACTTCAGCTGAGAGCGAACTTTGGTTGTCATCAGTAGACATTTTAAAAGTATGACTGGACAGGGAGCTGAGAGGTAGGTCGAGATGTTACACAGTCCTAGTTTCTAGAAACATGACTTTAGAATAGTTACGCCCGTCACTTCACTGGCACAATCAAGATCCTGGCACAATCATCTTAAGCGACATTGATGTGGTATGGGGTGGAGAGTGTGTACGAGTGAGTCGGACTTCTTTTTATTAGATTGTCACACCAAAATAAGATTCATATTATTGAATTCTTTTTTAAAGAGATGTGAAATTTGTAGTTAGAAATAAAATGACCTTCGACTGTTCCCACCACCAAATCGAATGGTTTTCCTTTATTTTCCAATAGTGATTTTGAACCACCACGTCACTGGGGATCCATGGAGCCCTGTGGTAAAGAGAACATTGGAATCAGCTCTCCTGAATGCGAATTCTGGCCCTGCCACTATAGACAGAGCTTTGCTGAGTTACCTAATCTCTCTCTGCTTCATACATAATGGAGATGATAGCATGATAATAGTCCTAACCATTTTTATGTGTGTGGGAATTAACATATGTAAAGCATTTTAAAATAGTGCCCAGCAAATAGCTGACATTGATTTTAATTAAGTGACATGATAAAATTTGTGGGTTTCTTGCTCCCCCCACTTTTTGAATTTTTTTACAAAATTCAGTGAATGTACCAATTTTGATAAAATAGTAGGGAGGGGAAAGGGTATGCATATTTTCTCAGATGAAGGAAAAAATAGATAAATGAAGATTAACAAGCCACAAAACAAAATCAACAGCATGTTTTTTGTTTGCTTGTTTCGTTTTTATTTTCATTGGGGCTTTGCTTCATTCCAGAGTTCATTTTAATTTAATTTGGTTTCACAATGAGAGCTCAATTTTGCATATAAGTACCAAACATCTGGTTTACTTTTTGTTTGAAAATGATACGGCTGAAGTGTATTACAGGTCTATTGTGTAATTAAGGAAAGACAGTTTGAAATTTTATAAAATAAGTTTTATTTAAATGGAACATTGGAATTATTCCAGAGAAGTGGATGTACTTCTTAGAAATAGCAGGAACTTATTATTTTTTAAAAAATATGCTATAACTGGTCAAAATGTAGAACTTCTATGTATTCATCGTTTTTCAAAAAGCATGAAAAATGACAAATTTCACAAGTGAAAGTTAAAGTTGACCTAAGGCAGTTTTAAATTGTCAAGCCTTCAAATTTTATTCATGGGATGTTTTCAGAGACATTTCGTGGTTTGTTCACTCCGGTTAATTCTGGGCAATCCTTCTGCATTTCTATCAGATGGACATTCTGATACTTAAAACTTTCTCTTGCACAAAATATAGTTAAAAGCAGCCTAGGGAGAAAATGAAATTCTTATAAGCCATAGGTTATATTTTTAAAGCCGTTAAAGGACTAATAAACCCAACAGAACAAATACAAGTCTTTTGTATATACCGCCCAATTAACATTAATAAACTAACAATTTAAATGCCATAAATTATTGGCTGAAATAGCATTGAGATATATGAAGAAATACATAAATTTAGATGGTGAGACCTAAATGAAGACAGAGTGCCGACTAGTTTAACACCTGCCAGGTAGTTGCGCTAGGAGCTGGTCAGGGAGAACCTAACTAGTCCTGAGCCATTATTCAACCTCAGTAATGTCTGAGAGGCCTTCTACTCTGAAATTCAGTAATTCTATCATTCCAAAGAACTCCCTTAGAAATAATTCGATAAAAGCTTAAGAAAACCGGAAACAGATTGTTTGTAAAGATATCAGAGGATATTTATGATAGTTTCAATAGACCCACTAATGTTTTCCAGATTTATTACAGAACAGAGGTTTCAACTGTTGGCAGGTGTCATCTCATTCCCTAGCAAACTGGAGATCAACTTGAAGTATAATAAATTTGGAATATTTCCCATGTCTTGTCATTTTATAGCAACATCATAAATTTATTTGACAATTTAAACTTATCAATACTATCATTTCCATTGTCTCGTTTCTTCTTCAGTAGCAACAAAACAACAAGAAATCTGCAATCTCTTACTTCTCTCGAGCTTGTACACAGCAGATCCATGCTTTTCCGCACCTCCTCGTTCAATCCTCTCGTTATTGTCCTCATCGGTTTTATGTGGGAACCCTCATGATATGATGCCTGTAATAACAATGAAGGGACCAGATCGCCCTTATCATTAATCAGCAAACAGATTATAACTCAACATTTATTAAGCATCTCCATTTGCTGGTGTGCTGGGAATTTTACATAAATATTTTCTAAAGATATGTCATCCATTCCTGTGTATTAATAATATTTTACACAATAATGACAGCTCTTCAGGTAATGGTTAAATTATAGTTAACACAGTATTTCCTATGTGAATGTGGACATAATATTAATCAGAAATATTTTCAAAAATCGAGAAATTTTGTGTGACCCAGACAATCAATCATATGAATCAGGTGTTACAATGTACGTGTAACACATGGATATGTATATCTGAATGTGTATGTGTGTTGATACATAAACTCTAATTTGAACTACAAATATGAGAGTAGGAAATATTTCAAATTCTTTGGACTCCTATAGACTTTGAATGAGAAAATAACATGGTTTTAGGTCTTAATAATTGGAGTGGACAGAAGGGAGCTCTTAGAAAGTTCTCGTTGGGAAAAGAACAGAATAATATCTAACCTTGTAGGAATCCCATCCAGCTGTTGCATAGATCTAAAGAAATGGGGGTGATAGAAGATTGGGTAAATCCTGTTGATCTAGTTCAGATAAACCATGTTACTCATGTCTGGTAGTTCAGAACCCAGCTTGTCATGGGCCTAGAGTTTGTGATAACGACAGCCCAGAGTCACAGGTATATCAGTCCAGATGATATCCCACTTGAAAACATTGTTTCTTTTATTTATTTGTTCAGACCTTGGTAGTGGTTCACTTTTCAGCTACTTACCCTCCCTCCACTCCCAAATTATATTAATAGAAAAAACAAAGAGATTCGTCCATCATCTGTTTTACTGCCTGTGTCTTAATAGTTTTTGCAGTAACATTAGAATTTTGCTTTCTAACTTGTTTGCCCTCTATAAAAGTCCAACAGTATTTGGGAATTTGCAGGAAAATGGTGTGCAGGAAATCTAATGCATTTACAAGGCTCAGTATTTTATAGCGAGACACTTAATTTTGCTCATTCGCTTTATCATGAAAAGTATAAGGCTAGGATCTAATCCCAATTATAGCCATTTTTTTTTTGTTCTTTGTGTAAACTTAGGTGTATAACGTAGATGTATCACTTTTTCCTTTGCTCCTGGAAAAACCTGTTTCCAGCGCACTTTATGTTTTGGTGGTCTTTTTTTAAAATCAGAAACGCAGAAATAGATTTCCTGAATAAAATGTGCCATTTGCCATTGCGAGTGTGTTGGGTTGAAGTAACACAGCCTTGTAGTCTCCATCCCCCTTCCCTCCCCCCGCCAAGCCTCACTTCTAAGGTTCCTGTCAAATATTAGCCAGAAGATATTAAGGTTTGTCTATCATAAATGTCATTAGTCCCTTCCAATTGTCTAATAGGCAGTTTAGTCAATGAGATACATCTAAATATGAAGCTCCATAGGGTGAGATATCTATACGGAGTTTTATATTCATGATGTATCTTGTGTTCTCTCTCTTTCTATTGTACCTCAAAGGACTCTTAAATTCTTCGACTTTTAAAACTTTTTGTTTTCTTTGCTGATTTTGAAGACACATGCTCAGCAAAAAATGACTGATAAAGAATGCACCTGGATGAAAAATTAGAGAAATAAAGTGAGACCTAGGTAAAGAGTGAATTGACCAAAAAAGTGCAAGGATAAGGAGTAATGCGTTTTAATCTGAGAAAAGAAAAACACTGCACCGGACTCTGTTCTCCATTAATGTTTTGAGGACATCGCAGAGCATTTGATAGCTCGACCTATTCAGCCTTGAGCCAGCTTACCACCTCCTGGTTGTAGCGTCTCGGTGAATTAAAGCTCTTTTACTCCTTTCTGAGGAAAATATTAGCAATTTCAGATTTGCGACTAGTGGATGTATTCAGCTCTAAGGAAACCTTTCTGTGATCAGCAATGAGACTTTTCATCTGAGGCCTGTGGAGTCCGTGACTGCCCCAGAGATTGGGGTCCTGCAGTGATTCTGCTTCATTACGAGCCTACACCGATATTATTTAATGCCACCAAGTTTCAAGTGCTGGTAAGGAGCACAGTTAAGGTCATGGTCTGAAAGGACTTTGATGTCCTGGAGAAGCCCGATTTTCCCCTAATATGCATGAAAACCTTGTGCAGTATAGCTGTTAGGGGATGAATATTTGTTCATGTAGGTTACAATAGCAGACGTACCCTGAGAGTGATGGTAATGTCGGGCAGAATATGCATTTGGAGGGAAAAGGGAGTAGAAATAGTATGCAAAAATTAGCCATGGAAATCTACAAATACCAGGCCAAGAATATGCCTGCAAACATGTCAGCTGGGTTTTACCAGGAATAACAGAGAGATACTTTTGCAGATCCTGCCAATAGAGTTTCCGATTGTCTTAAAAGTTCAGCTAAATAATTTCCTTATAGATTTCAAACCCTCTTCAGGCTCTTTTCTCTTACGTAGAAATTTCTCCTCTCTACTTTGTTCCTAGATTTTTGCGTTGATGGAACACATGAAAGGCAGTGGTGTCTTTTTTAACTATCCATAAAGAAAAGTGTATTGATTCTCAGGGTCAGCACCCTGGTGCATGCAATCTTTGGTAGTCTGGATTACTGAGAAGGTTTGCTGTTCACTTTGTGTACTTGTTCAAGAAGTTTTAGTTTCACATCAGGTTTTAATATACCTGCACATTTTGGGGAGCAGTCCATAGCTTGTTATTAGACGATCTTTGTTGTTTCTCCTTTAGAGGCAGTGGAAGATCCATGGACTGCCCTGTCCTCTGAGGGAGACAGGAGACTAGAGACAACCCCTCCCCACGGTTGAAGAAACATAGAACCTAGTGGGTGTGCATCCATTGTGCAGGGTGGTGGGAGTACTCTGGGCTAGTGATGACATGTCAGATTTTCAGTGGCTGACATTATAGCAAGGAGAGACTTGGGAAGGAGGAGAACCTGAGGCAAGGCTGAGGAAGTGAGATTGTTCCGAGTGTTGTCAGGATTGATGGGCCGTGGGGATAGTTGAGACAGCACACAGCATTTAATTTTGGCAGTGGGTAATAGATCAGAATGCACACCAGAGGCCAGGAGGTCAACATGGAGTCCTGAAAAGTTTTCCATCTGAGTTGTTGCCAGCTTTGTGCCAAGGGATGCTGTGGCAATTATACAAGCGCAGATTGGTATAGGTGTAATTAACCACTCAAATACTTGGCACCCAAATCTTTCCTTATAGAACAGCTTCTGAGCTGGGGAGTTGTGCAGGTATGAACCGAATGGGGGAGTACAATTGAATATGACACCAGGGTGGTTAAATAACTTGAAAGTGCAAAGAAGGAACTTAGAATGAAGAGATAAATAATTTTTTTTATTTCTTGACTTTAAATAATTTCTGTAAACCCTGTCTTCTTGAGGTGGAGGCAGACTAGAACCATATAAATGTCTGTATTGTTTCTAAGTGCTCACAGCCTCACTCTGTGTCGGCTCTGGGGGTGCCCATACAGGGGAGGCGCCTAGAACTAGGGGTATTTTTGCTCACCGCCCACATAGCTTACCCTCATGCTTTTGCCTCAGCGTCAAGTTTCTGGGTTGCAGCTGCCACAGGAACAAGCTAGAACATTACTTGTTTTGAATTGACCAATGGATATCATTTCCCTACTTTTTATTGACAACAACTTTTGGTAATCTCTTTCATCACTCTTTAGGGGCTGGGTGGGGGGAGGTCAGTGCCAGCTTGCCTCAACATTGACCTCAGTTCTCAGAATGAAGTTCCCGTAATGTCTTTTTTCTAAACAGGGCAACTACTGAAAGTGCCAGTTCCTAAACACATTCACTTAATCTTCTATCCATCTGTTGAGATACGCTGATTGAGCCCTTATCATGAGTCAGGCATGGTGTCATCCAAACCTATGTGTTTTCTGCTAGACACCATGTTAGTACCCATGTTAGTAGGTGCGGTTGTGATCGGCATTGTGGAAGAAGAGGCCTGGGGGACAATGAGACTGTTCAAGGTGGCTTGAGCAGGTTTGAGGAGGGGCTGGTATTGGAGTGTCTCTGGCAAAATTGACCAGAGAATGAATTGGAGTTATCCAGGAAGTAGGAATGGGTGGTTGGGGTGACACCGGGCCTGGAAACCAGGGAAAGAAGGCCACTTGGCTGTGGTAGAGTGAGTGTGAGCAAGAGTGATGATGGGAGGGGCTCAGCAGAACCAGCCAGGGTGGAATTGTGGAAGGTGTGAGAAATTTCTTTTCTTTGGTTTTTTTTTTTTTTTTTTTTTCCATTTTGTGGGAAATATTTTTAACTGTTGCTAGAGCTATCAGTAGGAAAATGCCTGATCACATACCTTTCTGTGCTTGCCAAAGTGTCTTCTCATTGAAGAACCTCATAATGGGGTAGAATGGGATATTTGGGGGATTTTCTTTTTAAACTTAAAGGTATTTTAATATGTCACAAGTGTTATAACTATCTGACACCTGATTCACACTTAACTACTTGGTCTGTGGCCATTTGATTCTTTGGTTTTAATTGAATTGAATTGGGTATAACCGTAGCAAATCCTGTCTTCTCACTGTTTATTACCGTTCAAAGTGCCTTGCAATTTGGAGAAAACTAGTGTTTTAACCCAGAAGGCTTTAACCCAGAAAATTATTGCATAGTGAGTTAAGGTCTACTTATGTGTACTTAAAACTCTAAGATAGATTAATATATTGCCTGGATTTGTTTTTGTAGATGTAAGTAATGGCTAATATTTTATACATACTTATCTACCATTGGTTATTTAAAAAGTGAATTGCGGTAACGTTTTGGCTCTGGAATGGCACTAAGTTGCCTCTTTGTGGGGAGGCAGCTACAGAGCCTCAGCGGCTCCACTTTCCATGCCATTAACAGACCTGAGCTTTCTAAACATTTTATTAGTGTCAGAGGGAGTTTATCATAAGGAAAGAATAGGACATTTTTCTATAAAAATAAAAATGCTGTTCAATGTTGTTCCCCGCCCCCTTCCCTGAAAAAAATAAAACTTTGGTAGTTAATCAGGGTTCCAGATGTTTGTATGTATTTATTTATTTGGATATTTATAGTGTTTTCTGTCAAGCAGTTTGCCTCCCTGGGTGCATTCCAGAAATTTAAAAAACATACATGGCAAAGCCACAAAGATCAAAGACCTGTGTCTTGGGACTCTGCAGCACTTTAGGCCAGTCCCTAAAATGATTTGTATTAAAAGACTGAGTAAGAGCTCGTACTGTCCACAGCGTGCTTTGCGGAACGTTCTGGATAGGGCCAAAGAACTTGGTGAAGAACTTGTCTAAATTGAAGTCTTCCTCTCTGCTGAGTGTGGGCATTCATCAGAAACCCCCCTATAGGACAGGGATGTCAGTTAGCTCACTGGGACATCTCTGGTCTCTTTATTTCCACATTTTATTGTTGATTTTTCTGTTATTTCTCCCTTTAAAACACAGGCATTCTTTATTTCTCCACTCTCTTGAAGATCATTAATTCTACCACATAGAACTTTAAAGACTGCTCATTAAAAGTATGGGTTTCATTTTCTGCATTATTTTTAAAATAATGTAATGTCTACCATCTAAATGGAAAACAGCAAGACTTTTTGTAGTAACAAATTAATGCCACTGTGACTAATACCTCTGAAAGAGGAAGTGCCCTTAGCAGTGGAGGCCTGACCAAGAATCAGCCAGAGGCCTCTGCAGAAGCATTCTTCTGTTCTGAGTAAGAAGATTTTAAAACACAGTAGGCCTTCTCTGAAGTTCTTACCTAATCGTTCTAAGATTCATGGATTTGGTTTATCGAATTGTTGATATATCTTAGAGAAGTAATCAATAGATGTTTTCTAGCTTCAGCTCCTTACTGCAGATCTTCTCTTCTGGCTGGGAGTCGGGTGAAGGGAGTATGGGGAGGATGGGGCAGGTAGGCGTGTGAAGTGACAACCTTGAAAAGAAACTTTCTCACCTACCTCTGTGTATATCCTGAATGATGCACACCGTCTTCTCCCCAGAGTGAACTTGACCCTGCTTTCCTTCACTCCTGACCTGCCTTGAGTTCACCTGTGCAGAAGTATGTGATGCTTCCTGAACCAATAGGGGAACCTTTTTTGCAGTAGCAGCACACAATGTTAGTGTTGTATGGTGTTAATCGTGTACATTGTTTGCAGGTCGGGCATTTGGCAGGCTTGCTCTGGGGCACTCCCCATGACTCATTACATTTTGAGGTGTTTGATTCTCCACCCACCCTTTTTTCTCCCCAGCATGTTGACCACCCCTAGGTGAGAGATTCAAAAGGAATTACACTCAAGCCAGGTGAATTTAGTTCAAAAGGCAATGGAATTCTCTGTCTTCTCCAAGGTAGGATATTTGGAGAGGAGCCTTTTGCCTTCAGTTTGAAGCTGGATCTCCTCTGAGGATCTCTGCTGCCCAATCATGCTGGGAATACCCTCAGAAATGTTACCGTCTGAGGGTAAACCAGAGTTACCCAGCCTTTTTGTTTGTTTTTGATTTGACATTACCTTTCCCAATAATAAAAGCCTTAATCCCTTAAATATTTATAAAATTATCAAATCATTTTTCCACTTGATGAATTTTGCATTAAATTATATCTAGAAAAAATCATGATTTACTAACATTTAAAAAATCCATTGTATTTTGATTTTGCTTAATGTGTTTTAAAACACAGGTTGAAATTTAACGAGAAGTAGAAGCTGCTTTCATGACCTAATGTTGAAAATTCTTTCAGTCTGAAAACTACTGGGGTATTTTTTAAATATAATTTCTATATTTTTATATTTTATATCTGTGAGATGAGTAATGGTTTCAGTTTACTATTCACCATTCCATCTCTGCAATTACACACAGTAGGTATGAGTTTTTTTTTTTTTTAATGGTGACATTGGTTAACAATCTGGTTAGTTTCAGTTGTACATTATAACAGTAAGGCATATATATATTTACATTGTATATTCAGGTATGGGTTATTTTCATGCCTTATAAATGAAAAGCTAAATTGAATATAATTGTTGAAATATTTTCTCTTATTCTAACATTGGCATTTAGAATACTAGCAACATCTTGATTTTCTATATGATAATTATGAATATTTTTAGGCTTTTACTTGATCTTGAAATATAGTTAGGGTTCAGGAAAAGAAACTTTGGATTGAGTTTGTGAAATTCTAATTTCTATGCTCTTCATTTAACTTTTTTTGATTCTGACACCACCGTTCCCTTTTACTTTAGATCTTTAGCTAAGGGTCTAAATTAAATGTCATATGAGCAGAATAGAAATAGTTTAAAATAACATAATGTTCAGAATCATGTCGATGTCTACTAGTGGATGCTAAGTAGTAAACAAAGTCAGTGAATGAATCATGAGTTTCTTGATCTGATCTCTATAACCGTGCACTAAAGCTTAATTTGAGGTTTCCGAACAGTTTTCGCATAGAGGAGAAAAGAATTAGCTAATTTTTTACTGTGGTAAAAAATCCATTAGCTAATGATTCTACTTAGAAAAATCAGTTTAGGTATAACTGGACCAGTTACATATACAAAAATTTAGACATAACCACACCAGTTACATATATTCTGAAAGAGAGGCCCTGAGGTTCTGGGAGTAATCCCTGTGTGATATTCCCTTTGGCATTTGGTGCTGCTTCCCTGCCCCTTGTCCTCTGTCCCATCCATCCCCATTCCCCGACCCAAAACACACGCATACACCTACACCTCTATGTTTGCTTGGAGGGTCCTTTCTTGTCTTCCTGCCCTTTAAGCTTCAAGACTGTTTTACATCGTTTAAATGGTTCTCAGTTTCACACTTCCCTCAATGCATGTTTCTGTATCCTTCATTTCTAGAATTTTCTGTGGTGTTTTCCATCTTGAAATTCAAGACTAGTTCATCCCCACCTCCCTAGATTCAGAGTTATATTTGTCATTGCTTTTCATTCCAAGAGACATATCCTATGGAAGTGCAGAGAGAATATATACAGGTGGTCCTCAACTTACGGTGGCTCGACTTATGATTTTTCAACTTCATGGTGGTGTGGAAGTGATCCGCATTTATTAGAAACCGTACATCAAATTTTGATCTTTCCTTGAGTGAGTGATATGTGGTACGGTACTCTGGATAGCGGCAGCAAGCCGCAGCTCCCAGTCGACCACGTGATCGGAGGATAAACCACCGGTACTCTACAGCGTGCTGTGTTGCCATCATTTTTGGATATTGTGCTTGTGTTTTTACATTCAGTTTTGTCTACAGTATACCCTCCTGTGTCTTTTTCTGATGAAAAGAAGAGGTAGGCAATCTTGAGGTAGGCTAGTGTAAGTGTTCTGAGCATGATTAAGGTAGGCCAGGCTGAGCTATGATGGTTGGTAGATCAGGTATATTAAATGCATTTTCGACTTACAATATTTTCAACTTATGATAAATATATTGGGACATAACCCTAACATCTGTGCTTCACTGTCTTCTTCTATTCATATACACTTTTGTTTTCTTTTGGTATTTCCCCTAAGCTTCCTGTTCTTTCGATATATATGCTCACAGAAGGCAAGGGCTATTAGTACTTCTGAAAGGCTCTTAATCATGCTTTTGGGTGTTGGAGACCAACCCAGGCAGTATTTATTGGCTTCTGATGGGGCTGTCCTTGACTTGAAATTGTAGAGAATGGGAGGCTTTAAATGAATCCGAGTTGTGTTGATTTAGCCACATCATCCATTAGGGCTGAATTTCATTTTTATTGATCTTTCGCATCTTAACTTGAAAGTTTTTTCAAGATGTTGGGGAGTGGACAAGTGGGGGAGGGTCAAGAATATTGATTGTGTAAAATATTTTTGAGAAAGGTAAATTACTATAGCATTTTCTAAAGGTCAACCCATGCTTAGCAGAGTAAAATGTTAACACATTTTGCTCTCTTTCCTTTTCTTCACTGTGTGGCGGGTGACATTTGTGTCTCTTCAGCACCGCTCTCTGCAGGTAGCCTCTCCCTTTGCTCATTTCTACCCTAGCAGATTTTCTTCATCTTCACTCTGCTTATTCTACAGAGAGAAAGTTCTCCTCTTCTGAGGTGCTGGGTGGGGACTCTGGAACGTCCTTGTTCCCATTAGTGCACAATTCTCCTCTTCCACACCAGGATTGTGGCAGAGGTGGCTGCCACAACAGGCACCTCCTCTTTGCCCTTGGATGCTAAGTGTACACATGGAGCTAACCATTCTAATGAGGTTATCAGGAGTTAGATGTGTCTGACAGGTAGAATGGGTTTGAGAGGATAGCTGTAAAGTTTTAATTCTTTCTTTTTTTTCTTAAAAATTGTGGTGAAATACATATACTGTAAAATTTACTATCTTAACCATTTTTGAGTGTACATACAATGGCATTAGGCACATTCACATTGTTGGTATATGTTGATGCAATCGTCACTCCCATCTTTCCGAACTGAAACTCTGTGCTCATTAAACAATAACTCCTCATACTCACCCCACCAGCCTTTAGTAACCACCATTCTAATTTCTGTCTCTATGAATTTGACTATTCTAGGTACCTTATATATAAATAGAATCATATAACATTTGTCCTTTTGTGATTGGCTTATTTCATATAGCATAATGTCTTCAAGGTTCATCCATATTCTAGCATGTATTTCCTTTCTTGAGGCTGAATAATGTTCCATTTTTGTGTGTGCGTGTGTGTGTGTGTGTCTATAAAGAAAATCTATATATATATACATACACTTACATATACACCACATATTTTTTCCATCCATCGGTGGACACTTGGGTTTGCTTCTACCTTTTGGTGACTGTGAATAATGTTGCTGTGAACATGGGTGTACACGTATCTTTTCAGGACCCTGCTTTCAGTTCTTTAGGGTATATACCCAGAAGTGGAATTACTGTATCGTATAGTAGTTATTTCTATGTTTAATTTTCTGAGGAACTGCCATACTGTCTTCTACCATGGCTGCACCATTTTACATTCCCACCAGCAGTGCACAAGGGTTCTAGTTTTTCCACATCCTCATCAACACTCGTCGTTCCTGGTTTTTTGTTTTGTTGTATTTGATAGTAGCCATCCTAATGGGTGCAAGGTGGTTGAATCCTTTGTTTTCTTGAGTAAATCATAGGAGGTGGCTTCGGGCACCAGTCCTTAGTGGCAGCAAGCGCTAGGGCCCCTGGAACGGTTGGACAACATTTCCCTAGAAACAGGATTGGCCGTGTTGGTCCTGTGCTCAGAGCTCAGGTTTCTTTGTTGCTAGTCTCCTCTCGTCGCATTTCCTTGGCCTGCTTCCTCTTTTAATCCTACACTTGAAAATTAGATCAAATGAAAACTGTGTTTAGATTTATTTACAGTTTCTTACCTCCTTTCCTGTTTTCCTTTGACGGGCTTGGCATAAGAAGTCTTTTTCAAGTAGCAAATTAATTTAGGTGGCAAACACCCCACCTGAATTTTGTTACATGCTGGCAGGTTAGATAAATGGATATTATAATCTCAGCACTTTTCTGCCCAATGCTACTGTGCCGATTTGCAAGAGTCTACAAAAGTGATAATATTCTGTCAGTTTGAGGCCTAGAAGAAGACGAAGAAAATAAAACTGGATATATTTTCTTATTTCTATTTATAGGATGCCTGTGGGGAACTAGAAATGCTGTATGGCAGTTTACATGGCTAAATACACATAAAGAAAGATAAGAAACCCAAAGACATTTCTTTGTAGGCACACGGGAGAAAAGAGGGTCCAGATCAGTAACTGTCAGCTGTGTTAGAGACACATTCTCTGTTGCCACCAAAGATTTTTTATTTCCCTTAAATTCATCATTTCCTTGAAGAATGTAGTCTATTTTTAATGACTTTATTGATTTGACGATTAGGTTACAATGTACTTTATTTACAGCTGAGATGTTTCGTTCCTGTCAGCACTTAATGCGAATAAATCTACTTTTTGGCACCACTTTGATAGACTGTAAGACTGCTTATATTTGCAGGAAAATTTGTTTTGCTATGGTATGTTTGTGTACAGACGTAGTGTGACTCTCCTCCCACCTCCCCACTCTCAAAATCATCACATGCCATAGTTTAGCTGAGAAATAGACACCTGCAGGACTGTAGTGTTAGACCAGCATAAAACAAAATGTTGGTTTTATGTCTTAGGGATCACAAAAATAGATTCAATATTCACAACTAAAGTCAGTTATATAATGCTTTAATTTTTTGCTACTGTGTTTAGACTTTGCAGCTTCTGATTCACAGTTTATGTATTTTTTGAGGTAATATATGGTATATCCCACATTCAGTTATGATCTGCACATAAATTTAATATTCTATATCCAACGACACTCAGTAAAAGTGGATCTTCATTTTCTGTTGCCCAATTTATGAGCACCATGTTGAAATACATTTTGCTAATAAGTTTTTCCTAAAGTTTTTTTATGAAAACTGTCACATATATTTATTCAGCTTTGATCAATTATAATAGATTAATTTGGGGGGAAGATGATATATATATATATAAAAGATATATATATATATATATACATCTTTTGGTGGAAAGTGACTTCCCCTTCTAAAAATATTACCAAGTACATATTTTGTTCTTAAGAGAAGTACAATTAATTTTACTTATTTTCAAAATTGTATTTTTAAATGTATAGTTAAAACAAGCTCCAACTCAACATTTAACAAAGCCAGGCTAGGAGCCCCTTTCTAAAGAGAGGAAAATAAAATAGTTGACTGTATCTGCAATATAACACCATAGAGCCCATTTTCAGCCAACTCTTATGATCTTTAGTTCAGATTTGAATCAACAATGAAGTGCAAAATCATGCATTTAAAAAATACATTAATGAAACTATAAATGCTTATAGTGCTAGTGTAGGCAAAAAACCAGCAAATACAGAGCTGTGGCATTCTTTGATACGTTCTCCATGGGAAGAAATGACTGTCCAGGAAAATAATAGAGTCCTTCTGAGAAACATGATGAAAAGTCTTTGGGAATTATCAGCCACACTTAAAATAGATCTCGGGGGAGCTGTGTTATAAAGGCACACTTAATTTAAAGGAACGAAGTTGATAAAGGGGGTGCAGGAAACCAAAAATGTTGAGCAGATTTTTGTTGGATAGACAGTTGTGCAGATCAAGGGTTTTTATAGTTGATAGTCACCTCCTGCTAGAAAAAATGGCCATATCTTGCCTTTCCCTGGGGTGGAAGGTGGGTTCTGAGTCTGTCATTCTTTTCCCTGTTCATTCCCAGATTGAATGAACACTGTAAATAGGTGGGGCCGACTGTCCAGCTCTTTACTTGTTTAGTTGGGAAGACCAGAGTCGCCTAGCTACAGTACTGAGAACTGAGGAGGGGACTGGCACACACCCGTGCGCCTGGGAGCAGCTGAGCACATTCTCAATCGTGCAGTTGAACAGTTTGCTAAGTGAGGAAGGAAAGAATATCACGCACAGAGGTTGATGTCTTTTTATGGGAGAACAAAAGAGTTTCGATTCTTTCACTTTGAGTTCAGCCTGGCCATTGTGTGGCAGAGGAGGTTTAATGAATCATTGTTTAACTAAGATCCTGCCAAGTATTTGACCATTAAATAGCCTCCAATCTGTAGAGAGTGCTTCCCTGACAGACTCTTATTTGACTGTGATGAATTGGCATTGAATTGTTATTTAATTACCTCTGCAGAAATCTAAGAACAGTTTGTGTTCTGATTAAATTATTTGATAGAAAAACATGCATGGCACTGTGGAAGCCAGTTCAGTCCTTGCTATACCTAACTACTGACAGGTTGGCTTCTGTGGTTGCTCAAAGCTTATGGAATGTCCCTAAATATCAAAAACCCATACAGAATGTTGATTTAACATTTTTAATATATAAAATTGTTTTGGGACTCCAGCTTACAGCTTAAGTTTATAAAGCTTTTCTATTATGTTGAAATTCTTTTTAAGTCACTTATTGGCCTGTTAAACACTTTAAGCCAGTGTATTGGCTTCCTCGGTTTACAGTTAAAGCATGTTACGCATATGAGATGTGCAGAGGGGCTACCAGCTAAATGCATTGGCAATGAAGAAGGAAGGGAGAGAGAAGACAGAGGTTGCAGGTTCTGTCCTTAGATAATAGGCAGCAGTGTGAGAGGGGATAGGATGATAGAGAGGGAATCGGGGGATAGAGATCTAAGAGGTGAGAACCTCAAAACAAAGGAGGCAGTTGTATTTAGGGAATGTTCAAGGTAGCAGGCATGAAAAGAGACAGATATTAAAAGAAAAATTAGATCCTAGAAACAAGCCTACATAAATATTTTAAAGGGTGTTATTAGAAGTGTGAGATGCTGCAGAAAAAGTCATAAAGAATGAGGATTGGGGGAAAGCTAGCTTTTTGGTTTTAGACACTAGATGCTGGTGTATACAGTGGTATGAAGAGGACAGAAGCTGGAATGGAAAGGACTGTGGGGTATTTGAATAGGCCGTGATTCCATGTGCGAAAAAGACAATGGTTTGGCTAAGAGGTAGTGTGTATCCTATGCTCTTTAGAACTGACAAGTAGTATTATAATACTTAGAGAAATATTTCCCTATCTTACAACTTTTAACTGAATTTTTAAAAGAAGAAACAGTAGGCGAAAATGATTTTTCTCTTCTTTTTTAATGATGCTTTTTTTTTCTTTCTTTTTCAACAAAGGTCCATGCATTTACACTTAACACAGCCCAGCTAGTTTTGTGTAACATTTGTTGGCGGTTCCCAGGTATTAAAATGATATGCTGGAGATTGATTAAATTATTTGATAGAAAAACATGCATGGCACTGTGGAAGCCAGTTCAGTCCTTGCTATACCTAACTACTGACAGGTTGGCTTCTGTGGTTGCTCAAAGCTTATGGAATGTCCCTAAATATCAAAAACCCATACAGAATGTTGATTTAACATTTTTAATATATAAAATTGTTTTGGGACTCCAGCTTACAGCTTAAGTTTATAAAGCTTTTCTATTATGTTGAAATTCTTTTTAAGTCACTTATTGGCCTGTTAAACACTTTAAGCCAGTGTATTGGCTTCCTCGGTTTACAGTTAAAGCATGTTACGCATATGAGATGTGCAGAGGGGCTACCAGCTAAATGCATTGGCAATGAAGAAGGAAGGGAGAGAGAAGACAGAGGTTGCAGGTTCTGTCCTTAGATAATAGGCAGCAGTGTGAGAGGGGATAGGATGATAGAGAGGGAATCGGGGGATAGAGATCTAAGAGGTGAGAACCTCAAAACAAAGGAGGCAGTTGTATTTAGGGAATGTTCAAGGTAGCAGGCATGAAAAGAGACAGATATTAAAAGAAAAATTAGATCCTAGAAACAAGCCTACATAAATATTTTAAAGGGTGTTATTAGAAGTGTGAGATGCTGCAGAAAAAGTCATAAAGAATGAGGATTGGGGGAAAGCTAGCTTTTTGGTTTTAGACACTAGATGCTGGTGTATACAGTGGTATGAAGAGGACAGAAGCTGGAATGGAAAGGACTGTGGGGTATTTGAATAGGCCGTGATTCCATGTGCGAAAAAGACAATGGTTTGGCTAAGAGGTAGTGTGTATCCTATGCTCTTTAGAACTGACAAGTAGTATTATAATACTTAGAGAAATATTTCCCTATCTTACAACTTTTAACTGAATTTTTAAAAGAAGAAACAGTAGGCGAAAATGATTTTTCTCTTCTTTTTTAATGATGCTTTTTTTTTCTTTCTTTTTCAACAAAGGTCCATGCATTTACACTTAACACAGCCCAGCTAGTTTTGTGTAACATTTGTTGGCGGTTCCCAGGTATTAAAATGATATGCTGGAGATAGAACTGACGATCAGATTGGGTGTTGGTTGATCTGTCTCCAGTACACCTTCGGTTACTTTACATAGGGTGGGTAGTAGGAGGGCCCATTGTCTTCAAGTTTAGTCATGTTCTCACACCAAATGTTTTGTTGTCCTATTTTCGAGCATTACATATAACTTGTATGTGTATTCGAGATAGGAAAAGTTGATTTTGCACACCGTATGGTAAGGCCCAATCAAGGTTTTCTGAATTACTGAGTCTGATACTTGCTTCGCGTTAAGTGAGAATTCTTTGTTTATATGAATGGTTTATAAATAGGCATTGCTGCCGCTATCTCTGAATACATTCCCAAGGTGAGACTGCTCAATATTTTAAACCCCTAGTGCTCAAGCTTCTGGAGATATGAAAGAGAGACTGTGCGTTTAGCCTTAAAAGGCAATCGAGATGCACTTGGCCAGAAAGAAAATCTTTCTTGGAGACAAACTAGTGCATTTCTGTATCAAAAGTCAAGTGATTGGTGGTTTCCTGTTCTCTTAGAATTGGAAGTTCTTAACTGGGACACTTGACTCTGTGGCTCCTCCATTGCCTGTGGTTTAATGTTTAGGAATCCCTTGAAATCATACGTGGGCATTTTCTAGTAGAAATGCTCCATAGCTTTCATCATACCCACAGTGTTTCAGAACCACCAGCCTAGAGATTTTCTACCTGTTGCTGTCCACTGGTCTGCACATCCCTGACCATATGTGAGCCATGAGCCAGGCTCCTGTGTGTGATATCCTGTGTGATTTATGCTTGAGATCCAGGGGTAATGGCAGCAGTCTGGTTTAGCTTCCCAATTTTTTTCTTTTTAATGCTTAGGAAATATAAAATAACAATCATTTACCCGTGGCAAAGCATATGTGGCTGCTGCAATAAAGTGGTTTCCTGAGGCAATTTGTGAGGTGTATCCAGTTCTTCAAGGTTAATCCCCTACCATACCTGGCAGTAGGTGCTTTAACTTGCCCTGAGTTATAGCACAGGTTATGGCACATAATGAGGTGGTTCTCAAGCCCCTATACTTCCCTAATCAATTATGCCCTTTATTAGATCATATGTTCTCTTTCTTTTATTCATTTGTTTGTTTGTTAATATATTCATTCAACCTACAGTAATTTATATAGTTTAATTTTGAGGTGGAGTTACTTTAAATGTTTTGCTTTAATTATGGTTAACCAAGAGAGAATTCCTGGAACTCTTCCAACCAGGAGCGATATTCAAAGTATTTAGCATCTAGTAGAGTGGGCATTAGCCAATCAGAAGAGGCCTGGGCTGTCAACAGCTGGTTTGAGCATCACCATTTATACCAGCTTAACACCAGCCCTGCCTGTAACTTTATTGGTTCATTCTTATTAATTGATGCTTAATAGAGCTTTCTGATGTGTCCAGAGAAGTAGCTCCTTGTCATAGATGTGCTGACATGAATTTTCTGAATCTCCGTAATGCTGGTGGGAGTTCTGGCTTGGCTGCTTTACAGCCCAGTATCCTTGAGTTAATTTCTTACTCTCTCTAAGCCTCGGCTGCCTCTTTTGTAAAATGGGAACAATATCTCACTCATGGTTTTTAGGTAATCTGTACGTTCTGCTTACCACAATTTCTGGCACAACTGGTGCTCATGCGGAAATGGTGGTGGTATTCTAGAAATCAAGTGTGAGTGAATAAAAACAACCACAAGAAAAAAATCCTGCCCAGATCTCTTGTGTGTAGTGCATCCTCAGTGATGAGTTGGTGTGGGGCACTATCTATGCACACAGAGGCTGAGACAGAACTGGTCCTTGGCTGCCTTCTGTGGAGCTCTTTAGACTTTCTTCAATCTAGGTAAGAAAGACGTGTAAGATGTCCCTTTGTCCTCTCTACTTGGCCCCCTCCTCAGTACTTTCTCCTAACAACCATGGCTTTGAAGAGATGTAGGCAAAAAAGAGAAATCAGACTTCTTTATGACTAAAGGGAATTTTCAGTGGAGGCCCCTTTCCACTCCCATTCCACACCCAAGTTCTCTCCTATCTTAGCACACTTTAGGTCATGCTCTTTCCATCAACTAGGCAAATATTTGCCATCTTTTTGCCCTTTTCCACCTCATAGTCTTCGCGGGTGTCATTCCTCCCACCTAAACAACCTCTTCACTCTCCCTCAACCCATGCTCTGCCCTCTTTCCAAATTCTTAGGCCGTGCTTCCGCCTTGAAAACTTGTTAGGCTAACCCTGCCTAAGTCACACTGTCTGGTGACACCCACTGCTCTCTCATCACCACCTGCCTTGTACATGCTCCACGCCGCTTGGGCGTGTGCTCGCAGTATTCCGTGGCACTGTGTCACTGTATATACTGTATTCACTTATGTGTATCTTATTAGTCTGCCACCAACCCTAGATTATAAAATGCCCCAGTGGATACCAAACAAAAACTTAGATCAAATTTTAAATCTAAATAAAGCACTGATAAGGGGTTAAAGATGTTTTTTTCCGATTGGTGAGCAGGACGAAAAGGTACAAAGTAAGAGGATGTCATGATCTAGAGGAAGGAAGACTTGAAGCTGGATTTAGAAAAGAGATTGTGAGATTGCCCTTTGTCTTGAAGACATGTGAGATTTTGCAAGTCATCTTGTATGGACAATCTCAGCCTGGTATCTTCCACGTAGGAGAAAAAATGAGAAAGATCTCATTGGACAAAGAAAGGTCATATAAGTCTTTTTGAAACTCATTTCTTCTGATTTGTCATGTAATGGAAACTTGAAACTACTCTTTTTAATATGTCTTAATTATATGAAAAGGCAGGAGAATACTAGGCTTTGAAAACACGGCGTAATTATTCTAGAAAAGTATTCTTTTACATTGCTGGAGGAGAACCTGCAGTCCCTCATTGATTTACTGCTGTCCTGATTCTGCCTTAACTCCCAGGAGATGTAAAAATCCCATGTTAGGTGTCCACCTGCCACCATCACCATCGAGACCACTGAATTGGTGTATCCCTTGGGTTAGTCTACCTGTGGCTTTCTCCTACTCTTTCTGTTGCCACTAAAGCGAGCAGGAGACATTTCCAGGACCCGTTTCCTGGACCTCAGTTCTGGCTTTCCCCAGCATGTAAGCAGGTCAGTGGGGTAGAGGAAAACCAGCAATTGCAGATGTCTCTGTTTCATATTTGTTTGACAGGGAAGAAGGGGCCTTTCCAGGGCTGTCTATAAGGTACAATAGGCATCTTCCTCAGCATGGAGTTAAGCTTACCCCCTCAGGCCTGGGTACCAAATTAATACCTTAAGAAAATGGTCTGGGTTAAGATGTACCTTTTGAAGGCTACCATTTAAATCAAATGTCGTATCTTATGTCATTTAACCTTTAAGTTCTAGGAGGGGTTCTATAAGCCTAGGCCACGAGTATGCCAGAACTTTTCCTCAATATCTGCTTACCTATAAAACATTATTATCTGTGCCTTGCATTTCCTCTCCTGTCTGTTCCTTTCATCCTTCTTGTCCGCCCTTGTTGCCTGCTCCCTGATCCCCACATGATCTGTGCCTGCTCCACACACCCATCCTTTGCTTCCTTCTCTATCAGCTGCTACCCACCCAGCACCTAGAAACTGCTGTTGCTTTGACCCCCTTTTCCCTCTGAGATGCTGGCTTCCTCACTTTCTGGAGTGTTTTCCTGCCATTGTGCCGGAAATTGCTGTACCCAAACTTAGCCTGTAACCAGAAACTCTAAATGCCTTTTGAAGGAGCACAGACAAATAAATTGGTTCAACAACAACTCAAGGAAAGTGACAGTATGACGAACCAGACACTTCATGTTGCAACATGAATTTCCCCAGATTGGAAAACAACTGTTAAAGAAAGTCTGCAAGAAGTATCGAGCATTGGAAATAGAGACTGAAATTTGAAAACAAACCATTCTATTTTATAGCAGAAGAGCTTGTTTTATTTACTCATTCAGAATACACTGTAGCACCTTCTGTGTACGAGGCGCTGGTCCAGGCATTGGGGAAACAACGATGAATGAAACAGGCAGAACCCCCTGTCCTAATAATGCCTATATTCTAATTTAAGTTGTGTAAATAAAAAGGAGACAATTGGTCTTTAGCTCCTGGAAGCAAAGAAGGGAGTTTAAAAGGGCAGTCATTACACATATAAATGTGACAAGGTTATCTTACAGGTTCTTAAGACCAACGGCATATTATCAGAAATTTTCTGATTCTTCCTTGTTACTCCAAGTGTGGTCCATGTACCAGTGGCATCAGCATCATCAGAGAGCTGTCAGAAACACAGCATTTCAGACCGCACCCAGAACTCTTGAGAATATACATTTTAACCAGATCCCTGAGATATTCGTGTACATATTAAAGTTTGGGAAGCATTGTTATTATGAGTGTTGGGCTATTTCTGATCTAATGCCATCCAGGTACTCAGGAGCCCTCAACGTCCTAGTAAGTATGCTGATGTGTTTACAAATCAAAGACTCAAGCATTGTTGGAATCTGTAGTGATAAGAACAAACCTTTCCAGTTGTATCCCTCTGATTGACACTTAGAGAGATGGCTGTTGAGTGGTTTCTAGGTCTCACAGTCTCTCTTCAATAAGAGCTGCTTTTTAAATATTTATTTTATAGATTTGCTTGTTATTTTGTGTAAGAGTCCATCTGCACAGAAAGTTTCTCATGTTAAAAAAAAAACGAAAAGTTGGAAAGCCACTGAGTTTATGGTATTTAGCAAATTCAGTTTGAACCTCCCAACCCCCACCCCAGGCACTTCGCATTTTGTTATATGTTGTGTATGAAATGTGGTCCATGTTTACAAAGGGTTTATAATCTAGATGTAAATTTAAGGCGAACATACATGAAAAGTAGTTAAACCACGAAATAGATTATACTGTGATGTATTCTGAGATACCCAGATTCCAGGGGGAGTCTAGAAGCAAGCTAAAACAGTCTCTCATCAAAGTGTCAGAAAAACTGCCTTTAAACATGAAAATTGCTTATATCTTTTCTGAGAGTATACTGCGTCTTGTTTTAGGCCCTTCTTGGTTGCAGGGCCTCCTTAGTCCTCATTACTAAAAGTAAAACTGGAAATTGGAGGCAGGCTCTGGGCAACAGAAAATGTGTCAGCAGAAAGCAGTAATATAAAACCATAGTGTTTAGGAGTGTAGGAGTGCATCCTGAGTAATCTTAAGGAGCCCCAAAAGACATTGCCCTGTTTAAAAACAGTTAAACCATTGCTGCTCAAAATATTAGTTCTGGGGTTGTTAAGAAAGGATGTATTTATTATGTTCTGTATCTTTTGTTTAAGAAAACAGAAGTTTGTAATCCACATGAAAAAATTTATGCAAAAATGACTAAAATAAAGATAAAGAGTTTTGTTACTTAAAAGGGTAATTAGTAATTTGGAAATTTTACTTTATAAAATCCATCTAATTTTAGTAAGCACTCTCGGACCTATGATAATTGTTCTGATCAAGGCTTTTGGGTTGCTAGGGACAGAATCTACCTATGTTAGTTCAAATGAGGAGGGCTTGATTAAGAGGAAACGGCATCTCATGGAACAAGGGTGACTTTCCTGGCAAACAGCTGGAGCTGCTGTCATAGGGCATGTACCTAAGCTCCTTTGCCTTTCATCTTTGCTTTGGATGATGAGTCTGCTCCACTCTCTTGCTTCTCTCATGGCCTCTTGAGAAGGGGAATCTGAATGACTTGATGATTAGTCAGTGGTTTAACTCCCCCCTGGGCATCTTTGGTCAATTAGCTGTGGCCAGGGCTGTGGAGGCTTCCTAAGAGGGCGGCACAATTATCCCAGACCTGTTCTGTAAAAACAGAGAAGTTCAAGTGAATGGAGATTGCCTGGGAGCTACATTTGTCAGCCAGTGTTTTACAGAGAGAGGGGTAAGGCTGAGCAGATAGGTGGAGCTGAGCAGGGACTGAGGACGTTCTTGGTGGGCGAATAGAAGAAAGAATAGGCTCCCATCAGAAAAAGTATATACAGTCAGGATTGATGCTAGGAAGGCTAAGTAGGTATTCTTTCTGTCTCTTCTCACTATTCCTAAAAATCTTGATAGATTTGATTTGATAGACAAAGTAATGAGGATATCAATGAGATTATTTTAAAGGACAAGTTAAGATCTGCTGATTATTATGTGACATAAAGATAACTCAAAAGTGACTTGAAAGTTTTCATGCTGGGTGTTTGGGCAGAGGTCTAAGGTAGAGTTTGAGAAGTTGGGCGTGGGTAGTGGTGGGTTAACTTCAAAGGAATCTGCTCAATTTAGATGTGTTGAGTTTAAGATGTTTTGTAGGACAGCCAAGTGCACAAGGAAGTCCTTGGCAGTTTGGAAGTGGAGATAAGATTTGTGATGTGTAAGCAAACAGGAAGTCATTGTAACAAAATGAGTGAAGATGAAAAGAACCAGATAAAGAAAAGAAAAGAACCAAAAAAAAAAAAAAAAAGAGCTAGTAAAGGGTATTGAAGGAAGTTATTCTGAAAAGTGGGGTGTCTCAGGTGTTGCCCCTCTGCCGTGTGGGAATCCCAGGATGGCTTGTCAGTAGCACCCGCCCTATTATAAAATATTATTGTATCACCCTGACTAAGGTGGGACCTTGCATTCTCCTATCTATCACAGTGACTGTAGTCTACAAAGGGATTTGAACGTTTGTTAGCTGCAGAACCCTTTCTTCAAAGGCTGTCTGTATTTGAATGACCAGATGGATGTAAGGGGCTCTGTTCATGAGGAGGCTGGTGGGAGGGGATGGGCAGTAAGGGAGAAAAGTGGCGTGTCGAGCTGGGTGAACTTGGCCTCCATTTCCTCTTCTGCTTCATTCTTCAAGGGACCTCTGCAAAGTCTCAATCTTCACAAGACAAAGTTAGGAAGTTATTAGACCTAGTGAACTTCAGAGCCCTAAAATCTCATAATGATAATATGAATAACGCCTTGCACGTGTGTGCTACCTTACAATTTAGAAGGTATCTTCATAAGCATGATATCTTTTATCCTCATAATCCTTTATCCTGTGAGGTAGTTGAGACAAACATTATCATCTCTGTTTTACAAATAAGAGATTTTCATCCAGTGGAGGTTGGATGAGTTGCCTAAAGGGCTGCTGCTACTGAGTGCCAGAGGAGGACAAGGACTTTGTGGTTTTTCTGGTGATGCTTTCCTAATTCCTATTGTCTTTTTCATGACATTTTTTTTTTGAGCAGCCACCATATAGATGACCTACTCTAACAGCTCTAGCTCCTGTTCTTACTCTGGTCTAAATTGAAATTAGTTGGTGTAGAATCATGTAGAAAGTCCAGGCTTACTTGAGTTCCTCGACAGCTCTCTCATGCACACAGTGATCCTTTTCAGCCCAGTGGCCATCTCCAGGCTCCACTAAGCACCCTCTCCTTTGGACCAGCTTTGTGCCATCATGTGGCATCGTTCTTGGAAGGTACAGGTCATTCTCTGCTCGTTTGGAGAGATTTTGTCCTCCTTTCGATAGGCTACTTGGAATTAGATTTCACCTGTCACTAGAACAGTAGTTCTTCTACTTATTCTCCCCACCTCTCCCCTGCACGCTCCCCGGCCTCAGAGCTCAGCTCAGACCCAGCATTTCTGGCTTCAGATTCTCTAGGGCTATCAAACCAACAGCCAAATCTTACCAAAAGAGTTGGGTTCTAGAACCATCAGTGAAGCTAAATATGGGTACATATAAAGAAGTTCACAGTATCGAAGAGTCCACAAGACACATATGCTCTTACCCTAAGGTTGGGTGTGGTATGGCCTGAAATAGGGTCTTTTTTGCTGGTACCTAAGACCACTTCCATGCTAGAGAATGTGGCTCAAAAGGAAGGAACTACTGACATACTCTACATCATGGATGAATCTCAAAAAAGTTAGGCTAAGTGAAAGAAGCCAGACACAGAGACCCTCATAATGTACGATTCCATGTTTATGATATGTACTGAAAAGGCAGATTTATAGAGAAAGTAAAAAGATTTACTGAGGCTGGGGGTGGGAAAAGGCAGATTTATAGAGAAAATAAATAGATTTACTGATGCTGGGGGTGGGAAATAGGGAGTCACTATAAATGGCATAGGGGTCTTGTGGAGGGATAAAAAAGTCTTAAAATTTATTTTGTGGTAATGATTGCATCACTCAGTTAAGTTACTAAAATTCATTGAATTGTATACCTGAAATGAGTGAATTTTATGAGATGTAAAATATACCTCAATATTTTGATAGGTAAATATATCCCTTGTTTTTGAAGAAAAAGGAATGGGGCCCAAACTAGACTTCTAAGTTTTAAATTACAGTTTGATTATAAATAAGCTGAGGAATCCTAGATATGGGAGAGGTGTCAGAATTCTAGGGTGACCGACTCCAGCTTAGATTGTAGTATCAGTTCTTAAAATATGGTCAGTAATGAATTCGTATGTTGACAAGAAGTTTGGTGGCATGTTTCATAATATTTTCTGTCTTGTGGACAAGATAGAATAGTATGAACCAGAGCAGTTAAAATGACCGTGAGTGGTTCTCTGATAGTATGGACCCCAAGGGGTACCTCCCTCTATCTCACTCCTCCTCCCCCTTCCACCTCCCTTCACCCCATTCCTCCTCTCCCCCTCTCTTCCCAATTGTTCTCTCTGTCTCCCCTTTCTTTACTTAAAAAAAAAAAAGGTAATGCATAGTCGTTGTAGAAAAATAAGAACATTAAAGAAAAAATTAAAATTGCGCATACTACATTATCGACTTGTTGTAGACTTGTTTGTGTCCAAAAAATCTGATCACCAGAATTTACTGTTGGCTTCGTGATTGGATATATCCTGTGTAGAATGGAGAGATGGTGTTACCACTTTACTTCCAGGTGATCAAATAATACCTGAGGTATTGGTTTTAATCCTGGGCACAAAGCATTAACTGAGACTGGCCATCTAAGTCTGGGCTGGAGACAATGGCCAAGATAGGACACCATGCCTTATGAAGGATAATTGGGGCACCAAGGACTAGTTGATTGTGAGAAGTCTGGAAAGGATTTGATTAGCTTTCTTCAAGCATTTGAAGGGCTGTTGTGTCAAGAGAAATTAGATTTACTCCATGTGGTTATCAGGACAGAATAAGCAGCAGAGGTTGGATGATCAAGGAAGGCAAGATTCGGTTTAGTGTAAGAAAGTCTTGTCTAGCAGAACAGCCTGAAAATGGACTGGGTCTCCCCTGTTTACAGTGAATCCCCCTTCCTTCTACATCCCTGGAGATATTCCAGCAGGTGCCAAATGTCATTTGGGTCGAGAGGCATGGCATGTTGTGAAGGGAATTCATTGTAAGGATTTGATTTGGAGACCATTGAGAAAACTTTGACTATGAGGCCGTGAACTTGAAATCACAACTCTGATTACAACAGTCTATTGCAAAACCAGATGAAATATTCTGCAAATATCATTCATTCTCTTGTTTCTTAGAGCAAGCAATTAACTATTAAACCTTTTAATCTAACATTTTCTACACTAAGCTTATTGATGAATAAAATTTTATATATATGTTTTTTACTATCTTTGACATTCAGTTCAGTGATTGTAGTAGCTATGCAGGGAGATGGTTTTTCTCAGTAGTGTTTTCCTTGTATTTTACCTACCTAGCACTGTTACCTAACCATGGGTGTCTTAGACCTTAAGACTCCCACATTATTATCTCTGCATAGCTTTTTTCATGTTTTTTTGTTTTTAATTTGAAGATCGTTTTCAACATTTTTTAAGCTGAACCATATTTGCAATGCTTCTGAATCCTGCCTATGTTAAAATGTTGTACTTTTCTGTTGAAGAAATAACAAGCAGTTAAACCATCCTTAACATTTTTCACGTGTATTTTTCTTATTTTGCTCTTGATATTTTGAGAAGGTAAAACGTAACTAGGTAGGCCACAGAATTCATCAGGATATGTGAAAAATTGCCCATCTGATGTTAATTTTTCTCAAGGACAACTGAGTGAATAATAACCAGGCCTCTTGTCTCTCAAAACCTGGTCTGAGAAATAGCAGAAAGGGCATCGCCTGAGAGCTTGGTAGAAATGCGGGATCTCCAGCTCCACTCTAAAGTTGCTGAATCAGAATCTTCATTGTAACTAGTCGACCATGGGATAGCACAGTGCCCAGCAGTAGACTTTCTCAGGTGACATGCAGCAGACCCATGGGTAATAGTAATTATCTCACCTTGGGTTTTTTTTGTTTGTTTTGTTTTATTTTGGTTTTGAGCACCTGTTTACGTGTCTGGCGTGTCTGGCATTGTGACTCGGTTCTTTCACATGCATGAGCCCATTTAATCCTTCGAATTACCCTCTAAAGGAGGTATTATTAGAGGCTCAGAAAAGTTATTACAGGGCCTGCCAAAGGTGTCACTGAGAGATGGTTTCTGGAGTCTGTGTTTTCTAAGTCTGAGAAAGGAAAATTGAGGCCCAGCTTGTAATAGTGTGGCCTGGCCAAGCGCGAAAGCCTCGGATTGCCCCAGCTCCTCGCTCAGGCACACCCTACGCTTCCTGGCTGAGCCCAGGTGCCATGTGGGAGGATTGCAGAGGCAGCATTTCTCCAGCAGTGGAAGCTCAGCCTCTGACCATTTCTCCAGCAGTGGAAACTCAGCCTTTGTGGCCTGGTTGTGGCTTAGTAGGAAGGGCCTCCAGAGAAAGTCACCTCTGACAAATGTTGGGAACAGCACGGAGAAGCTCCACATCCACCTCATTTGCAGTTAGGTTTCCTAAAGCATCAATTACAGTTTAGGGCCTAGATAAACACATTTCTCAGGAGTTGCCTACACCAAAATAAGCTCTCTGTATGTGTGTGCATGTGTGTGTGTGTAGCTTCAATTTTTTTTTTTTAATTAAATCATTTGAAAGACAATCTTTATTAGAAATTAGTTCTGACCTTTCGATTCTGAAGCCTTTAGGATATAATGTTTTCTTGGATTCTGGGGCGGGGGTGGGGCACGGAGAAAATCTGTAATAAATGATCTTTAATCAGTAAATAATATTTCCGTTTTCCTTCCTATATTCCTCTTCTTGGATATTTAGGAGTAAGTCTGTGTTTGTTGTACCCAGTGCACCTCTGAGAATAACGACTTACTACTCTGGTAGTAAACTCACAATTTGAAAATGACGATTCTAAATTTTTCCAAAATGAGAAGTGCTGTGAACCATCCTGGGGGGAAAAAATAGAAGTTAAAATTACATTTATTTAACAAGTATTACTTAGCAAAATTAATTCTGATAACTGAAGCAAAATTGGCGTAACAATTAGGATTAATTTATGTAATTTGCAATTGCTTATTTACCTACCTAGCACTCAGGTTGAAGTTTTAGATGGGATCTAAAAGGAGAGAAACTTCTAAAATCCACCAACATTTCCCAATAACTGTAACAAGATTATTTTCCCTCCTTTAGAAATCAGGGCCAAATTTCAGCTCCCCGCCCACTGCCATTTGGTGGTATTTTGTTTCTCTTTAGGTATCATGTATTTTCTTTTTCTTTACCACTGACATTGGCTTACTTCATATGAATGCATAATATATTAAATATATATGCATTTAAAATATTGTTTTGATTTGTTTGTGGATTGTGTCTCTTAAAGGGTCTGTCTGGCGGAAATGAATAA
Organism: Pteropus alecto; assembly: GCF_000325575.1. Classification (NCBI taxonomy): domain Eukaryota; kingdom Metazoa; phylum Chordata; class Mammalia; order Chiroptera; family Pteropodidae; genus Pteropus; species Pteropus alecto. Next base: position 22,558,455 of record NW_006436811.1, on the reverse strand, counting down.
TTTCTCGTATCCTATTCTTGCAGGAAGAATTTTAAATCGTTTCTCCAAAGACATTGGACATATAGATGACTTGCTGCCCCTGACAGTTCTAGATTTCATCCAGGTAATGTCAAATTCTTAAACAGAAAACAAAAGTTTCCAATTTTCCAGGGCCCTCTCATGGAGACTAAGGGTGGGCCTTTCAGCCTAGTGATGTGTCATGTTATCTTAATAAAAGGTCATGTTTGTCAAAGAAAGGTGTGGTGATGATTTGGAGGCTAAGTTAACATGAGTAATACCTCATGTGTAGGAGTGGCTACACAGTCATGTCAAGGTTGGTTCGAAGCAGCTACATGCTTGGTAAGTGGTTCTCCATCTGCCTTCCAGGTATCTGGCGTGGAGTTCACTTGAACACATTTCATAATATAGAAACAATCACCTCTCACGGAAAGATAGCCTAGATTAACTAAATTATGCATTGTATTACCACAAAGGAAAAATATTTACTGCACCGTTTTTTTTTTTTGTGGATAAAACCAGGTGTGGTTACTTACAAAGAAAAGATTAGTAATAATAAGGTGAAAATAATACTTTGTTAACAAGGACAATAGAGAGCAGTTATTGCAGATGCAAAGCCTTTAAAGGCAAGTCCATTTAAACCAATAATTTGAGAACAGGATCAAAGTCATCTCAGAAAATGTCTTTTTTGTTTTTCTGGGCAGCTTTTCTTTCACACGTTGATTGCTCTAAGTCTTAAGGTGTCTTTTTAAAGGAAAACCAACAATCCCACAGAAATACCTTTTATAAAGCATTTGTTTTGTCTGTGAACTTGAGGTTTTAAAGAATAATGTTGGGTCATCTCATCTCTCATCTCCTCATTCAGTATTGTTGCTCATGTGGGATGTTTTTCTGTTGTTTAATTCTGTCTACTTTTCAGTGATTCAGGCTGGGGAACTTCTTTATTTCCAAGTGTTTATTTTGGAAATGAAATGCATTAATCAAAAGCTTCACATGTTCTAAAATTGCAGCTGCTGTTGCTAATACTTCATGAACCTTTTTTACTTTCATAAGTGCCAGTTTACAGCAGTCTAATCACGAAGTCATTTTAAAGCCAGGAAGTAGAAATGCTACAGTTGGAGTGTGCAGTTATGGGTTGATCCTGATGCTCCCCCTCCCAACCCCCACCTCACACACTTTCTAATTTCTTCTGGGGCCACTGTTATAAAAGGAGACAGAATTACTTAATTTGGAAAATTAGCTATGTCCGAAAAATCAGTAATAGGCCTGGGATGATTACAGGCTTTCCTCTTAGTCACACAGAAATGCAGCAGTGAATATCTGACTGCAAACAGCATAGCCCATGGGCAAAGGCATCCAGTGTTTACTAGTGTGAGGTAAGCTGAGACTCAGGCAGAGTGCTTTTACCGCAAACAAAGATGTCTGATTTTTTTTCTCTTCTGCAAACTTGTTTTTTATATGTGTCGTGCTGGGTTTAGCTATGTTATTTATCCCCAAGAAGCAATCTTTTATTAAAGCAGTGTCACATTGGACGTGATTGTTAATTAGTTTGAGAAGATTTTGTGAAAGTTTCAGTTTCATTGCAACTGCAAGCTAGGCAATGGTTGAGTTTCTAAAGCTGGCTGGCCTGTGCTTAGCACATAGTTAGCTCTCATTATTAGAATCCCTCACATATTTTTGCATAACAGATGGAGAGACAGGGATAGATGCTACCTGCTTTCAGTATAAAACATCCTCAGCCTGAGGAGAGACAATTCTAGTCTGCTGTTCTTTAACCTGAGAGACAAGGGTCTTTTTATTATCCCCTCGCTTAATCTTGGAGAACCTTATCATTGTTGAATACCAGTAGTCCCAATTAGCTGATTTTTTGAATCTAATAGCAAAGGTAAATCTCGCTATTATTGTTTCCAAGAAAGGAGCTTTGTAATAAAGAATAACTCAGTTATCAATTATGATAGAGATCTATTGTCACTTGTTTTGTTTGCAGGTGTCTTTAATAAGGCTTTCCATAATCCCTTCAGGAAGAAATATTTTCTCTTTTAAAAATAGTATTAGCTAAATATAAAAGCTCTGATCCCTGCCATTGTTGTTGATTCTTTGAGGGACATTTCCCAACATTCATTGTTTAAATGGTTGTCAGGAGGAATCAAGTGAAACTTCATAAACAAAGCAGTAACTGGTTCATCTTACTTTGTGTGCAGAAGCCTTTCTCCAGAGGATTTGCATTCGATGAGTGGGCTTTTGACTGAGGTATCACAGGGATCATTTTGAAGTATTTGGGCCTGTTGCTATATTAACAAGAGAAGATTTTTATTAAAGCCACAAAAATGGATTTAACCTGACCTCAAATAAAGGCCAACAAAAATCAAAATGTAAATAGATTTTTTTTTTTTAAGTTGGATAGGACTCTGTAAGGACAAAAACAACCTGGTGGTGTTCTGGGATTCTTAATGGAATCATGTAAACTTAAAATAAACACTATTATGGTAAGCACATAAAATGAAAACTAATTTTCCAAATCAAATACATTATATTCAATTCATTTTCCCCAATCAACCAAATGTTTAAAACCTGTTAGTTATAACAGCCATCTTCTGGAAATTAATTAGAAGCCTATTAGCTCTGCTAGCTGAGCCGAATGAAGAGGGTTGCTCGTTACATTTCTAAATAGGCTCCTGAATTAAAGCGCAGCAAGGTCAAAATGACAATCAGCTTGATTCACCTCATGGCTTTGCTTAAGTGGTTGATCTAGTTTTGGGGTTTTTGGGGGGGATGGTGGTAGGATGGTTAGTGTTTTGAAAGAAATTGAATCTGCTTTGACTCACTCCTCTAATAAATTTTTAAAGTTGAAGTACTAGTCAGGTAAAACATGCAGGTATTATGAGTATAATCTCTGTGTATAATAGCACCCTCTCAATTGCATGGGAATCTGAACTGGAAATGACTTTTAGGCATCTTTTCTAGCTCATGAAACTCTTCCAAAAAAAGTTTTGTTAGCCTTTTTTGGAATGGAGAGGATAAAACATCGCCTGTCTGCCTTTGCTTTTAATGTCATTAGCAAAACCTGCTACTGACATCAGGAGGCCCTCAATTTTAATGTCTCTCATCAGATTTTCTGGGTAACAATCCGAAGCTTGGAGAAGCTCACGGACTGTGAGTCCTTCTAAACCTAACAGCTGAGTTAATTGAAGCAACAGAGTTTTAAAAGGGCTGGGAATTTCCTTGTGAAGAAGTTACCCTTAGTGTTATCTCGCAGGAGATGTGGTCCTTATCCACCTATCATCTGGTATTCTTAACCGGAAAGAACATGGCAGGATATATGATAACATATAGGATGCAAACTGATAATCCAAAGTTTAGGTGCCTACATGAACGGGGAATTAAGCTTCCCATTTATCAGAATATTCAAACTAAGATGGTCTTGTTTAATGTTTTTCTCCCTACTACTAAAGATATGCATAGGCTTATGCTTTTCTGGAGAATTAAAATCAAATAGATACAGAACTAATGTAAATTGCATTTATCCATGTGAACTTTTAAACCAGAGTGTGCATGTTTGATTTATTTTTCTGTAAGACAATGATAGTTTTGTTGGTTTTGTAAGTAAGAGTTCATAAATGTGGACCATTAGGTTAGAACTTGATTGTTTCCAGTTGAGTCTGATGCTGAGGAACTGGGGAGAGACCTGAGAGAGAATGCAACCTTTCATTTGTGCCATAGTGGCTAGAGTTGGTGCACTATGGAGAAGCAAGTCAGAAACCAGGGACAGATTTTATTACACTACTGACTAAATGACTGATATAAGAAAATTCTGTTTCAAATGTGAGCAAATTTGCTGGCCACATAGAGGTTATTTACCTAACTTTGTTCCTTGGACGTCAACGGAAGATTAGTATTTGTGTGGACATTTGTGGGTTTTGTTTATTTTTTGTTTTGTTTTGTTTGGATAGTTAACTATCCATATCCATGCTAATGCAATACGGTGACACAGCTAATTTTGAAAATGCGTGTCATTTACCGTTGTCCTGCTTTAGAGTTAGAAAGAACAGTGGGGCTAATATTGGAGATTTTGGAACCTGAATGGAACACAGATGTGGATGAAGAAAGGTCAATTTTTAACCAACGAGGCATTTTGGAAGAGTAGGCCAGAGTGAGGGAAGTTTCTGAATATATCATAGGAAATAATTTATACAATACAAAATAACAAGTCTACAGGTTACCTCAGGGTTGCCCTGGGCTTATCAGATAAGTTAGCCAATGACTCGCAGTACATATATGGCTTATCAAAGTGGTGTTCAAACGTGTTTTGTTTGTCTGCTTGTCAAAAATCATAAAAGCCTTGAGTATTAATAATATTTTTAAAACCAAGTTATTATTAAGCTAGAACATAGTTCTTCACACATAAAAATGAAATAGAAATACAAATACAAATAGTATAAAGATCTTTATCTAGACCTAAGACATGAGAAATCAGTGAGGAGAAATTTTTTTCACTACACTTTGGCCTTCAAACCATAGTGTATATTGGTAAACAAAGAAATGAAAACATAGAGGCAATCATTAAAATTCACATTTTTAAGTGTTTGACTGACTTTCTAATACCATGGCACAAATACCAGCAGCATAAATCTAGTCTTTGATTTTCTTGAGAAAGATTTATTTAATTAATAGAGGTGCCATGCCTATGTAATATTCGCAATGTTTTAACAATAATATGTTTTAATTTTAATTTTATTCATGATCAAAATTAATGATTAATAATTTTAATAATACAGATATATTTGTAATATTTGATGGGCAGATGTGTTGTTTTGTGAATATATTTACAACTAGATATATAATGGAAATCTTGAAATTTCTCCCAAAAGAAAAGAATTATTCTTATTATATACTTGTGATATATGGATTTGTAATTCAGTATTTCTCATTCCTATGACATCGTCCTTTTTGGTTTTTTCCACCAATCTTTTATTAAACTCTTACTATGTGCTGGGATGTAAGGATGAAAAAGATGGAGCCTTTATCTTCATTCATCTGACAAGCATTTATTGTGTCCTGTGTGCTAGGCACCATATTGAATGAAATTTAATTCCTTTCTTCCATATGGCACTCTTTTCTGGGAGAGACAGATAGAAAGTCAGCAATTAGAATGCTGTGTGATAAGTTTTGATAGGAAGGTTACTGTGTGGGAGAATGGATAAGGCTTTAGCATGAGACAAATCTGATTTCCAACCCCAGCTCTGCCATTCATTTCAAAGTTATGAGACCTCCAGGTGGAGGCCCCCTGCAGGTAGTTGGAAGTATGGGTCTGGTGTAGAAGAGAGAAACCTAGGCTGAGAGTAGAGCCTGCATATTTGTCACTGAGCAAGCAGTAGTTGAATCTGTGAGGATGGTTAAGATTGTCCAGAGAGAGTGAAGCATTTTAGGGGCCAGGATCAGAACTCTGTGGAAGCCTTGATATTTACAGAGAAAACAGGGACAGAAGCCAAGCAGAGGAGACATAGAATGAACAGCAAGAGGGGAGGAAAATCAGTGTTGGGGAAACCAAAGGAAGATAGGTATGTTAAATGCAAAGGGAAGGGTAGACAGAAAGTTGTCATTTGGATTTGGGGATTAGGAGGTGTCTAATCCAGAGCAGGTTTAGGACAGAAGGAGGCCAGATTACAAAGGCTGAAAATCAAAGAGGAGCAGAGAAAGTTGAGAAGAGGGCAGACTACTCTTTGAAGGAGTGTGACTCAAAGAGGACAGGCCCATTTGGAATGCAGGGTCTACTGAGCTGCCACTGGGTTGTTTGGGTTTGTTAGTTTATGTGTATGATGGTGGTGGTAGATGGTAGATCCCTCTGTCTCTCCCACCCTTCAATAAACAGGGATTAGAGTTGTGGTCCTGAGGTACAGTGGTGAGTAAGGAGAGGAAGAAATCTTGAAATTCATCCCTTGCTGTGTTTGGAATGCTGACGTGCCACACAGGAAGTCCTGGAAGGTGGACAGGGGGTAGGAGCTAAAGGCAGTTAGGGAGCCTGATCCAGGAGGACTGCAAAGCTTCTAGGAAGTGACCTTTGATCCAAGATGAGAGGAGAAGACCACTATGGATGATGAGGCAGAAAGTGCTGTTGGAAGCCAAGTTTCCACTTGGGAACCGTTCTCTTCTCTGTGTTGTCAGCTGAGAGTAGGGATCAGAAGGGGAAGGAGCTTAAAGGGAGTTGTTCAGTTTTGTTTAAAAGGGTATAGTTAATGTCAAGTGTGTATGAACTCATTTTTAATGATTCTATGTATCCTTGGTGTATTTCATAATGCTTAAAAGATACTTGATCATTTTCATTTTAATTTTTATTAAACTTCTGAAGTGTTTATTCTATATACTTTTCCTCAGCTTATTCCTTCCCATTCCCTTAAAAGAGAGCTCAGATAATTTATTTAACACTTTATAAGAAAGACTTGCCTTTTATTATTTCTTTGTTTACTCCGTCTTTGCCTGATGAATACCCTGGTACATAGATTAACCTGCCTAATGATCCTCTGATACCAGCAGATACCTTTGTTCTTGATTTCAAATGCCAGCATATTTGCTTATTTCAGAACTTAAGTATATTTTCTTCCCTGAACCAGAGACTCTCATATGTCATAGAAGGGTGAGACCCTTTAAGGGATCCCCAGACTCCAACTTCCTCTGAGACTGGCTGTGGAACAGTCCCCTAACCCTGAGACAGGGACACACAGCCTTTTCTCCCAGTGCAGCATTATCTTAGAATATATATCTAAATAGATTTTATTTTGCTCTATTTGCTGGTGATTTGTGTTACAAAGGAGCCTATGCCTAAATAGTAAAATTTAAATTTCCTAGCCCTTAAATCTAATCTTTGTATAACTCTTGGGGAGAAATTGCATGCCCGCTAGACTGACTGTTGGTGTGCTCCTGTGTCTGTGTGTGTTTGCATGCCTTTAGCCCATCCTCAAATGAACCTTCATTAAGGACCAGTAAAAGTCTCTCTTCCCCATTAGTGAAGCTTCTCTTGACCATTATATTCTACAATAAACAATCTCTATGCCCTACAAAAAGAGAAGGAGTCCTGTAACAATGGACCAACTTCTGTGCCGAACATATTTCATTTCAGCCTCACTTACAGCCAGTCAGTCAATATTTATTGAGCGCTTCCTATGTGCCAGGCACTTTTCTAGGACTTGGCATGTGGAGCAGTGAACTGGATACTGGCTTCTAGAAATTTGCATTCCAGTGCCAGAGACAGATAGTAAATAGGTAACCTTATATGGTAATTCCAGTTGACTGCTAATGCGTTAAGGAAAGGAAGGTGTTTGTGGGGACTGCTTGAAACATGGTGGCCGACAAAGAGGTAATGTTTGAGTCTGAGAAATAAGGAAACAGTCAGGAAAAAGAGATCTCAGGGCATGTGGTGGTGGTGGTGGGAGGAGCATTCTGATGAGTAGGAACAGGTGCAAAGGCTCAAGGTGGGAACAAAGTGGCATGATCCCAGAGAGAAAGAAGGCTAAGTGGAGAGGAGTAAGAGGGCACTTGAGACGTAGGCAGACTGGACCCCATATGCTTCACAGTATGAGGATAAGGGATTTGGGTTCTATTCTGGGTGCAGTGAGAAACCACTGGAACATTTTAAGCAGAGTAGGGATATCATGTCCGTGCATTAGATTGAAAAAAAAAAAATTGTAACTCTTACTTTGACATTTCTCATAGAGTTGTTTTGTAATGTCTTAAATCATCAATATATGCATAATCCCTTAAAGGCAAGATTCTAGGGCTGTGTATTCTGTGGTATCCCCTCACCCATAGCACAGCGTTATACACTGAGGTGTATCAGTACTGAGCTTTCCGGTTATGAGGTCATGCAAACTGTATTGAGTCAGTCCACATATGGGGAAACGGTTCTCGGCAGTCAGGGTGGGCGTCTATCCTTCCAGCAACTGACCCTTTTTAGGGCAGTGGCTCCCAAACACCAGATTGTACCTGACTAAGGTAATATGAAAATAGGATAATGTAGGATTTTTTGACAAAGCTGAATTTACTTAATTTTGTCTTTAGATGTCTTGAGTTTCTAAATACAGTGGAATTGCTCTTACCTAGGAGTTCCAAAGTCAGCTCACAAGGCGAAAGTCTTTTATAGTCCAAATTACCCATACATAGCAGTCATTCTAGCTAACATTTAGTGATTGCTTCCTGGGTGTCAAGCCCCATTTTTAAATCCTTTATTTGTGTAACTTCTCATTTCATCCTCTTGGCAACCCCATGAGTTATATACAGTTATTGGGCTCGTTTCACAAATGAGAGAAATAAGGCCCAGAGAAGTTACATAATTTTTTTAGGATAACACAGCTAGTAAGTGATTAATTGGAGATTTTTCTTTTTACGCTTTACTCGTGCACACGAAGGAGAAGCAAACTGCTCCTTCCTGTATTTTGATCACACCAGAGTATTCTCATTGATAGAGATCCTAGGTGGAATCTTTACTAATATTTAAATTATTGATCATCGAGTGCCAATACCTCTTCCCCAGCAAAAGTCATAGAAGCGCTCATATAATATGACCCCATGGTATTTGAGATATAAACCTTTTGGAAATTGTGGTACCAGCCTTTTATTTATTTTTTCCTGGCTTTAGAATTCATTATGCGCAAACCTACTTTCCTTCTCCAAAAACGCTTTTGGAGACTTTTGCTGGTTGGTAAAAACTACTATTTTCAAGAACTTTCTTTCTTGGTTTTGTGGTAAGCCTGATCTCAAACCCTAGTACTAGAGAAATTATGACTATCTTTTAGGTACAAGCATCAGAAAGCTCAGGAAGTAGAGGATACTATATTTACATATAATTTGATGCACATTTGTTTGAAGTGTGACATATGTGACTCTGTAGTAATAATGTGTAAACAAGGAAGGAGAATTGACTGTGATGAAAGCAAATGCATGTTTCTTAAGGTTTTGTTTAAAAATAGAAGCATAGCTTTACATTAAAACTTTATGAACAATGGGTAATTCTACATTATACTAATACTGGTAACTGGAAACACATTCCTAATAGAAAATGTCATAACTATACTAAAGTTAAAAGTTAAATTGTTCTAGAAGTAACATACAAACTGCATATGATAAATCTATCATTTCTATGGAAAAAATACACCTTATGGTTTAATTAAATGGAATATCCATGTAGCACTTTAAAATCTGAATACTATCAATAAAGGATCTAAACTCCCAAGTCCAAGATTTTATATTGTAGTTATAGCATTCTTTTCTGTGAAGTGAGAAGAGTTGTGATTTATTTCATTTCTGACAGCAGAGCTTGTCAGAGCTTTATTATATGTATATGTATGTGCATGTGTAGACATAAATACACACATACCCTCAAGAAGCCAGTTACATTGATAAGTAACTTTCAAATCAAGTAGCTGGTTGCACATCTTAAATTAATGGCTGGAACATATGGTTTATGCAGGGCTTTAGGTGAATTGGTCTTCATTTTACATGGCCTTGAAAACTTGTCTAAGGAATTTATATTTGAACCTATAGACAGTTGGCCTCATCCAACATCTTTGAACAGGTAAGTGGCTGCTTACCATGTAATTTTAAGGTAAAACAAGGATGTGTGTATGTGACATCTCCTTTGAAGATATTATCATTCCCAGTGGTGGACATAACTGAAAATCAACAAGGCCAATAATTTCGTTTGTGCTGTATGTGCATGGTAGTTGCCCCTGAATAATGCCTATAGTTGCTTCCTTTAAAGGATCTTGGTATATTTAGATTTCTCTCTCCTGTTTGTGGTCACTTGAAAAAGTCTTTGTGGAAGAGGCCTCCCTCCTTTTCCCTTGCTGATTCCAGCCAGCATCTGCGTCAGCCTCTCAGCATTGGATAGCAGGCCACCTTGTTCCATGCTGGGCTTCAGTATGGCTTCACTGGGCTTTTGGCTCTGTTGGGGACAATGCCAGGGCATCCAGGTTTATTGGAAACCTGACAGTGTTTGATGATCTGATTCATTCTATGATGCTTACTGTTTTCAGGAGAAATTATGGAATAAGCTAGTAAAACCAATGATGTCCCTAATATTATAGCTTTATGGCCATAAAGATTACTGCATGAGTTTACATCACAGAGATTCTAGGTATATTATCCTTGAGATTTTAATAGACATTTGCATGTAAATTCACTCACTGAATCAAAATCAATTGTTTTCAAAATAGACCATTGAGCACCAAATATTTTAAGTGAATGTAATTTTTTATAATTTCTGAAACTGCCAAGTTCCCAGATAACATTGAATAAGGAGTCTTGATTGTCTAGAGTTCTTGCCATTAAAATCATCACTTCCAAAAAGTCTTCCTACTAGCAAAACAAGTGAAAATAATGGTTAAAATGTGGAAGGTGGATGTGGCCATTTAAAAAAATTTTTTTTCATTTGGGACTGCTCTGAGCATGTGAACTTGCACATAGCTGCCCTCAGCAAAATGCTGTAATTTATTGAAGAAAACTGAATTGCAGAACCTTTCTTCCCCACACACCCCTCATCCAAAAAAAAAAAAAAAAAAATATCAACAGCTTGACTGAGCTTAAATAACTGACTTTTCATATTCTTTCATGGAATACAAAGGGCTAATCCTGAGGCTACTTGAGCCACCAATGCAGGCAGTGATGGGGACCACCATGGAACATGTCATTCCCTCCTCACCACACACAAAACACATTGACTGCAGCTTTATGAAGTGAAAATGCCCAAGAAAAAGAAAATGTGAAGGAGGTGTCCTTAGTTATTTCTTTCCAGAGGGGGAGTGTGAAAGAAAAAGCTGCTGCATCTGGATATTGAGAACAAAGCAAGCCTAAGACTTGGGCATAATAGGTTGGGTCACTTGCTTTCATAGAAGCAAAAGAGTGGAACTGCCTTTACTTGTCTCAGTACCACTGACCCTTGCATTTCATTGTGTGGAGATGTCAGAGAAAGTGTGTAGAAAGCATTCCAGCCTCTTTCACTGAACAATGACTTTGTCATTTTGAGATTTCTATGGTGTGTTGACCCCTTCCCTGACTCCCTCCCTCAAATCCCCCTTAGACAAAAGAGATTGTTAGTTAGGCTGCCTTTCCCTCATTTGAAAGATCTCTGTTTTACCGACTCTTTAAAAGTAAACTCATCCATTTTAACTGAATCACAGTGTTTTCACGCTTTTAAAATCAACAAAAGCGTTTTAGTCAGAGCATTTGCAAGGATGGAATATTCTGTGAAAATGCCAGTTCCAGAGATAATGATTCATGCAAACTGCCAAGTTAAAGTGGTTTTTCTTGTTAATAGAAAGGAAAATTGATGATATGGGTTACTGGAAATATTTACAAACACTTGACCCTCGGGTTTCTGAGATCAGGGTGATAAGATTCACACAAGCCCACTCATACGATTCCTTTACCTTTCTTTTTTTTAATGAAAGATGAGATGGTTGGGTTTGTTCCAGTGTTATGGTTAGCACACTTAGAAAGCAGTACCATCCACATCAGCATGGTGACAGTTAATCACCGGGGACCTTCCCAGGCTGGCAACCACTGTTCCAATTTGTCTGTCCCAGCATGTGTGCTCCAATGATAATGTTTGTAGTTTAACAAGAAGCTAATTAAGACCTAAAAGGAAAAAAAAAAATAAAGATCTCATTTTTATCAAGCTTGGTAGTATTGTGCAGAGCATAGAACTTTATATTATAGCATTATTGGATGATGTCCATTGCAAAACAATAGTGGCCACTCACGGGGCTTTCTCTCCTTGCCATCTTGCATCTTTAGGAATGATCAAATGGACAGTTGTTGCTAGGGAGAGGAAAATGGCTAAATATTTACGTACTTTGAGGACCTTTAGAGTCTCGATACGCTATTCTTGATTACATTCATTCAATTCTATCTAGTTCGTGATAAGATGAACAAAAAAGGGGTGGGCTGGAGATCTTCAGTTTTAGTAAAGTCTTGTACTTGCTATTTTGTGTATGGCTGTGTCTCTTAAATCTGATGTGGAAAGTGATTATAATCTATACTGTCTTGTGGTTATCTTCTGCTTGTGCGTTTCATGACTGACTTGATTCTTGCAGCCTTTCTCTGGGTTCTCTAATTATCATCTGCATTGAGTCTCCAAGCAGATAGTACAGTTCTAGTATCTTAACAAAAGGCCAGCGCCCTATGGGAGATATGTCCAGTGTGACTCAGGAGCAGTTTTTTGTTGGAGGCACACAGGCTAGTACCATCAGCGTGCCCCCCAACCTTACCCTACCCACAGTGTACCCAAGAAAATCACCATGTGACATTATGGTTGTGTACTTTACACATTGCCAACACCTGTCTGAGCATAACTTAAGGAATGGGAATGGTGTCTTTATTTTTCTAACCTATTGCTATTTTTATTGAGGTATAGTTTATATATGTTAATTATGTCTTGTAGTTTGGTGAGATTTGATAAATTGTGTACATCCCTGCGACTACCACTCAAAACAGGACGTAGGGCATTCTCATCACCTCAGAAAGTCTCTCAAGCCCCTGAGCAGTCAATTTCCACACACACACACACTTCTTCCAGATTTCTTTCAACATAGACGAGTTTTCTTGTTCTTGGGCTACATTTATATAAGTGGAATCCATACAGTATGTGTTTTCTGTGGCTGCCTTCTTTTGCTCAACATGTTTTTGAGATCCATCCAGTTATTGTATGTTTCAGTTTTTTTTTCTTTTTTTCCTGAGTAATATTCCATTGTATGAAGATACTACAATTTATCTGTTCTCCAGTTAATGGACATTTGGGATGTTGACAGTTTTTAGCAATGAACTTTATTGTACAAGTGTTTATGTGGATACGTATTTTCATTCCTCTTGGCTCAAATACTTAGGAGTAGAATGCTGGGTCATAAGGTAGGTGTGTGTTAACTTTAAAAAATTACCATAAAGTTCTTTTAAATACTTGCATATTTAAAATATTTAAAGTTCTTTTAAATATTTTTCACACCCACCAGCAATATAGGAGAGTTCCGGTTGCTCTACAACTTTGGAACATTTAGTATTATAGTCTTTTGATTTTAGCCTTTCTAGTGGGTATGACTGGTCTCTTTGTGGTTTTAATTTACATTTCCCTGATGGTTAATGATACTGAGCTCTTTTCATATGTGCTGATTGGCCATTCGGATATCTTCTTTTGTGAATTATTGGTTCAGATCTCTTGCTGACTTTTTTTAAAATTTATAAAAAATCTTTTTATTGTTGATATATAGGAGAGTATATGTATATATTTTTAATAATGGCTTTATATATATGTTTAATACTAGTCCTTTGTGAATATTTTCTTTCAATCTGTGGCTTGCCTTTGTATATTCTTTAAAAAGTTTTTTTGATTGAGGTGTAGTTGACATATAACATTATATTAGTTTTAGGTGTACAACACAATGATTTGATATTTGTAAACACTGAACAGTGATCACCACAATAAATCTAGTTCACATCCATCACATCACATAGTTACAAAAAATTTTTTCTTATGATGATAAATTTTAAGATCTCTCTTAGCAACTTCCAAATATGCAATACAATGTTATTAACTATAGTGACCATGCTGTACATTACATCCCCATAATTTATTATGTAACTGGAAGTTTGTATTTTTTGACCCCTTTCTTACCTTTCTCCCACCTTCCACCCCCTGCCTCTTGCAACCACCAGTCTGTTCTCTGTATCTATGAGCTTGGTTTCTTTGTGTTTTTGGTTTTGATTTCTAAGTATAAATAAGATCATACAGTATTTATCTTTGTCTGACTTATTTCACTTAACATAATGCCTTTGAGATCTATCCATGTTGTCACAAATGAAAAGATTTCCTTCTTTTTATAGCTGAATAACATTCCATTGCGTGTATAGTGATGTATACATATATGCATATATATGCATATTTATGTGCATGTGTGTATATGTGTACATATATACACGCACACACATAGTGATATATATGTCATTTTCATTATCTCTTCTTTAATTGATGGACACAGTTTGTTTCTGTATCTCAGCTGTTGTAAATAATACTGCAGTGAATATGGGGGTGTGTATATCTTTTTAAGTTAGTGTTTTCACTTTTTTTATATTCCTAATGGAGAACAAGTTTTAATTTTATTGAAGCGTAACATTTACCTTCTTTTTTTTCTTTTGTAGCCCATGACTTTTGTGTTCTAAGAAATCTTTGTATATTTTTAAAGGCTGTGAAGCTACTTTCCTACTAATGTTATACCTATTCAAAAATTGGTTCATCTTGTTTTAATTTGTGTGTGTGGGATGAGAAGTTAGTGGTTGAGGTTTTTTTCTTTCCCCCCAGTTATTCTGTCCACATTTGTTAAAAAGACTTATGCACTGAATTGACTTAGTTAAAAATCATTGGTATGTGAGCAGGTCTGCATCTTTATTTTGTTTCACTGATATGTTTGTCTTTATACCAATACTACAGTCTTGGTTATTGTACATTTTAGTAAGACTTGAAAATCCAGTAATTTAAGTCCTAACTTTTTTGTCAGGATTGTTTTGATCATTCTAGGTGCTTTATTTTCTGTGTCATTTTAGAAGCCTTTCAATTTTTTTTTTTAAATAAAAAATGTGCTGGGATTTTATTAATATTTCCTTTTAGCTATAATAATTCAAGGAATCTATGAATCTTAACAATATTGAATCTTTTGATTATGAACATGGTTTATTTCTCCACGTATTTAAGTCTTTCATTTTACAAATGCTTTGTATTTTTTATTATAGATATCTTATAATCCTTTGGTTAGATTTATTCCCAAGTATTAGATTTTTTTAAATTATGTTTGTGTCATTCTTCTTAATATAATTTTCTAGTTGCTTGTTCCTAGCATATAGAAGTACAGTTGATTTATGTATATTGACATTGTCTTTGAGCTTGTGAATTTCCTTTGCATTTCCTAGAGTTTTTTTAATTCTGTAGAATTTTCTACATACATAATCATGTCAGCTGTGAATAATAGTTTTACTTCATTTCTAATATTTATAACTTTTATTTCCTTTTCTTGACTTATTGCTGTGGCTAGAATTTCAGTATAATGTTGAATAGAAGTGATGGATAAGACATTCTTGTACTCATAGGGTAAAATCTTTCAATATTTTTCCATTGAGAATGATGTTAGTAGCAATTTTGGGAGTAGATATCTCATCATCAGATTTAAAAAATTTCCTTTAATTCCTAATTTGCTGAGAGTTTTTACTTTTTAAAAAATCAAGAATAGGTGTTGAATTTTGACAAATATTTTTTCTACACCTCCAGGTAATCATATGACTACTCACCTTTACTCTTTTAATGTGGTGAATTATATTGATTAATAATTGCAGGTTAAATTAACTCTATACTTCTGGAATAAACTCCACTTGGTCATGAGGTAACATCTTTTTTTATGTATTGCTGTGTTCAGTTTGTTAATATTTTGTCAAGAATTTTTGTATCTGTTGTTCATGTGGGATATTGGTCTATAATTTGCGTTCCTTAAAATATTTTTGTCAGCTTTTGGTATCAATTATGCTGGCCTCCTAAAAAGAGATGGGAAATATTTCTTTCTTGTGATGGTCAGTTTTATGTATCAATTTGGCTGTAAGAAAGATTATCCTACATAATCTGAGTGGGCCTGGTTTAGTCAGTTGAAAAGTCTAATGACTAAGACTTCCCTGAAGAAAAAGAAATTTGGCTTGTGGATTACAGTGGCAGCTCCTGCCAAGAGTTCCAGCCTGCCTATCCTTTCTAACAGTCTACCTTATAGATTTTGTACTTGCCTAGCCAAGTTCAATTGTGAAGTATTCTGTTTTAATTGTTGGATTCAGTCTATTGGTAGATTGTTTATTGTTCTTAAGACAGTATGATTTGTAATTATGCTTTCTTTTAATGTCTTTGTTTTTTCTATCATGATAATGCTGGAGTCAAGTTGTCTCTAAGAAATTGGTAAAACTTTTTTTTGTACATTCTACTTGTGAAGCTATCTGAGCCTTTAAAGTCTTTTGTGTGGGAAATTTTTAAAGTATGGATTCAAATTCTTAAATGATATGGAATTACTCAGATTTTCTATTTTTCTTTTGTCAGTCATTGTGCATCATTTCCCAAGACATTTGTCTTTCGCATTAAAAAACTTTATCAGCATAATGTTAATTGTGTGTTCTTTTTAATTTTTTTTTTAGGTGAGGCAACCTTTGGTTGACCTCACAAATTGCAAGGACGTTGTCAGCTTACAATCCCTTATTTCTTATTTTTTTACGCCTACAGAACCTGGTCTTTCTAGGTGGTCTCCCATCCAAGTACTAACCAGGCCCGACCCTGCTTAGCTTCCGAAATCAGACAGGATCGAGCTTGTTCAGAGTAGCATGGCCGTAGACCAATTGTGTGCTCTTTTTAATGCTTGTATTGTATTCTCTCCTTTTAAGGCATGATAATGGTAATTTTCTCTTTTTTTCTCAATCAGTCTTGGCATGAGTTTATTAATTTCATTGGTACAGTCAAAGAACCAGGCTTTGGGTTTGTTGATTTTCTCCTTGGAAATTAGTTTTCTGTTTCATTAATGTCTACTTTTCTCTTATTTCCATTCTTCAACATAATTTAATTTAATATACTGTCCTCTTTCTATCTTAAGATGAATTTTTAGACTCTTGACTTACAGCTATTTTTTAATGAGACTTGATTTTTTTAGAACATGTTAGGTTCACTGGAAAATTAGGAACATACACAAAGATTTCCCATATATTCCTAGTAGTTTCATTAATGTCTACTTTTCTCTTATTTCCATTCTTCAACATAATTTAATTTAATATACTGTCCTCTTTCTATCTTAAGATGAATTTTTAGACTCTTGACTTACAGCTATTTTTTAATGAGACTTGATTTTTTTAGAACATGTTAGGTTCACTGGAAAATTAGGAACATACACAAAGATTTCCCATATATTCCTAGTAGCCCTTCTTTTTTTTTTTTTTTTGTTTAAAATTAAGCTATAAATTCACCTCTAAACATAGCTTTAGTCGTAGCCCTTGACTCTTATTAGTAGATTTTCTTTTCTGTCAAAATACGTTCTAAATTTATTGTAATTTCTTTGAACCAGGTGTTATTTAGAAATGTATTACTGACTTACCAAACGTGTAGTGACTTTGTAGTTACCTTTTTGTTATCGAATTCTTGTTAAATCCACTTAAGTCAAAATATATTCCGTATAATTTATGTCCCTTTAAGTTTGTTGATACTTGCTTCAGAGCATAGTATATATGCAGTTGAAAAGAATGTATTCAGTTGTTGGCTGCAGTATTGTGTATTTCTTAATTAGATTAAATTTGTTGATCATATTTTCAAATTCTTTATATCTCAGTGATATTTATCTGCTTGTTTAATTAGTTATTGAGATAAATAAGTGAGAATCTCTCATTATGAGTATAGATTTGTCTATTTCTCCTAGGTTGTCAGATTTTCCATTATTAGGCTTATAAAAATTCAGATTTTTAAATGTCTTCTGGATTAATTAACCTGTTATTCTTATGAAATGTCTTCCTTTATTTCTAGGAACTTTTCCTAACTGAAAGCTTCTATGTTTATAATGGTATAGATAGAAACTGCAGCTTTCTTCTGGTTAGTGTTTTCATGGGGCACCCCTTTTCTATCCTTTTATTTCCACATTTATTTTTAAAGGGTGCCTTTTAAAAGTAGCATATAGATGGACTCCAGCCTTGAATTTTGTAGTTAGCTCTAACACCAAGAAAATGTAAAAAGGAAGCTGTTGATCAATGAGATATGCTGAACACAAAGGAAAACTTATACTTCATTTCCCTAACATTTTCTATTGTGTTGATTAACAAATTGTAAGCCAAACACCACTATTTTCCTTTTCAGTGGAGTTATTTAAGACTCAGGAGCAAGAGCTAACTGAAGGATACATAGGCCCTAGAGCTGGTGTGGACATGAACAGACCTGAGGCAGCCAGATGAGGGTTGGAAGGAGGGATGAATATATCCTAAGGAAAGGACAAGTTTAGAAAAGCTTAGTCTTAGAGTTTATATAGATATCTACACAAATAAGACACACAAGCATTATGTAAAGTTCTGATTTAACAGAGTTAACTGAGTTGGGTGAGATCAAAAGAAACAGGTGGTCAAGAGGGGATCTGGGAACCAGAGTTGATCTCTGAACTCCCTAAGATGTGCAAGGTGCCATATTAGCATGAAACATACACCTACAGATTTAATACTAACCCTAGGTTAGTGTTAATGTTTAGGAGCTTACCTTTAAGAGTCTTCCATATTTTCCCCTTTGCTTCTCTTTATCCTGTGATTGAAGAGTAATGAGTATATTCAATAGGAATTACATTTTATTTCTTAATACTCTTAGAATTTTGTAAAGCCTCTTCACAATTTCATTGCCTCGACAAGAATCTTGTATTAGCAAGCAGCACAAGCTATATCATAGTCATTTCATTGAAAGGTTATTTTTTATCTCATATGTTTCCAGAACAAATAGGCAGAAGACTCACCTACACCCACATCAATAAACAGCTTACTGATCAAAAACTAGGCATTATTTTTTTCTCGCGCTAAATCAGAAGAAAATCTTGCCATGTTTTCTTGCCAAGAAGTGAGTCTTGCTTTGTTTATTACACTTAAGTCATATCTTCTGCAAAATCAGTAATAGTTTAAGGCAATCTGGATGATTTGTACTTATCGCAACTTGGAACAGAATTCTTTAGAGTCTGACTGACAGCAGAATTAAAAGCTTTGAAATCTCTTTGAGGTGTTAGCAATCCTAATGATCATGATTTTATTTTTTTAATACTGTAAACAAATAATAAAAGCACTGTCTGCTGATTAAGTGGCATTATGATTAAATACATCTTTCACTTTGTTCTAATATAAGTACGCGAGCGAGTAAGAGTTCAAATAATAATGGAGTGAGCCAAAAGTATGGATGATATATTTATTTGCATAGAATAAGAATACATTTTTAGTGCTGTTTATAGAAAACATGTTTTTTTGGCACAAGCTTCGCAAAGACTAGCAAGAACAGAATCTCATGAAATTAAAGTAAATCGTGGGCAGATACTTAGGAATTCCTATAGGAATGTAAGCAGTTCAGTAGTTAAATGCCAAACAGGCAAACAGGTCCTTGTATTTAAAATTGTGCTTGTGAAAGAAATATGTTGAAATCTTTGATATTAGATGACAATGTTAATTCTAAAGGAAGAGGTTCCCTAAGGAAATTTTAATGTTACCACCATCTAAATACAGATATTGAACATGTAAAATACTAAGTTTCATTTTGTGTCCTTGGGTTTTAAGTATTTATTAAAATTAAATTTGGCTCTTTTATTTTTCTTTCTAGTCATTTTGCTTTCTAGGCTTAGAACTCATCTTCCCTATGAAACTTTTTTTTTAATTTAAACAATAATCCTTATATCAACACATGTTATGTGATCTGTTCGCAAGCATTTTTAAAACCTTTTAATGATAAGTTCTGCTCTGTGAGCTGAGCAGGCTATTATCCCCTAATGAGCTGGGAGTCTAGTACTGCTTATCTCATGGGAGAGACCAAATAAAAACACAAGAAACCCAACAAAACTAGAAAATGCAGACAAAAGGGAAACTAATATAAAATAAGATCATATTTGGGTATTAATTTTTTTCAAATATGAATCTTATGTATATTGGATACAATATCATGTAGAGATTTAAAGAATAGGCTTGAGGTCAAAATAACTGAATTATCTGACTTTGGGCAAATTATTAGACCTCTCTGAGTGTCAGTTTCCTGCTTTATAAATGGATATGATAATCCCTTCTACTAAGATTTTATGGGAGAAATTAAATAATGCATGTGAAATACTTAAGGGGTTGGACACATGACAAGCCTCATGAAATGTTATTCATGATTGGTTTTGGGATGGTGGAGTAACCAACATTTCTTTGATTGTCAACTAGATCTTGAGAATTGTGAAATTTCTTCAATATTATGAGGAAATTTTCCATTAGGCAATAGCAATAAAGCAATGTCTTATTTTTCAAATTTTTTCATTGGGCAAGGTTTTAAATATTTTCTCCTTTATTGCTTTGGTATACTTCATTAATATTCATTCGGACGCCACTGTGGCTTGTCAGAAACAGCTGCTCACAGGACAGCATCCTTTCTGAGGATGAGAGGTACACATTAGACATTCCTTCCATATGTGGTGGTGATGAGGTCCTCTACCTTAGTTATCTTGATGTTTAAATCAGGATGCTTGCTTACCAAGGAGGCCAACCTGGAATAGACACAGGTGGATTTCCCTTAATATTGATACCAGTTCATGATGCACAAAATAGAAAGTGTCAAATTAATCTTCTCTTTTGAAAATATTGAATAATCTGGTAAGCTGATGTTTGGTTTGTTTTTATTTATTCAGAAGTCTACCACCTTTTTCCTTAAGACTCCCTGAATGCTTAGCAATTTCAGAGCAAGTAAGTCTACTAGGAAGAAGCAAGGCTTGCAATAGAAAAAGGACATAGAATAAGAAAAGTAACATCTTAAGGACTTTTAGTCAAGATGGCAGAGTAGTAAATGCTGTGTTCATCTCTTCTCATGACCACATCAATTATAGGACAATCATCTGAAGACTAGCTGAACAGAACACCTATAACTAAGGATATAAATAAGAAACCACATAAAGACTGGTAGGAGGGGCGGAGATGCGAACCAGGCTGATCCCATACCCACGTGTGGCAGTTGAGAATCGGGAGAGCTATTGTGATTGTAGAGGAGCTAGGGATCCCAGCCCCACACCAGGCTCCCCAACCCAGAGCACCAGTGCCAGTAACAAGAGTCCCCACAACATCTGGCTGTGAAAATCAGCAAGTGAGAGAGAGGGCTGCTGGAAACCCAGGCATCCTCTTAAAGGGTCTGTGTATAGACCTACTCACAAACACTCACCCTAAGGTCTAGCAAAGGGATAGCAGCTTGAAAGGTTCCAGGTACATACAAGGAGAAACCGAATTGTGTGGCTTCAGGGCGAGGGCTGGAGGGTCAGCCACCATTGTTCTTGTGTTGAGTCTTCCCCCTACACAGCCTCCAGGTACAAGTGGGCACCAAGTCTGAGTCTGCATTGAACTGATGAACACCACTCACTGGTGACTCCCTGAGATCCTGCCCCACCCAGCTCACACACCCCATGAGCCTCTTTCAGCAGCTGTTCTTTACAGGCAGCTGACTTTAGCCTGTAGTGCAGATTTTGATAAAACAAACGAACAAACAAAAAATACCAAAAAACAACAACAACAAAACTCTCAAAGATCCATAGGCCACAGGCAGGCGGCTGCTGACCTCAGTGTATCCTGTGCCTCTTGTTAAGCAGCCCCAGGCATGGCACTGGTGGCAGCAAGCCTCAGTTTGCAGTGTGGCCTCTCCCATATAACTCTGGGCCCAGCACAGGCAGCTGCCAATCTCGGATCACTCTGTAGCTCCTACCAGTTAGCCCCACATTGGGCATAGGCAGCAGCTGACCTTGGCCTGTACTGAAGCCCCTCCCAGAGGCCCCAGAACCACAACAGAGCACCCTCCAATTAGCTGCCCAAACAATATGCCCCAAAGTTGGTCTTGGCAGGCACCAGAGCCCTGCTGGGGTGAATCTCACTTCATGGGGTCAACAGCTTATCTGCTGTGATCATTGCCAGTCCTCATAGCCAGTCAACTCGAGAGTCAACACCAACCACCAATATGCCAACAGCATTCAAGGCTCAACTACAACAGAAGGGCAAACACAACACACATGGGACATTCCTGGACCACCCAGCTCAGGTGACCAGGGAGAATGCACCACTGGGCCCACAGGACACCTACTACATAAAATCACGCTGCCTACACTGGGAGATATAGCAGATCTCCCTAATATATAGAAACAAAAAAGAGTGGCAGCCAAAATGAGGAGACAAAGAAACATGTTCCAAATGAAAGAACAGGAGAAAACTTCAGGTAAAGAACTAAATGAATGGAGGCAAGCAATCTACCAGATATGGAGTTCAAAACACTAGTTATAAGGATGCTCAATGAACTTAAGGGAAGAATAGAAGAACTCAGTGAGAAATTCAATGAAGAGACAGTAAACATAAAAAACGACATAGAAACCATAAAAAGGAGCCAGTCAGAAATGAAGAATACAATAACCGAAATGGTGAATACACTAGAAGGAATCAACAGCAGATTAGATGAAGAAGAGTATCGAATAGGCGTTTTGAAAAGACAAGGTAGCAGAAAACACCCAATCAGAGCAGCAAAAAAGAAAAAGAACTTAAAAAAATGAGGATACTTTAAGCATTCTCTGGGACAACATCAAGCAAACCAATATTTGCATCATAGGGTATTAGAAAAAGAAGAGAGAGAGCAAGGGATCGAAACCCCATTTGAAGAAATAATGATGGAAACTTCCCTGACCTGTTGAAGGAAATAGACACACAAGCCCAGGAAGCACAAAAAATCCCAAACAAGATGAACCCAAGGAAGCTCACACCAAGACACATTCTAATTTAACAAAGGTTAAGGACAATCTTAAAAGCAGCAAGAGAAAAGCAGTTAGTTACCTACAAGAGAGCTCCCATAAGACTATGAGCTGATTTTTCAACAAAAACTTTGCAGGCCAGAAGGGATTGGTACTAAATATTCAAAGTAATAAAAAGCAAGGACATACAACCAAGACTACTCTACCCAGCAAGGCTATCTTTTAAAATCAAAGAAAAGATAAAGAGCTTCCCGGACAAGAAAAGTTAAGGAGTTCATCACTACTGAAGTAGTATTACAAGAAATGTTAAAGGGACTTCTTTAAGAAGAAAAGGAAGAAGAAAACATATATATATGAATAATAAAATGGCAAAAAAAGTAACCTCAAAAAATGTTGAATTGCGTTCATTTTCCTGAGATAGGCCTGGAGTTGAGGCATTGGAATCGTAGTAGGTATGAGGTTTAATGGCCATCTTATTTCAGAAGTATATATTAAAACAAAATACACCTTCGATAAAATAGAAGCCACAGCTGCTTTTTTTTTTTCCCCTTGACAGCTAATGATGGCAAGGCTAATGACTTTGCTTAAGACCATACATAGAAGTAGCTGGAAGGACCCCTCCCCATAAGCATGAAGGAAGAAACTTGGTTTCCTAATCAGTGTAGCAGGGTGGGATACATCAGTTTATCCAGTAGCTGTAAGAAATTGTTCAGCTATAGGTATAAAAGGAGAGAGGCCAGCTAGCCTATTTTCCTCCATTTATGACTGGAATTTTTTCCTTCAGAATTCCATTCCTCTTGACTCCGGGTTTTATACTGATACCATAGTAGAGACAAGGAGAAATAGTTAAAGCACATGGGTTTACATCAAGGTACTGCAGTTTGAGTCACACGGGCTCCTGGCCATGAAGTTACAGTTCTGGTGGTGTCCTTCTTCCATGCTTCTGTCTGCAGTTGCGGACATGGATTCCCTAAGTACAAAATGCTGCTGGCTTTCTCTATAATACACAGTAACTTCCTGTGAGAACTTGGGACAACCGCTTAACCTCCCAACTTTATGGTTCCTTATCTGTAAATGGAAATGACAGTTCTTTCTTTTCTCATTCCCAAGATGGGTACAAGGATCCTCTGAGAAAACTGATATGGAAGAGCTGTGAAATGATAACCTAAGTCTGTGTAAGGCATAACCCTGCTAATCCTTTCCTCGGAGACATCGTGCCTTGGGCCCACTGCCCGGGGTGGCATAGTGAGGAATGCCCTGGGCTGGCAGATAGAGGATATGGGTACTGGCACTGAGAAGACACGGAATAACCCGTGTTAATGCAGGCAAGCAACTTAACTTTTGCTGCCAGGCTCCTGCTTGGTCAAAATTTCCATCAACTGATAACTACCTGCAAATCGTCCATGTTCCTCTTCTGTTTTTTAACCCTGCCAGTTGTCTTTTCTTAGAACCCTCTAAACAGTGTTTAGTATTCTTCCATGTGTTTGTATAGCACTCTGTGCCTTGTGCAGATGGTCATGGATTCGTATCTATCTAAGATGGTAAACTTCAGAGATCTTGGCCTACGCCATGTGAGTCTGCATGTCCCCACCATTCAACCCCACTTTCATAACAGGCGGACATTGCGTGTTGAATTGCATTCATATCACCTGAAGTTGTACACCAGGATATCATACTTTTCCTGATAAAGATGGGTATTTAAACTAGCATCATCCATGAACTTGGTTTTCTATTCTACCTGTTGTTTTTAGATCAAGATCATTTCTAAGATAGGATCACCTCACAGGATGAAGTAATGATTAAGTGAACATTCATCAACCTCTTAAAACAGTGCCTCGCATACAGTAAACACCTGATAAAGTGCATCTGCTTTTGTTATCATCTTTAGCCTTTGAAATAGACATTTTAAATACTTATCCTAATGATGAAAATTTTAATGTATATCCGAATAATAAAAAATTTTTTTAGACATTATAAATTGTTTCCTTAATGTCAAAACTTAGATTTCTAAGAAATATCAAAAATTTATTTCATCACTTTTTTGGTCTCTTTTTTATTGGTCATGCTGATAAACGCTGAAATTCTTTAAAGGTATTTAGAGGAAAAATTAATGGCAAATTAAGAAGCTCAAATAAGTAAAAATAAATTTCCTGGGCAATAAAAATTTCGCTGTATATTTGGGGCAAGCTTAAATATATCATAATAGCTAACAATGTGGGCTCCCTGATATATGCTTTATATATAGTCTGGATCAGGTTACTTTTTCTCTCCCTGAGCCTCATCATCTCCATCTGTAAAATGAGATAATACTACTCAATAGGGCTGTTGTGAGAATTAAATGAGTTAATACATGTGAAGTATTTAATGTGCAGCCAGGTACATAGTCAGCATTCAGTAAACGTTATCTATGGATAGAAAACCAAGAAAGCGGAATCCCTACTTCTAAAGATGAACATTTAAATTTTTTTCCCTCCTTTTCTGAGCACTAAATTTGTAATTAACTACTTTTTTATCCTTGTGTTTATAGCCTAGTCTTCTGGATTCCTCATCCATGGTTCCTGCTTGCTAATTTCCCTGGTAATACCTACAGACTCATGATAGTTTGGGTTTCAAGTCTTAAACCCCTCTGAGTCTGAAATTTTCTCATCTGTTAAGTAAAGAAAATAGCAATGCTTACCACAGAGGACTACTGAGTGTTTCAAAAGAGCTAATACCTGAAAGTTCTTAGTACCGTGTTTGGCACATAGTGAGCATGCAATAAACATCATCATTATTTCTGTTGGATGAGGAAGCATTCCTTGTCATCCCAACAAGCTAGGAGTTTAATCTTAACAAAACAACCCATTAAAGCCTATTTTTGAAAAGAATTCTTGATAAGGAGGTTAAAATGTTTGTGGTCACTTCCTCCATACCGAAGAGCAATTCTCTGGGACACCAGCAGGGTGTCCGAGAATTCAACTCAATTCTGCCACTGTCTACCTGGAGATGGAATCAGATTCCATGGGCAAAGGGCTTAGTCCTTAGTCACAAGACCTCCCTTCACTTCAGACTCCAGATAAGCCCAGGTTGTCACCTGTACTTCTGACTGACCAGTTGGCTATAATAAGAGGTTCCCATGATTCCCTCCCTGGGTTCACTTAATTTGCTAGAACGGCTCACAGAACTCAAGAAAACTCATTTACTCTTTAGATTACTGATTTATTACAAAAGATGGTAAAGTGTATGCATCAACAGCCAGAGGAAGAGACACATAGGGCAAGGTCCTGAATGAAGCTCAGAGAGTTTCTGTCCTTGTGGATCTACGGGCCCATCGTGGTGGCAAAGCGTTTTGGTTTTCCATTTTGGAAGCTCTGAAAAAAAGGACAAGGAGCTATCCTTTTGAGTTTTTATGGAGGCTTTATTACAGTCATGATTGACTAAGTCATTGGCCATTGGCCATTTATTCAACCCTCAAGCTCCTCTTCTCTCCCTGGAAGTCAGGGAGTGGGACTGAAAGTTTCAGTCCTCTAAACCACAGGGTGGCTCCAATGACAACCAGCTCCGATCCTGTGGTGCTTGCAAAACATAACATAACAAAAGACACCTCGATCACGCTCAAAACTTAGGAAATTCCAAGGGTTTTGGGAGTGCTGTGCCGGAAATGGGGATGAAGACCAAATATTTGTCTCTTGTTATGAATCACAATATCACAGGAGGTCTCTGTATCTGTTTTCACTATTTCAGACATTTCTACAAGTGATTTCTGTGGTAGGCGTGGCGGTGGCGGTGATTCCTTGGATTGTGATACCTTTGGTTCCCCTCTGCATCATTTTCTTTGTTCTTCGTAGTTTTTTCTTAGAAACATCAAGAGATGTCAAACGCCTGGAATCTACAAGTGAGTACCAAGACTCTTGGGTTGGGATGGCAATGTAAGTAAGCTAGCTTCCATTCATGCCATAATTAAAGAGATCCCTGAAATTCTGCAGACTCCGTATTTTGAAATTTCTCATGAAATAAATGTTAAGTAACTGAATACAATGGCCACCATTAATCATTGTGGGCTCGAAGGCAAATAGATCTAGTGGCATGCCAGGTGCAACTTTCAGTTTAGTACAAAGAAGGAATGGAGGATGTGTGTAGAATAATACTCCTCGGAAGTGTGCGCTCCATGAAGACAGGGACCATTTCTGTCCTGTTCATGACATACTTCCGGATACAGAGCAGGAAAGCAATAAAAGTTTTTATGGGATATAAAATATTTCATGTTTTAACTGGTATAGAAGGAAAATAGAAAATTATTCTTCCTTTGAATTTATTAGAAATGACAAGGAAAAGATCAGGGGAAGGAAAGGAAGCATTGAGAAACATACTCATGTCAGAAGTGATACATTTGAAAAATATATTACTTTCACATACTCAAAAAATGGCAAATAAGTTGTGGTTGTTAAATGTTTTGAAAGATAAGCACTGTTATTTTCAGTTTTGCTCTTTATTGTCACCAGTATTTGGTGTAGTGCCACACTGTTTGACATTTTCTTTCCCTCCTGGGCCATCCCCTTAGGAGGACACAGGAAAGGGATCAGTTTAGTATGCATTTAGTCTATTACTCTATTCAGCTTCCTAGTTTTGGAATAATAGAGAAAGCACTTTATGATTAATCATTCTAGTCTATAGATAATCGCAGAGGATGGAGTAATTCAGAGCCTATCTCAATATTGCACAACCATATTTCATTATTATTAAAACAAAAATAAGAATAGATTTTTATTTTTTAAAAAGGTACAAGGATGATAGCCAAAACATAAAGAAGGAAGATATTTGTATCGGAAACCTCAACTTTGGATAGTTACTACAAACTAATACTAACTCGGATTTCTGGGAACCAAGCTAAGGAGAGAAACATTGATTCCCATGGTTTTTCCTACTTACCAAGTGGAAATATACAAGTTCGTTAGGATAAAGCAGTTTTTTTGTTGTGGCAAATGTGTTTCTTTTTAAGTAATGAACTCTGGAAGAGGCATTTGTCTTAAGTATTTGCATAAAGGATAGTGGGTGACAGTTTCATGAAAGCTGTAGAAAAAATTTTCAGTCATCAAGTGCGGTTTGGTTTTCTGAGGTGTTTCAATGGGATGGTGGAGCAGAGTTGACCTGATGTGTGTGACATTCTGCTGATATGACTTGTTATGATGATAGGACTTGGAGAAGGCAGAATAAGTGACAGACTCCAACCAGTCTTTTGTATAGACAATAAGGCTTTAGACCTTTTATGATTTGAGGCCACTTATGAAATGGAGTCATCCCATGTTGTCACAAAGGAGGTAGTCTCTAGTATATTCAAAGAAAGGTTGTGTTCCATGTGGAAGTAGAGAGAAGGGGACCTCTTGAGACTTTTTTCTGATCTGGAGATTCTGAGAACTTTGGCATGGTCCCTGTGGAATATTTGGGTTTTCCTGAACCCCAGTAGGCAGTGACAATGAGTTAGACAGTAAGTTAAATCCAGATCCTCCCTCCTCCACACCCCCAAATAACCAAATGTTGTGGCCAGTTGATTAGAACTTTTTATTGTTATTTATCTGAGTAGTCTGTGCCATATATAACAATTCCACTGTTTCTTCTGGGCAGTAATTGATAGTACCTCTTGAGGTCACTGCTGGAGCCGCTAGCAAA
Organism: Pteropus alecto; assembly: GCF_000325575.1. Lineage (NCBI taxonomy): Eukaryota > Metazoa > Chordata > Mammalia > Chiroptera > Pteropodidae > Pteropus > Pteropus alecto. The sequence goes on along the minus strand of NW_006436811.1, from coordinate 22,530,298 downwards.
AAGAAAGGACCTGATTGCCATGGCTAGTAGGCATAAACCTACTTCCTCTTTGTGCTTTGAAGGACTACTGAAGTTTTATTTTCAGATAATACTGCCTAGCTGACTCTTAGTGACAAATCTGCAGTTGATCATAATGGTTTTTCATTTTTGCAAAAGTGAGCATAGCTATGCTCCGTCATAGAGAAGTGCATAAAACCAGGATGGCATTTGGTTGTGTATTTCTCTAGCCAACTCTATTCATTTAGCAATGCCTGAATTATGAAGACATATCGAAATTCTGTCTGTAAGAGTTCTGTGATTAACTAGCAATGTCTGCCAGGGGCATTGCTATGGGAGCATTACTTGTGTGCCACGTTTTCAGGCTGTAAATTCTCATGCCAATTCCTAGGGACTTTGTTCAGCTTAAGGTGCTTAATAAGAAGTACAGTAATGGGTAAGGCTACTGGATATTAACTAAGCAAGATTTGGGGATTTTCTAAAGAAACAAAGTCTAGAGAATAATGCATTTAGTCATGTGGGCATCTTTAACCCCTGATCATTCTCTCTGAGACACAGTGGTTGTGATTAAAAGCACAGCCTTGGGAATAAGATAGTTTTGGGTCTGACACTCAGCTCTACCACTTACTTGGGTTAATTTACTTAATTTTGGGCAGTGCTCTTAATCCCTCAGTCTGTTTTTCCCTCTGTCAAGGTAATGTACCTGCCCTCTGGGGTTCTTGTGAGAATTACTTAAGTTGATGCTTGAAAAGTGCTTGCTAGCACTAGAACCTTGAACATGAGGCAGTTAAGAACATAATAACAGCTAGTAGGTCTCATGTAGCATTAATGATAACCTGTAGCAAGGCTGTCAGCCCAGGGTCCTTTCATGCAGTTCTCTGCCCTCCCTCTTCCCAGAGAAGATTAGCAGTCCTTGTGGAATATGTACTAAAGAATCCTCAGGGTCATAGAAAACACAGCTGTCAATGTTGTGAAATGTAGAGTTATATTTGTCTGTGACTGCTAATGCCATGGGTGTTACATAGGTCTACTTTAGGATAGCCAGCTCAGTCTGTGGTAACAAAGGATATTACATTGGTCAAGATGATACTGAAGCCTTGGCATCCCCTCTTCATTTGTACTAATTAACTTTTTTTTGCCGACTCTCCAATTCGCTCATCCTGGCATTCCACTCAGCCCTAAGTGGGGTGTGAAAGAAACAGGATAGCTTTTCACAAGTCTAGATTCCTGATGTACCAGCTGTACCACTATAGCACTTGAGTATGAGGTAAAGTAGATGATGTGTTCTTTGGGTACCCTGGTGTTCCAGGCTGGATGACACCTGATTTCTAAAGTCGACCTTGCCACATAATCATTGCCACTTTGATCTGGTGAGGGAAGCAAGCGAGGATGTCCAAGCTGAAGAATTTAATTCAAATACTCTTTCCTGGTTGAACACCACATCTACTTCCTTCTCAGAAGAATCGCCTATAACGAAATTGTTTATTTGCTTTGGACATGAGAGCGTGGTTCTAGTGGGTTCTCTACACTGCCTGGACTCTCTCGATAGAGTAATGGGCCCTAGAATTATCCTGAACCATCCCTATGAGCACCCTGTATCCAGACTGTGTTCTGGGGAAAGGTTGGGACATCTGCTGGGGAGTGCAGAACCAGACCTGTCAGAGCTTCCGGCCTTTCTTATTTTAAGCATGAGCTCCATCTATATTCATACTGCTGTCTTAAAAGTACAAAGTTAAAAGAAGCTAAAATGAATACAAGTTTAAAATTACTCAGTATAATGAAGAGAGAGAACACTGTAGATGCTAGAGTAAGATCACAAACATACAACTGGTTGATCAGAACCATCCCAGAATCACTTAAGGCTTTTTGCCTGAATTAGATTCAAGGGAAAATGTTAGGCCATGTCCCAGTTTAGAGAAAGTTTTTCCCCTTAAAGCACTATTACAGGTGAGGGTCCCTAATGGTTAATGTTCTCAGTCAAAAAAGAGCCCCAGGGCTAAGTGGATAGTCAGCTAGCCCACGGCCCAGGCTGTCCCTCCCACTGCCCATGTCTTTTCACTGTCTCTGAACCCCAGTGCCACACATGGAAGCCTGCTTCTTCTTTGCATGTAGAACTGTGGTTGCTAAGTGCAGGAGGAGGGTCCATGTCTGCACATTTGTGGAAGAGCCCCAAGGCTGAATGGATAGTCAGCTGACCCACGGCCCAGGACCACCCCTCCAAACACACACACACACACACACACACACACACATTTCCCCTTAAAGCACTATTACAGGTGAGGGTCCCTAATGGTTAATGTTCTCAGTCAAAAAAGAGCCCCAGGGCTAAGTGGATAGTCAGCTAGCCCACGGCCCAGGCTGTCCCTCCCACTGCCCATGTCTTTTCACTGTCTCTGAACCCCAGTGCCACACATGGAAGCCTGCTTCTTCTTTGCTTGTAGAACTGTGGTTGCTAAGTGCAGGAGGAGGGTCCATGTCTGCACATTTGTGGAAGAGCCCCAAGGCTGAATGGATAGTCAGCTGACCCACGGCCCAGGACCACCCCTCCAAACACACACACACACACACACACACACACACACACACACACACACACACACACATATGCAGTGCTCACATAAACTTCAGTATTGACTGAACTGACACACAGACAGGTACCTGGCTGCTAGGCTAAGGAGTCAAGCCCTGAAAATAAGTTTGAGTTTTTCCCTTGAGTCTTTTTTTCCATCATTTTATAAAATCTGCAGCTTCCTGTAAGATAAGTGATCTTCACTTCCCCTAAACACCCAAGTTTTACTAACGTCTTCTCTAGGAGATTCACAAGTACCAAAGTGATAAGTCAGTACTTCTGGTAAAAGCGCAGATTATTACTCATTGCAGAAAGAGGTCACAGGCTCACGATCTGCCTCTGATGATAACTAGTTACAGCCTCATTCATGGTGGGGAATAAAACTATAAGGGATTGTCCCTGCCTAGAAGCATGCAGTCTACCTGTTCCCCAATGTGCAGGAGCCAGACCATGGTCCTCTTACAGTGTGCTCTCAGAGAAGATGGCAAAGAAACCAATGGCCAGTCATGTGACATCAGGCTCCAAGCCAGTGCGAAGTTACTCAAAAGAGAATGGCCACTAAGATCACTGTCAAATTCTGAAAGGTCGATGTCACTGCCATATGTCGTGGTAAGCTCCAATCACCAGGACAAGTGCCTGGTAGGGAAGTTATAAAAATATCCATCAGGTTCCTTGTGCTGAAATTAAGACTATTGAAAGACATCTTGGCTCTGTAGGTTTTGTGGGCATAAGGGGAATACAGTACACAGGCGTGCAGCAACCCATACAGAGACCCTTGGTGCACCAGCATCTCAGGATGCCGGGGGATAGCAAACTGTCCACCTTACCTATCATGCACTTGTCCTATGCCAGGTTTGGGGATATACTATTGACTTTATCCCGGCCCTTAAGAAGTTAATAATCTAAAGTAGAGACAGATACCTGGCTAATCATAATTCAGTGTGGTAAGTACTCTTAACAGAGAATTAAATTTAAAAATGCTACTGACTCAAAAATTAGTGAACAATAATTTCTGCCTGGAGGGATGTCAAGGCAGAATATGGAGGGAGGCCATGTTTGGGGAAGATCTCGAGGAATGAGTTCATAAAGAAATCTAAATCTAGTTATGCTTTGGATTTGGTCAAAGGTTCAAAGAGAAGCTTTTATATACAGGTCATTAAAGTGAAGCATGGTGTGAACAGGAGGTTGAGGGCTGACGCAGAGGGTACTCTTCAGGAGGGAGGAGGAGTCCCTTCTCCCCAGAGCAGCCTGCTGGGAAGCCCTAGATGTGCTGTTTGGTGGGACTTGCCACCACAGAGCACGGGAGGCAGTTGGTTTCCTTGCATCCAGTCTCACTGGCTTTATCTGTCATTTGTCTTTCTCTGCTTCCCCAGCACGGAGCCCAGTGTTTTCCCACCTATCATCTTCTCTCCAGGGTCTCTGGACCATCCGGGCATACAAAACTGAAGAGAGGTTTCAGGAACTGTTTGATGCACACCAGGATTTGCATTCAGGTCTGTAAGTTTCTGGAAACATCTTCAAAGGATGGAATATGCTGCTTTCTGAGGCTTGACCTCCCTCTCAGGTAGCCTTATTGGCTAGCACCTCTCTCTGCCTCCCCCTCAGACATCCTGTCTGCTCATCTTCCTCCTCCCCGCTTCCCCTTGGCCGTAACTTCTCTCAGAGTCCCATCTGCGCCCTCCTCTTCCCCAATCATGCCACTGCTTTTCTCCCACTGACTGGCTTGCATTGTCCTTCCCTCGCCATGCCCTGTGACTTTTTTGTCCCTTTAGAGTTGGGGTCAGTGAACTTTTTTTTGCAAAAGGCCAGATAGTAAATATTTTAATTTTGTGCACCATATTGTCTTTATCGCAACTACTCAACTTTGCCAAGTAGCATGAATACAGCTAAAGATAATACATAGCAAATGACTATGGCTGTGTTCCAATAAAACTTCATTTACAAAAACAAGGTGGTGGGCCATTCTTGGCCCACGGGCTGTAGTTTGCCAATTTTTTTTTCAGAGCATACAGGATGGCAGAAGTGACTAAGGAAGTCAAATTCCTGATGATCAGATTTGCCACCCATTTGACGTATATTATTCTTTGTAATAGTGAAGCTTTTTCAATGTAGAAATTTCAGAATTTCCTCTAAGTTTGTAAAATCCTGGCTCATCTTTATCATGTTTTGAAGATAGAATGACACTTTGAAAACCACATGCAGATCCTTTTATTTAGCAGAATGGTCATTTCGATAGAGGCTCCTAAGGAGTAAACACTGTGTGCAGGGCCCTGTATGGAGCTGCACTCTCTGCTGTTAGAGAACTGGGAACAGTCGACCATATCAAAGGATGAGCTTCACGTTGAAGCCCAGCGCTACACGAGATGCACTGATGAAACCGTTGTTCCATGTTCTTTAATAGTACATTTCTGTTTATAACCTGTGGGTTGAATTTTTCAATGCATGCTTCCCAAAAAGCCACTGCACTGATTCCTAAGTGTACCATATACATTGCCTCGTATCACACTTAGCTTTCTGGAATCTTCAGAGTCCTTAAGTATGCAACATTGTTGTCCTACTTTGTATAAAAGTCTTCTGTAGTTCAACTGAGCAAAATGTTCCCCCTTGTTCAAAGCAGTTAACGTGTTCTTTCTACTTATTCATGGTGCTTCTTATGGTTCACAAATCCAGAGGCCTGGTTCTTATTTTTGACTACGTCCCGATGGTTTGCCATGCGTCTGGATGCCATCTGTGCCATCTTTGTCATTATTACTGCCTTTGGGTCGCTGATTCTGGCAAAAAGTAAGTACAGATGTGAATAACTATTTATGGTATGATTACAATTTATAACTACATTTACAATTATTAAATTAAACTTTAGCCACTTTGTCTAATATCATAAACAGTTTGGTTCAGTGAATTGTATTAAAGTGTTTGCAGTATGTCAGGTTAGGCGTGATTCCCCACTGTGGCCCATGTAGAGGAGTCATTTGCATCTGGATGAGTTCTTTTTATCTTTCTTAAATGGGTTAAGACATACATAAATGTCATAAGCTGACCTAAACATCCTGGTAGTGTCCAAATTTACTGTTAAGACTTTTGTCCAGTTTAAGGCTTAAGGTTTTAGCTTTAGGACGATTCATATCCCTTGGCTATAGGTGCCCGGTGCAC
>NW_006436811.1:22460378-22524545 GCF_000325575.1 Pteropus alecto | reverse complement strand
CTGCCACGTGGGTACGAGGTGAGCAGGTATTGGCGTGCATGACATGAATTCACCATCCCTAACTATTCCATAGTAACAACACCAAATCACAATATTTAATAATGAAACAAATGAGAACAGTGTTTTAGATTTTAAAATCTTAGTGCCCACTGCCTTGGTTTAATTGTTTTCACCTATAGTTGCATTGGATATAGAGAGTGAAATTACATAATGGTCCTTGCAACCATAATGAAACTCTTAAGTAATGACTTCCTTACCTATATTATACTGCCAAGTGTATGTCAGTCCTGTTGGGATTAATAACTTATTTAATAGTCTTTCTGAAATTCATAATGAGTTGTGTGTGTGTGTGTGTGTGTGTGTGTGTGTGTGTGTGTGGTATCATGGTCTCAATCAGCAGAAAGTAAAAAGTATGACTATTACTATCATTAAATACAAAGTATTTAAATATTATAAAAGAGTCTTCTTGATAAAGTGATAGAAGGAACCAGCCTCGGGGAGAAGAATGGGACTGACTTTATTTCCCTTCTTTTTCCTCATTTAGCTTTGGATGCTGGGCAGGTTGGCCTGGCATTGTCCTACGCCCTCACACTCGTGGGGATGTTCCAGTGGTGTATCAGGCAAAGCACTGAAGTTGAAAATATGGTAATGTTTATCTTAACGTTCTCAGCCTTTTCAAGTCTCCTTGGCATTAAATAGCATAAAAGTACTTCTTATGTAAAATATTAAAACTGTTATTTTTACATCGTAGCTAGCAGAGATTTTTAGATCCTTCTTCCATCTGTTTAAAGTTAATATAAAATAAAATGTATACATCTTTTCCTCAGTCTTATGTATGCTATGTCAGCAGGTTTTATATTCATCACAAGCTGTCTTCAAATGTAATAAATGTCTCTGTAGGAGGGAGGTTCTGAAATCCTGGAGAGGATATAAGCTAATTTCTTAGAGTCCTGTTTATTTTTGTTTCTTAATGGGTAATTTCTCATTCCTGGTAAAAGAAAAATTCAGTATTTTGAGGTTGTTTATTTGTTTAATTAATAAGTAATCCCTCTTCCCCATTTTAGCATTTATTCTTGTTTGTGTTGAACACCTGAATTTGCTGATGTCTCTTCTTTTTGGTAGGATAAGCTCCCTCTCATAATGTGCTAGTCATAGGTGTTGAGTTACAGTTGTTTAGTCGATATGTTAGTTATCTCCTCTTTTGGATATTTGCACCTTCTCCTAAAGGGAGAAAAACAATAAAAGTAAAATCTTTCCATTTTACTCTTCTAATAAAGTAGAAAATGACTATTAAAATGAGGTTCAATGGCCATCCAATTTAATTCATCTGTAACAGATGACCCTTCTGTAGCATCAGTTACTGATTGGTGGCTATAAGTATTCTTTTCTTTGACAAAATCCTCTAATTTTTATTCAGATGTGAAAAGTGGGTAAATGAAATCTTAGCGTTCAATTCTCTAGTAGTTTTTATATAGTCTTAAGGTAAGTAGCCATAAGTAAAAGTATCACAGGATGTTGAACAAGTTTGTAAACCATCAAAGTCCTCACCAAACACCTGTGTCTCTCCTTTGAGGATGTTAAGACCTGAGGTGGTATTAACCAACTAGGCCTAAACACAACATTTCATTTACAGTCTCTTAACATCCATAAACAACACCCTTCATTCCTAACCTATGTAATATCATATGTCTTTCAGATGATTTCAGTAGAAAGGGTGATAGAATATACAGACCTTGAGAAAGAAGAGCCTTGGGAATACCCAAAACGCCCACCACCAGGCTGGCCCCATGAAGGAGTGATAGTCTTTGACAATGTGAACTTCACATACAGTTTAGATGGGCCTCTGGTACTGAAACACCTGACAGCACTCATTAAATCAAGAGAAAAGGTTTGTTTAAACTATTTTTGACTCTTAAATTTCAACTAAAGATTTAGTGCCACATCTACTTGTTGGCTTCCTTGTGATTATGTCAAGGGGACTCTATTCCTCTGAGGATGCAAATTAGATCAGTGATTATAGATAAGTCTTGGAAACTGACCATGAATGTGAATACCAACATTTCTATCCTCATGGTGGTGGATGAGCCCTGGGTCACAGGGCTGGAACTTAACCTGACTCAGGATACTCAATCTAACATCTAATTATTCGTACCTAAGTCTTGGAAGTCAACTCTGGCCCCTTGTTACAAACCCCCCAATATCTAATTCCTATTGATTCTTACTTCTTTGTAGTTCTCAAATCCTTCTCTTCCTCATGGCAACCTTCAGCTGCAGTCCTCCACCGTCCCTTGGCCCATTCTGTAGACTCATCTTCCAATACCTCATATTTTGCTGCTCTTCTCATGCCCTCCCACCTGCAGGCTGCTTCTTTCTGGAACACAAGTTTGATCCTTTCTGGGCTCTCCACTAGCTCCTCCTGGCCTGGGAGAGCCGCTGCTAGAACCATAGTGAGGCCTCAGCTCTACTCTGGTAAGGGGCGTATGGCCAGTTCTCAGCCACCAGAGAAAAGTCTGGACTCTGTGATTGGTCAGGGCTCAGGAACCAGAGTCCACAGCTGGAGGCAGTAAAGGGCCTGGGGACTGGCTCAAAGTCAATGAAAGGAAACCTAAAGGGGCAGGGGATGATACATGTGGGGGACCAGCGGGAGGTTTGTGACCTGGTCTTGCCAGTGTTAAGTCCACCAGCAGTGGGACTTGGGGCCCCAGCTGGGACCAGAGCAGGCTCTTGAAGAGTGACTAAACCAGAACAGATGAGGCTGTCGGGAAGCTCTTCTCCCGCCTACCTCTCCAGCCTCAATTCCTAACATGTGCACACCCCCTGCACTCGGGTAGTGCGTAGGTTCTCCCAAAGCATGCACACTGCCCCTTTACTTTAGAGACCATTCCTTTCCATAGTCTGGCAGGTGAAAGTCTCCTTGTTTTCACAGTCAACTCTAATGCATCTGCCTCTGTGAGACCCTCAGTTCTTCCACAGCATTCTATATATTCTTTAAGGTAGTAGTTATAGTGCATCCAAGTTCATGGCAGAATTAGTCACAGTACCCAAAAGTTGGAAGCAACCCAAGTGTCCGTCAAGGGATGAATGGATAAACCAAATGTGGTACAGCCATACAATGGAATGTTTCAGCCTTAAAAACGAAAGAAGTTCTGAGACATGGATGAACCTTGAGGACATTATGCTAAATGAAATAAACCAGGCACAAAAAGACAAATGCTGTAGGATTCCACTTATTAAGAGGTTACTAGAGTGATTAGATTTAGAGACAGAAAGTAGAATGGTGGTTGCCAGAGGCTGGTGGGACCAATGAATGGAGAGTTAGTGTTTAGTGGGTACATAGTTTTGTGTTGCAAAGCAAAAAGAATTCTGGAGATTGCTTGCACCACAATGTGAATGTATATAACATTACTGAACTATACACTTAAAAAATGGTTAAGTTGGTAAATTTTATGTTTGTGTATTTTATCGCAATTAAAAAATAAAAGTTAGCATTTATGGCGTGCTTTGTAACTTTAGGTCTGTATCTCACAGTACCCAGAGGCTTCTTAAGGTAGGGAGCATCTTATTTTCATCTTTGTTCCCCAGAAAATGGCATTTTGCAGGGCACACAGTGGGCGCTGGGAGAGTGAGTGAGTAATATGCAGGTACAAAGCAACCAGTAACAAAAACTTACACACAAGACAACTCGTGTAAACAACCCATTACCTAGATGTGTTAAGAACTGCTCTTTTAAGCTCTCTTTCCACCACAGACCCATTTAGTGGACTATAGCCATAATTTAATGAATGATACCCTTGTGACATGAAAGAATAAATGCTCAACTTAATGCCCAAATGATACCCAGGGAACAGCTTTAGTGAGTCACATGGCAAAAGCTGGCTCCTGATTATTTCCAGTTTTATTGTAGGTCTGGAAGAAGGTGAGGACTGCTGTGTTGGGAAAACATTAACTGCAGCTCTTGATGGAATTTTGTCCCTAAGAGCACTTTAAGGGATATTTGCTGACTGGTAGACAATGTGTCCATCACATATCGCATTCTAAACATAATTCTGTTAATTTGCCCATGTCTTAAATTTCTCTTGAAATCATAAAATATGAATGTTCTAAGAAACTGTCACGCAACTTAGAAACATAACAGATTTGTATTCTTCTGTGTTAAGGCCCCCAGGTCATAGGATTATCCGAGATTCTAAAATGTTTGAGGGAAAATTGAATTTGGAGACTGAATTATGGTAACTCCAATAACAACTTTTGATTTGTGTCTTGGTCCACTCAGAGTATCGCCTTTAGCTCCATTTATGAATTCAGAAATTGTATCCAGCCAGCGTAGTCATGAAATGATTTCACTCTGCCTGTGAAGATTCCAAGTTTCATCTCCTCCATACCTGTGCCAGCCCCCATTATTCTGGGATACCCCTCTGGTCTTGCATTTGATTGAGAGAGGCTGTTGCAGGGGAGGACGTGAGAATGTGCAAACACAGAAGAAGTGGTGCTTTATTCTTTCATTTATTTCCTCTGCTGTCCAGATTCCTGGAAGTTATAGTAAACAAGAAAATCTAATAGATACTAAGCAGGATTCTAATTCACAGAAGAAATACCAAGTAAAATTAAAGAACCAAAATGAGGTAAAAAGCACCCTCGGTTTCCTGGTTAGTTTCTAAACACTGGCTGCATTTTTCATTTAGATGATTTTGTGGTTGATTTGATCATTTTAGAAGAGTACTGGGCCATTTTAAAGCATTTTCCAGCTCTAGAGGTAGATTGATTTTGGTTTATTATTTTTTTTCTTGCTCAGAGCTATTACTTGGATAATACATTTTTAACAGATGTGTACTAGACCTTGCTATAATGTGCAAAAATATTAGTTTCCTACATTTTCTTCTTTTTTATGTCATACTTTCTCAGAAACCCCTCCCCTTACTCTGAGATTGTTTTGTTTCCCATGCCAGTTTTCTGATTCCTCGCTACTCAAACTGTGGTGCCAAGGCCCGCAGCACCTCCGTCACCTGGAAGCTTTTTAGAATGCAGACTCTCAAACCTACCCAGACTTTGCGACGCAGAATTGCCTTTGAACAAGATCCCCTGGTAGTTATCCCTCCCTCATAGGCAGTTTTTGATGACTTATAGCCCATGACTTCCAAGAAATGTCCTTTGACAATTTGAAATTAAGCTCATGAATTACCCCAACCACTATGACTGAGCATGATGCTCTAGAAGTTTCTTTACCACTTACCACCCTACAGATTTATTTACTTTTATATTCTGCAAATTGTGAATTTACATTATAATTTAATTCTGTGTGATTCCAAGCTTATGCATTTATTTGCATCTTTTCAGTATAGTCTGTCTTCATCACAGGCAGTTTTCATCCTGTTGTCTAGCCCTCCCCAGTCTCCTGCAGAGACTAGAGATATTTCACCATTGGCCGGACCCCGACTGGGTCCCGAGGCAGAGACAACCAGGTGTAGCAATATATTTGAGGCCCTGTCAGCACCTGATGGGATCAAAAATTAGTCTCCCTGTCTCAAGCAGGGCGCTAGGTAAGTCTGGCCTTTTTGTCATGTGTTCCACATAGCTGCAGGTTTCTTTCCTAGCCCAAGCAGTGAGTGCTGTTTCTTCCTGTTAACGGCTAGACCACCTGACCTTGGGTACCTTCTTTTCTCAGAGAACTCTCTTGTCCCACCCACCACATTATACTCATTGGTACCCACATCGTGCTTTTACTCTCTGGCAATAGGATCCATATAGTAGGCCATTTCCTTTAACTGCAGCTCTTCCAGCGAGACAGAGGACATAATAAGGTGGCAGGCCTTCCACGTGATAAGGAAGCCATGAGCAGAATGGATAAGAGGCAGACAGACCTGGGTTTGAGTCCTCTCCTGCCACTTAGGGGCTCTATTATTTCAAGCAGGCTAGTTAATCTTACTAAGCCTTGCTCTTCTCTTGTGCAAAATGGAAGTTATAGAACTCAACTTATAGGGTTGTTGTACATCTTAAACAAGATAAGACATGTAAAGCACCTAGCACCGAGATCAGCACAGAGTAAATGCTTGGACAAAGATAGCTGTCATTATCATAGGGTGTAAAATGATCGTAACCTCTTATACTGCATAAATTGTTGTCTGCCTCATGAAAGTGAGGGGTTGGCCGTTTGCAATTGTATTTATGGTTATAGAATCCATCTGCCATGCCTGTCTTCTCTCTAGCTTATCATATACCTAAACAATATGGTAATAGATTTTCCATAAATTTCCCCAGCCTGCGGTAAACTCCTCAACTCTCTATGAAATGCCTCTTTTGTGCAGGACACCTCAGTTAATAAAAATAAAACAAAGATGAATCTAAAACAGATGCTGCTGTCAGTTTAGTAGAAGCAACGGGGTAGTATAAAAATGGCTAATATGTAAGACAGAAGGAGGTCACAGATTTTATGGAAGTTTAGGAAAAGCTGATATAATATCTGTTAGGGGTGGGAGAAGTCCACATGAGGGGACAAGTAGAGCATTTCTGAGATATTAGACATTTGAGACAGACCTCGTGACATGTGGTAAGGATTTCAGCAGGTGGAATTGCATGTGAAAGGCATTCCAGGTGGTGGGACCAGCATAAGCAAAGGCATGATGCCTCGATCCAGTGAATGAAGAATTAGGCACCTGCAGAGCCTTGGGAGTGGAGGGAGGTGGTTGAACTACCAGGTATATAACAGACATTTTCACGTTTAATCCTCACAGCTACCTAGTAATCCCATGGAAGCAGAATTGTGGAGACTAAGGATGGAGAGGTTACTTGGGACAGTTTTGTAGAAAAGACTTCCCAGGGCACAGAGCCTCCTTTCGGAAGTTTAATCTGAGAAGTGAGTGCACATGGACTTTAGTGGGAAGATGCAAAAGCCAAGAAGCCAGTAGCTGTTGTGTATTCCTAGTAAGACATAATGGACATAATGGGGAAAGTGATTCCACTTTTTGGAATCAAACTCATGATGATTAAAACAAAGTTATAACACCCAGGTTTGTGAATGTGCAAGAAAGTGGGTGGGAGTAGAAACCGATTGAAAAGATTGAAATTCAAGGATATTTAACAGAGTTATTTATAATAGCAAAATATCTGCAAATAGAGTGTTTGTTAAATGATCGCATACTGTAATATTATATAGCCATTAAAATGTTTTTATAAAATATTAAATGAAAGAAGATTATAGCAATATATGCAATTAGTCCTATTTTGTTTCAGTATATGAGCTGGTATTTTTAAGAACACATACATAAACACACACGCACAAGTGCAGAAAGAAAATACATCAACATTTTAAAAATGGTTTTATCAGAGTGCTGGGGTTACTGCTAGTATTTATTGACTTTTCAAATTTACTTGTACTGATTATGATTAGGAAAAGAGTTTGTTTTATTTTGTTTCTTAAAAGGTAATGCATCCTTGCACACGGTGATAACCGTGGACATTAAAATGAGGGGATTGGGCCATGAAACATTGCAGAAGTAGAACCTTCAGGGCCATGATGGTGTTGGGAAAAGCTAGAAATAAGGTGAATGCTTTGTGCCTGTGAGCCTGAGAAGGAAGTTATGAGATTAAATTGGGGAAGTCAGAAAAAGCAACTTTTGTGAGTGGGACATTGTGTATTGATCATGTTGAATTTGAGGTATAGAGAGTCAGGTGCAAGTGTCTAATACATTGGTGTAGTTATCAGAGACCAGCCTTGGCTTGATTGAGAAAACACAAAGGAATAGTTGCAAAGCAGCTAACCTAAGACTATCCCAGCGTATCTCTGTGGTGTTATGAATGTAAACTTACTGATATTGGTGATATTCTGCGTGGGCAGTTGGTAAAAACCATTGGTGACCTGCGAAAGATTCAGGCTGTAGTTTTGATGACTGAACAGCAGAGAGAAATAGAACTAAATTTTCTTTGAGTTGCCTTTTTATTATCCTCACTTGAGTTTGGAGCTTATAGTCCTGTGGCTGTGAGCAGCTCTCAGTGCCCCCTGCCATATTTTGGCCATTTAATAAAAGTCTACAAATGTTCCAGTTTGCACAGAGGATCAGTTTCAATAGAGCTGATTGCATGGGGGCATCTGTGCATTCTCAGAGACATGGTTCTTGTCTGTGTCTTAATGTGTGTTGATTTACATATGAGAACACCCAGAAATACATAGAGACACACCTGAGCCATGTATATATGCACTAGGACCCACCAATATGCAGAAAATGACCTACCTCTGAGATATAAATGCATCCTTACCATAAAATACAAAATGGCTACAAAGATAATAAAATTAGCTAAAGCCATTTTTCTTACATTAAATCCATTTTTCTATAAAGATAATTTTTTTGAGAGAAAAAGACTGCTTCCCTTCCCACACAGGTGTAGTTCCCGAGAGCACTTCCTAATGAACTTTCTGAATGTTACGCTCCTTCTCAGAGTCTGCTTCCTAGGAAGCCTAACCAGGGACAAGGAAGTGGGAATTTAGATGAGGATGTATATATAAATTTAGGAAAGAATTTCATACCTGGTATGTTCTATTTTCTTCTGTAAAGTTGGAGCCAAATTCAGTTCATACGAGTCAAGGATGCATGCCAATCATTGCAATGTTGTAGTGTTAGAGGAAAATTAAAAATAAATATACAGCAATAGGTAAATGGTAGAGTAAATTCTGATATATCATTTGCATAAAATACATAATTAAGAAAATGATGGCTCAACGTAGACAAATTGTGATTTAGTGGGAATGAGAAGATTCAAATCTAGGGAAGAAGTTTGAAAATGGTTTACAATAGCTACTATGGAGACAGAAAGGGAACTTACTGGCATCTGATAAAAGGAATGCCAAGAAGCCTGAGGGTCCTAATCAGCTTGTCATGTGGTTGTTTCTAATAATTTTGACATGGCAGCAGTGGGGAAGACAAAAAAAGCTAAATTAATACAGTAAGAAAAGCACTATAGTCAAGAGAGGTAATGTAGTTATAGTGGTTCAGAGCCTAGGGTCTTGAGTTCAAATCCTGACATCACCACTTAAGAATTAAGGCAGGGCTGGCTTCTCGGGTGTGCAAAAAGTACCATTTACAGAGTCCTGCTCTCAGAAGGGTCCTGTGCTTGGTTAAAAAGCCCTGTTGACACTATCTTGAAATTATTAATTTTATCTTGGAACTGGTGTTTTGTTAAATCTGGTGTGACATTGGAGCATGCTTGTGAGCAGAGGAACCTCGCACATGTCCTTCATTACTTGCTGCCTCATTTGCATATCAAACAGATAAATTCTTTTTGAAATGCCATTATTGATTTTACAGATTTAGCTTTAAAACTTTGGAGGTATTCAAATGAGAAAATATGTAAAATTCCCACCATATAAGCAGTGCTCAGAAAGGTTTAGTTCTTCTGTGTTTAAAGCTATAAGTTTTCTAAATCTACTGAATTAATTTACAAGTGATTGAAAGCAGTCTTATGCCCCTCATTGATTCCAGATTCCTAAATAGAGACACCATCTCTTGGGATGCTCCCACCGGGGACTTCTCAGTTGGGAAGCTCATTGGAAAAAAGGCCAGTTTCTGCATACAGATTTAAATGCACACAACGAAAAGCCAGTTTTTACGATACAGTTTCATTCTTGACCAGCATTTTACCTGCATTATATTGATTCTTTGATCTTTTGTCAGTGCACTTAATTTCTCTCTGTTTTGGTTTTAATAAGCAGACTGATACTTGACACGTATCTTTCCCAAGGGGCAATTTATAACTATTAACTCGTTTGTAAAATGCTTTTTGAACTGCTCAGATGAAAGGCCCCATATAAACAGTAAATGCTACTTGTGTTGTTGTTGTTGATCTCATTATGTGTATTTTGGCTACTCACTATAGTCAAGACACTGTGACCTACATTTAAATATTTTAAGATGTTTCCTTTCAAGACAGAACGTAACCATATATTTAATATCCAGAAGCGATTTAGTTTCTTTACCCAACAATTCCTCTTAAAAGATAGAACTCTGGGTAAACGCATAGTTGTTTATGTATCACACTTCTGACCTGACTTGTTGACATCTCTATAAAATTATCTAAGAAATTCTCAAGGTTCAAAATACCCAGAAGCAGGAATAAAGCTAATTTAAAAGCCGACTTCTCATAGACCGCTCAGAAGACTGCTGGTTTTTCATTGCCAGTGGATTGATTCTCTTATTTTTAATTCTTCTTTAGACCAGTAAATTTCAACCAGGGACAGTTTGCCACCCTAAAAGACATTTGTCAATGTCTGACATTTTTGGTTGCCACAATTTCGGGGGTGCTACTGGTATCTAGAAGGTAGAACCCTAGGATATCGGTAAACATCCTACAATGCACAGGAGGGCCCCCTTCCATACACAACAAAGAGTTATCTGGCCTGAAATGTCAAGTGTCAAAGCTAAGAAACTCTTTTAGACTGCATTCAATATGGAACTTCTTTAATTCATCTTCAACAACCAAGGTTTCTCCTAGGTTTGTTGAAAATTGTTTCTTCCTAATCTCTCCTGGATCTCTTTACAGGTTGGCATTGTGGGAAGAACAGGAGCTGGAAAAAGTTCCCTCATCTCAGCCCTTTTTAGATTGTCAGAACCCAAAGGTAAAATTTGGATTGATAAGATCTTGACAACAGAAATTGGACTTCATGATTTAAGAAAGAAAATGTCAATCATACCTCAGGTATGCAAGTCAGAGCGTTCTCATATGTTCTTTTTATAAGGGCACCTACATTTAATTGCTTTTAATTTTATTGCTTTTTTAAAAAATTGAATTAAAGTGTTGATTCTTTCCCGCAGTAGAGTATATTTTTAACAGCAGGTTTTTTCAACAGATATTTTCATCAATAGCAGATTTTGTTTGTTTTGTTTGGTGTACATATGTGAGAGAGAGAGAGATAAGGAGGGAGGGGGAGGGGGAGAGGAAAGGGAAGAAAGAGAGAGAGAGAGAGAGAGAGAGAGAGAGGAAGGGAAGGAGAGATCTAATAATTTACCCAGATAGATTTCTGGACTCAAACTTCTCCAAGTACCCAATTTTGTCCACTGATAACCGCATAATTCTGAGAACAGAATGATAAATGGTTTGTTTAGCACTCGAGAGGTTTCTATAGGAAAGCATGGATTTTAAGTGTCTTCATGATGAAATTTTGCTATAGGGAAATAAAAATACTTTTCAGAGGTGATTGTTTCCATGGAGGGCTATTCTATGAAACTGTGGGGCTTTGAGAATTACAGAGTGTGTAGATGTTTTGGAGAGACTTTTAGAACTCTAGCCATTAGTAAATGATATAAACCGGGGAGGCAGTACAGAATAGTGAGGAAGAACGGAAAACAAGGAAATCTATCTCTCTGCACCTCAGTTTTCTCTGCGGTACAAGGTGGCTAACAGTATCGACGCCTAGACTGTTGTGAGGACTAAATGGGTGAGTGTATGTGAAGTACTTCACACAGACCTAGTACGTGGTTGCTGTGATGGTGGAGGGTTGAACTAATCATCTCTTCCTGGGCTCTGTTCTATTTTCCTTTATTCTGCTTCGTAATAGAAGTACAACTTTCAGAGAGTGTTAGAGATTATATCCGCAATAAGAACTGTCATTCCCTGTGGTTCATCCACTAAATGTAGGAAATATTTATTGAGCCATTACTGTCTTCCAAGTATATGGCCAAGGGCAACGTAGCCCTTTGCCCCCTGGCCTGGGGCCTCACATCTTCCATCTTGCCCTTGGCTTTAGCACTTACACATATTCAGCTCCAGACTTGCTGAATTTTTAAATTTAGGTTTTTTTTTCTTTTGGTTTGGTATGGTTTTACATTCTACAATCATCTGGTCATCAAGGGAAGACAAGATAAAACACACACCCTCTTGAGATGAGAAACTTGAGAGACGAGACAAAAGGAGCCAGGCAAATGTGCTTCCTGGCATGTGAATATAAAGAACTCTTAAATACCTATTTATTAGGAAGTATGTAGAACATGGTACCCATAGTGAAGGATAATATGGATTTGCATCTTATGACCAAGTACAGCTCTTGCTACCTACCACTGACCTCTAAAATAATTGGAATTTCTGGAAGTAATTGTGAAAGCAAGATATCCCTTTTGAACCATAATGAGATTCTACCTTACACCCATTAGGATGGCTAGTATAAACAAACAAACAGAAAATAACAAGTTTGGCAATTATGTAGAGAAATTAGAACCTTTGTGTATGGCTAATAGAAATGTAAAATGGTACAGCCACTGTGGAAAACTAGGTAGAGGTCCCTCAAAAAATTAAAAGTAGACTTATAAGATCCAGCAATTTTACTTCCATGTGTAAACCCCCCAAAATTGGAAGCAGGGTCCTAAAGAGATATTTGTATACCCTTACATTATTCACAATAGCAAAAAGGCAGAAGCAGCCCACATATTCACTGATGGATGAATACGTAAACAAAATGAGGGATATCCATTCAATGGAATATAATTCAGCCTTAAAAAGGAAGGAAATTTGGATACATGCTATAATATGGATGAGCCTTGAGGACATTATAAGTGAAATAAGCCAGTCACCAAAGGATAATTCTGTATGAGTCCACTTATATGAGGTACCTAGGGAAGTCAAATTCATAGAGACAGGAAGTAGGATGGTAGATACCAGGGGCTTCAGGGAGGTGGAGAATGGGGAGTTGTTTAATGAGTACAGTTTCAGTTTTGCTGATGAAAGGAGCTCTGTGACTGGATGATGGTGATGACTGTAAAACAATGTCAAATGTATTTAATCCCTCTGAATTGTACCCTTAAAAGTGGTTAAGGTATTAAATTTTATGTGTATTTTACCAGAATTAAAAAAAAAATTGTTCTAAAGATATCCTTTTCAGGAAAAACAAAAAGACATTTTCACCACATACAATCATTGTATTAAAAGATTCTCTCTGGTTATTTGCTTCACGATTTAGTGATTACAGTATAAAATGTGAGTTTAAATTCCCAAATTTTCTATTTGGTTGTACTCATCTCTGAAATGGGCCAAAGAAATTTACTTAGCAGAAATAATGGAAATGGGTATCTGTAAAGTACTTTCACATCCTTGAATGAAAGGATCTAGTAACATGTCCTGCGTTACTTTTAATGCTTCTTAATAAGAAAAGTTGTATGCTTGTGTACATAAAAAAACTGTATAAATAAAGAAATAATATTAGGTGATTCTTGGCTCTGCCAGTAATGTTTTGGAAGCACATCTGAGCAAAGACTAAATATACCTTGACATCACCAGGTTTTGGTTCTGTTCCATTAGTTTCCACCCTAGCATTGAGCATGCTCTATATACATACTCCAGAGAGTGTGCTTACAAAACAGTGCTGAGCTTTGTATCCATGTAGATAATGATCACCAATCATTGTAAACACAGAACCTTTATTTTTTTTTTTTTACTTTTTATACCTTTGTCTCCAAGGCACAATGTTTGTTGATTAAAAAAAAAGGAGAGATCGTGCAATGTCTAAAGGGTCCCCGAAGTCATTCAGGAGGCTGCCAGGGGTAGAATCTTTAAGAGTGCAAGCTGAGCGTCAGCACGATCTGGCTCTGCCTCATCTGAGCGTGTGACCTTGAAGAAGTCACTTGGCCTCTAAGCTTTAGTTTCCTTCTGCTTAAACCGGGTCTAGTAATTACTGCCTCGCAGATTTGTTGTGAAGATTTCAGTGACTGAGAAAATGTTTGTGGCCGCATGCCTGGTTCTCAGGAATGCTCTGTAAACAGTAACTGTGATTTTTAAGGATTGAGACACTGGTATTACTGGCCTTTGTGGTATTATTGCTACTTAAGAAAAAATAGTAACATTCTGGAAGGACTTGGCTCTTTAATTTCTACTTATGTTTTTGTGGTCCTTGGTGATTTTCTTTACATTGATTACTTATAACATAAACCAAATTGCTTATATAAATTTAAAGAGTGAAGCAAAAAAAGAAAAAGAAGAAGAAAATGAGCACAATAGGAGTTCTAAGGAAGAACGTAAGAGGAACAGAAATCTACCCACCGTTTGTCTCACAAGGAACAATAGGGGAGAATGCCACTTGTTTTTTTCTTTTGTTTTCTGATCCCCCTCCCATCAGGGTTCTTTCCTGACTACTGATCTGTATCCCACTAATACATTGCAGTCGCCCCATGAAGACCCCTGACATTTTTTCTCAGCCCTCCCCACATCCCCAGTTATTTTCTACCTCTCTCTGAGGCCGGGCTGTGTCTCTCATTTCCGTTGCTCTAGTGCTTATTTCAGGCCCTGACAAATTACACAAGTATTAATAATAATTCCTAACATTTGTGGAATCTTTAACACTTCTTATTTAGCCTATTTCTTTATCAGATAGATTTAAAAACAGGCAGAGTGAGCTCAACCTATTTACTAAGTGGCAGAGCCAGGATTCAAATTTCTTTTAGGGAGATTCCTAGCTCCACAGCCTGAGCAGCTCATCACTCTGCTAGGGCTGTTGACTGTGCTCCACAGTAGAACTTTGTATCGTTTGGTGCACGCGCATATGTGTGCACGTGCGTGTGTGTGTGCACGCACATACACACAGAAAAAAATTTCACAGAACAATATTACTCTGTGCTCTGTACTTTATTTTCTATTATATCCATTCTATCGTAGCTCATATAAAAGACAAAATGATGATCATAAGGCACAAAATTGATTTCATGATCCATTGGTTATATCTACAGTTTGAAAAACACTGCCTCTCACTGTCCCTGTTTGGCTGGGCTCCAGGTACATGGTAGCACCTCACCAGGAGCTTCATTTATGTTCTAGATTCTCGCAGCAGTCCTGCAAGGTTAGCCCCATTTTCCAGTAAGGAAACCGAGGTTTGAGAGATTAATAAGTTACCCTGAGTCAAACAGCTAATAAGCAGTAGAATCAGAACTCAAGACTGTCTGATACATAAACATGCTCTCTCTATAGATAGATAGATAGATAGATAGATAGATAGATAGATAGATAGATAGATAGTTAGATACACGCACACACATATATATACACATATATTTACACACATATACACACATATATGCATATATATACATAGATATATGTTTGTTGAGCTGAATGATGTTCTCATCAGATATTTTACCCATTTTTTTCTATTACCCTATTCAAAAAGAATTTCCCAAAACTGTAACAAATATGAACATAGAACAAAGTTAAAAGATATTCCTTCTAGTACTATGTTTTTCATTTGGACAATCAGGTGGTTTTGAAAAACTAAATCTTTTGTTACTTTTGCCAAAAAACTCAAGTCACACTCAGCATTAAAAGAAGAATCAATTTAGAAATGAGTTTATTCATTTATGTGTCATGGGCTAGTAAGTTTCAGGAGAATATACTCAAAATCTTACCTTTCCAGAGCTAAGAGCCCTTTCTCTTTGCAGCATCTCATTGGCTGTAGAGGTGGAGAAATTCTGTTGGCCTGGTTACTTGGTTTCTTGTCTGTACTGCGGAAAACTTACATCTCACTTCCTCCAAAATAGAAGCAGTGTTGCTTGTGTTTCACTACCCTGATTTAGGGGCCCTAAGAAGTTTAGAGCAGACTCTGCAAAGGTGGACCCCAGGGCTGTTTCCTTGAGTTCCGAGATTTGGTGAGGAAGACCCGCATCATCTTCCCTGGCTTCCTGCTTGCTGTGATCCTAAGTGCAGCAGTGAGCTTTGTGATATTCTCTCTCACAGGCTCATTCCTGTCACTCTTGACCTACCATGGGCAGGTCAGATCTGGAGGAGATGTGATAGTTCCAAAGACCTGTGTAGGACAAGAGGCAAAGGAATGATGACATACACAGTAGGGCCATCCTAGAGGCAACTTTCAAAAACAAATACTGTATTCTTGAAAATGTAGACCTCACTTTGTGTTCAGAATTTCAGGAATAAGCAAAAAAATATATATATATAAAGGCACTTCGCAATTTTTTAAAACAGGTAGTTGTGTGTCCTTTGTACTCACAACCCAAAATAGTGAAGTATATTTCCCCAACAGAACACCAAAGTGAGATTATATTCAGGGGAATAGCTTGCTTATCTGAAAGGATCTGGAAAAATGGATTTCAAAATTTCTTTGGATGGCTTCTCTACATCTAGAGCACCTGTCCTATTGGCACAAAGAAAATGTTTTCACTTGAAGAGGGATTCCATGGAAATGCAATATTTATGATTTCACCTCAAGGGTTGGCACAGATCAAGAGCTATCATCTTTATATGATTAAACAAATTTATTTTTTTATATTTAATAGAGTTTTAAAATCAAAGCAAAAGCTAGGTATTTTTTAAACACCCCACTCTGCTCTTTTGGTATTTCCTTTCCCTTCGTTGTCTTCAGCAGCTTCAAAAAAGTTAATCAGAGCTGTCTCTTTAAGACTTCTTCTTTATTACCTGGTTTTCTTTTCCCTTATTTTCTTCTCGAGAACAAAACTCAAAGAGAGAAGATGTGGGTATGCTGTTACTCGTAAAGAAATACAACTGGATTCCAGCCTAATGTAGTCGGGCCTTTGTTTCCGACACTGAAGTCTTCATTAAGGCCCCTGGAACTGCTCCCTGGAGCTCCTGACCTTTTTGTATCGAAAGAGGACTTTACACGACTTAAATTCTTTTTCTTTTGTTGGTGAACAATGTTCTTTTCTTCTGAATGTGGATGATGATCGGTTCATTCAGAGGCTACAGGATTAAAAAAAAAGAAAGAAAGAAAGAAAGAAACCAAGATTTCAAGCAACTTCAGGTGATTCCCTCATTCTTGAAACAGGGAGATGAGCTGCCCTTCATAAAGGTCCTCAGATTAGAAATGAAAATGTAGCTCTGAGGACTTGAAGAAACAGGGGTAGCAGCTATTGAGAAATATTTTGATAGAGAGCAGTTTCCTGGTTTGAGACTGAAATGATTAGGGTAAAGTAAAGTGTTGTGCTTTATCTGCCTAGTTTGTAACCACTTGTACAGTTTTTGTCTTGGTCCTGGGTCGTTTTAAGTATCTGAAGGTTAGTGGGTAGGATTTCTTTTTAGGATAATGAGAGGCTTGTTTTCTAGTAGTCAATACAAAAGGTCTAGTAAGACTGTAGTTTTCAGTCTTGCAGTTGTGTTGAGGGATTATCAATTTACTACACTAAATGCTTTGATTCAGAGTGGCCATTTTTGGGTCACACGCCTAATATGAACTTGGTTATGTTAGTAACAAAGGAAAAAATTACTACTGAATGTGGCACAAAAGATTTTAAAAAGAGTACACTTTGAACCATGATGAAAAGCAGGTTTTATACTAATGCTCCATTTAAAATATTACATTGAACAAGAGCTTTGTTTTCCTAACTGTACCATGCCAGCTAACTCTTATTAAATGAGGTTTAATTGTGTACTTTCAGACAAAAATATAGTACTTAGGCTAATAATTTTAGTGTGTATCTACATGAAGGTTATGTGCCCTACCATAAATATCTATATTAAAAACATTTTTACAACACTTATTTATACTATTAGTTTATTAACTTCATTGTTGGAGGTAGATACTTTAAATAATAATATCTATCAGAAATGATAATTAATTTGACCTTTATCTGCTCTTATAGTATGTGTCTACTGTGAGCACTTTCATTACTTTTTAAAGATAAAGTAATAGTTTCTTGTTTGGCAAGTGGACGAAAGTAGAATGAGTAGAAACCAAAATGAACACCATGCATAAAACATACTGGCACATTAAAATAGACATTGTTCACAAATTGCCTGCTGGTTTTAAACAATAATATAGCTTCAGTTGGTTAATGTTCTAATAAATCATTCGTTTCATTCAGCAAGTTTTGATTGAAATTTGCTCATTTTGAAATATATATTTGGCGTGTTTTAACAAAAAGAAATATTCTTACTTACCAAACTATTTTCCTCCATCTCATACTGCTAAATAAAAATGTGATTGCCTAATATATCCATTTAGATTGACAGTATAGATTTTAGTAGAGACCCTTATGTAATGGAAAATGCTCAAACTTAACTTTTTTCTTTTTATGGAAGTCAGCATTGACTTGGTGAGAATTAGTAGAGCTTCCTTAAGGCCTGCAGAGTATCTGAGATCTCTGTTTAAAGCTCAGCATAAAGTAGCTGTTGGCATTGGTCACGGGCTCAGAGTCAGCTGACTCCTCTTTCTGCAAAGAAGCCCACTTTAGTTTCCAGTTTTCGGAGAGATTTATCCTCTTCAAGGAATTTCCTAAAGAGAGGAAGGTGAGGGAAGTAGCAGCAGAGAGACCCTGATTATGAAAGAGGTGATTGAACTTTAAATGGTTGTCCCTGTGCCTGTTCTCTTGAACCAACAAAACCACCATTCCCAACCAAATGTGTTAGTACAATGAGCCCTGTCATCACTTAAGGAAAAATAGTTATCTTTTAAAAACAAAGCATTTTTTTTTTTTTTTTTGTAGTTAGCTTAGATAATGTCTCTCCAGAGTGTGCTTTGAAAACCAGGTACTTTATCAAACTCTAAACCTCTTACTGGATGCAAATTTGCTCTGTGAGAGGAATCCGAAGGAAAAGATATTCAGGTCGTAAAAGCCGAGATGGGCAAAGAAATGGTCCTGTCTTTAATATAAGCAAAGAGACCATCTGTCACGTCTCCCAGTGGGCTCCAAGCTGATTTAACCTGTCCTCTTTCAGCCCTTTTCTCTCCTCAAACACCAATCCTCAAAGAGTCACTCAGTTTGGGCTCCTGAGTATAATACCGCTCATAGTTCAGGGCCTTGGGGGAAAGTGGGAGGAAAGTCAGAAGGGTGAGGAATTATGAGTGCCAGCCTTCTCTCACCTGACCACATGTGTCTGTAAACCTCATGGAAACAACGAAAGGAAGA
This sequence comes from Pteropus alecto, assembly GCF_000325575.1. NCBI lineage: Eukaryota > Metazoa > Chordata > Mammalia > Chiroptera > Pteropodidae > Pteropus > Pteropus alecto. The sequence continues at coordinate 22,505,706 of NW_006436811.1, read as the reverse complement.
GAAATCGCATAGGTTAGTAGAATCTTAGAGTTGATAATAATAGAATAAGAGCAGTTTGTTTGTTTGTTCGTTTTGTTTAAATCTGAAGTACAGTGATGGTTATTCCCCTAACAAGGAACTCTTACCATTGTTTGACGATTTAGTTTTTGATTCTAAATTCAGTAGATTTCAGGGAGACCTTAAATTTGGGTCTTGGGATTTTTTAGTTCAATTCGATAATCATTTTGAAACATCATATGACCAGTGATTTTCAGCACTTTTGGGCCATGTTAGCCACTTAATCAACCTTGTGCAAATAAAGTGCCCTTTTCAGTATCTCTTTAATTTAAGATTGTGCTTAGGTACATATTTTTTGCTGGCACACCATCTATTTTCTGCATCCATTTCGCCCTCAGCAGTCTTAAAACTGAGACAACAGGGAAAGTATAGGGGGCTCTCCAAGGGTCATTTTTCTTCATGGCTAGAGAAGAGAAAAGTCTGCCTTCTTAATCTTCCTTCTCAGGCTTTTGAGAAACGAACATCAGTCCAGCCTTCAGGCCAGGCGAGATATGAGGCTGGTGGTGATTCCCTTGAGTCCAGCACTGGTGGAAAAGTCAAATCTTTTCTTGTTCCTATAGCTGTGCATCTCATCATTCTATCACCTTTATTCTAAGTAGCCAATTGGACTCTTTTCTGCTGTCCATATTCTTGTGGCCTGAGTCATTAGAACCTTCCAGAAGAAAACTTAAATGGCCTACTTAAGCTTAGGTACAAGAATCTCTCTTGAAACCCAGCAGGAGGCATATATTTCAAGAGTAAATTAATTGTAGCTCCTCCCAAAGCAGATGACTAGGAAATTCTATTTAAATAAAAATAATTTTATTACGATGCACATCACAATGGGTTTCAGGTTATCCAGCCCTTGCAGTTAATAATGAGGTTCTGTGAGTCATATAATCCTGATGCAGAGATAAGATAATATGGGGATAGGCTACTACAAATCAGAGGGGTTCTCTTCATGAATAGAGGTGCCACTGGCCCCATTATACATTATCTTGGGACAAAAAAAGATTGTCCCATTCGAACACGTGGAAAGATTCTCAATCCCGGAAGAATATTTTACCAGTGGAGAAAATATCCTAGTTTATTCATTAGCGCAAATGTGAAAATACTTAACAATTTTGCTTTGAGGTACAAATTTCAACTAATCATGGTTTTGTTATTTTTCCAATATCACACTTGGATTGACAATTTATATAACTCTCTTAATATAAACTTCCTTAAATAATTATATCTTCATTTTTTTCTATTTAAGCAGATAATACTACCAGGAAGGCATTTTTAAAAATCAAACCTTTTTCTTCTTCAGTTTCTTCTTAAGAAGACACACTTCAACAGATTCCTTTTTTTAATGTTCAGTGGTCTAGAAGTTATTTTGGACTGCACTCTACAATGAAAAATTAATGGAGAGGTTGTTTTGTAAACAGGCATTTGCAACCTTATAACTCATGATTATAGTGAATTTTGGTTTTTTGAATTTTAATTCTGTTCTGAAAGCACTGGAATGAAAAGAGGCTACAGTAATAACATTCACTATTTCGGGGTACTTAGGAACCTGTTTTATTCACTGGAACAATGAGGAAAAATCTGGATCCCTTTAATGAGCATACGGATGAGGAACTGTGGAACGCCTTAAAAGAGGTAATTTATAAAATGTAATTAACCTGTTGGCATTAGTATGTATGTATGTACGTTTATTGCATTGCAGGTAATTAAGGTGGCACTTTGGTGCCTCATGTTTTCATTTTAACTTTTTTTCCTAGAACCCAAAGCAACTATATACATTATCTTACTTGTCCTTAGCAGAGCACTAAACTCGAAGTTATAATTATGGGTTCAAATTCTACTAGTGACCTAGTGGCTAATTAATTACACTACAATATTCATTTTACTCCTCTGGTCTTAGGGAACATCTACTAAGTGGAGACAATAATGTTTTTTCATTATTAACTGAAAGATAAATGAGGTCTTACTAATATAATACTTTGAAGTTTTATAAGAAAGTGTTTATAAAGGTAAATTATACAGTTAGAATGTAATAATAATCATTTATTGCCAAACATGTTTTACTGCCGCAGAGTGAATGCAGAACTCTGGAGCTTTCGCTTCATTTTTATATTGATACATTCATTTCTAGAGTATTTTCTATTATCTACATAGTGTTCCCCTTTGGACTATTTCTTTGAATTTCCTTTCCCTTGCATGAAAAAGATTTTGACTGTTTAGGTGCTGTTGATCTGTATATTTTAATACTAATTATTTTGTGTATTTGCCCTAGTTTTGCAAATTGATTAGTCTACTGGATGGTAGAAACCATATCTAGACTTCTAAATTATAGACAGACTTCTCACCCTTCATAGGACCTAGTTCAATCTTTTGCTTTTAAAAAGTAAGCAATTAATAAACAGGCACTGAATGTTTACTAACATTCTCTTCATTTCAGAGAAGGGCGGCTCATTTCTTAAAAAACAAAACCAAAAAAACCCACGAATCAGTCATCAGTTGCTCACGTTGTTGTTGTTTTGAATCTGTATTTGTCCTTTCCTGTCACCCTTCCAGGGATAGGGAATCTGAAATCTTTAATCTATAGATGAGCTTTGATAGTGAGCAAGCAGATTTGGAGGCCCGACAATTTCCTGCCAGTAATTCTGGTTTCTGAAGGCATGTCGGCACTGAGACTTCACACACCCACCCTGCTTTCCAGCAACCGGGGATTTTATTTTCCTAACTCAGGCCGACTACTTCACTTTCTCCTCCTTGAAAAGCAATGGACCTCTAATTTCATTTGAGCTGCTGAGTCCCGCAGTGAATTTCTAGAAGAGTGGTGGGGAGAATAGTTAACCATCAAATATAAAGAAAAGGAGGATGATCCACTGCTCTTGCACTTAGGGCACATTTAGTGGTGAAATTGTGACACACCTTAAAAAACAAGACTTACTGGTAAATTACTTTTCTATTTGTTTCAGAGCTTGAGATCTCTCTTGTTGGATTCTAAGATAGTAAAATTACTCTAGAAACACACTGTTCCATGGATGGTGGAAAAATGTTAATTGAGAGACAAATCCTTCGAATTTGGCTGTAACTTATTTCATCTGTAGGAGCAAAAATTAAAATAAAATTTACTAGCCTCTCAGAATTCTAAAAATGATGAGATGGTGAAAGTGGTAGATAATACTAAGATCTGCCTTTATTTAAACTACATTTGGAACTTTCTGTGAATACAAATAAATATGAATTTATTTCACAAAGTAAAGTCAGTAGTTTTCATGTATTGCTTCTGGAATTGACCTTGTTGTCTCAGTGATACCTTTGATAGTAAGAAATCATCCCATTATTGTATTTTTCTAGGAATTATTTCTTTGTGACTTTTGTTTTTTCCAGTGAAAGATTGGTATCCTAATTTGCCACATCTTTCATTAAAAAACATAGAAAGCAAAGAAGTCAGAGTATAGGTAACTAAAAACCCTAGTCAGCTGGTTTATAAACAATGCCAAAATGACAATGGAAATCCAAACTCGTAGGGTTGGCTTACGAGCAGTAAGAGGGCACTGCATTTTTCCTTTTATGAAGTTCAAACCAAAGGAAAAGATGCTTTTTAAAAAACTCTTCTTAGTTCTGCCTTCTTCTTCTCCCTTAGCAGAGATGGACATTCAGAAGGGAGATAGTTCTATGGCTGTTGCTCATCTCATGTTGGTTATTTTTTGAAATATGCTAAAATACAATTTTCATATATGTACTGAAAAATAGCCAGCTGTAAACTAGAGAAAGTTCACTAGAAGTTAGTGCTGATTTGAGGAGCCTAAGAAGCAATGGTAGCTCTATAAATATAACATAAGTAATTGCTGAAGATTAAGCAGTTTATCAGTAAAAGGTCAACAGATGCAAGACTATTTTATCTATATGCATATAGTCTCAGTACTGATAAATGCCAAGAAGAAAAATGCAGTAGAACATGGAGAGAGGTTAGCTGACAGAATTATTAATAATAGGTAATATCTATTGATCTCTTGCTTTGTATCAAGTACTGGTGTAAACTCTAAACATACTGACTCATATCCCAACAATATTAGGAGGTAGACAGCTTTATTATTATTATATTATAGTCTTATTTAGAGGTTAAGAAGCTAAGGTAGAGAAAGTTAAGGAGCTTGCCCAATTGGCAGAGCCAGCTGGGACTCATGCCCAGGCTATTTGGCTTCAGGGCCCCAATTTTTTATTTTAAAAATTTTAGATCACAGGAAAGTCAAAGGAATAGTCTGACGAACACACATATACCCTTCAACTAGATTCGCTAGTTGTTAATATTTTGCCACATTTCCTTCCTCTCCTCTACAATCTACATTTTGCTGAACCATTTGAAAGTAAGTTACAGAAATCTTTATTAGGAGTTGTAATTCACTCTTATATGTGTAAATATATACCTTATAGGAATAAGGACATTCTCTTGCATAATACAGTTATCTCACTCAAGAAATTTACTAGTAATATTACGCTGTTATCTAATGTTTTCAAATTCTCCAATTGTAATTCCTAGTTGCCATGTTATACTGCCTCAGTTCTCCCTCTCTTGGTTCCGGTACTTAACATGAGTGTATGATAACACTACAGAGGGTCTTCATATTCCTGTCATTCTCATGACCATCCCTGACTTATAAATGAAGACAGCCTCAGAAAACAGTGGCTTCTGGAATACGTGTTCGTGGTTCTTCATCTCACAACCCTTACTGTTCATCAGGCAGATATGGACAATCTGAATGAGGGTCAAAATAAAGACTTTGTCACTGTCATCCTTTTGACCAGTCCCATCACCTAGGGTGTAGATCTATGAATTTATGTCATAAAAAGAATACTTAGTAGGTCCTCTTCCTTGTAATGGAGGAGGTTTGACTAAGTTGACATCTTCTGTTTCAGAATTTTCAGTACAAAGACTTGCACCACAATTCGAATCTTACACTTTAGATTTTGTATACCTTTCAAGCTAAAGGTAAATACCAAAACCGTATTTGATCCTAACTCAGAATTTCTGTTTGTTGGTATTGGACTTCCATTACGAACACAACTCAAGATCACATTCATCGAGGTGCTTTAGCATTTAGGATACCATGAAAACGTTGCCCGCTTACCCTTGGTGTTCTGTTATTTGACATTGTAATTCAGTGTTGCTGCCTATTGGCTATCACTCATCTATCTGTTAATCTCTTAATTTGAAGTATATTTATTTTTTTCTTCTTTAACTCTCAAGGATAGCCTAAGTTTGTTTCCCACTCTATAAAATTTCTCAAAAACAAATACTAATTGAACTGAGCTCTACCACCCTGTATAGTTTCAGATTATCTTTGGTAATTAAGATTTTTTAAAAACCTATAATTACAACTTTCTGAAGCGAGATGAATATAAACATCTATCACCATAGTCTGAGGGAAATAAGATGTTATATTATACCTTGTTTTCCATGAGTTTTCGTACAGTGAAAAACATTTATGAGATTGAGGTAAATGCACTTGACTGGTCTAGCAATATAAGATTAAATTTGGGGAAGAATCATCACCAAAATCAACTCCAAATTTACTAATATATGAAGTGCAGTTTGTATTTTTTTAAACTTTAAAATCTTACAAAAGGACAAGATACTGATAAGATTAGAGAGCCACACTTCCTTCAATAATTTTTAGAAAACTGTTTCCCATAAAGATCCTTTTAACCTTTCTGTTTAGACTACAATGGGAGAAATAGCTTTATTTTTTGAGAGACTTCCTTAACTAATCCTTGGGATGGGTTCCTGGTAGACGTCATGTGTCAGAAATGGGGACACTGAGATAATTTCTTTTCACTGACTTTATTGGGATATAATTTACAAACCAGAAAATCCCCCTCTTTTAAAAGTGATTGAGTGGTTTTGGTAAATTTATAATTATACAACCATCATGACAGTCCAGTTTTAGAACATTTCTATAACTCCAGTAGTTCCCTGTATCCATTTACAGTTAACTCTCCAGTTTCTAGGCAACCACTCACTGTTCTGCTTTTTGTCTCTGTGAATTCCTGTAGTTAACTTTTAACTGAAATTGAAAAGGAACATTTATATTTTTTCTATATTTTACCATGAGAATAATTTTATTTAGCATACTGTATATGTCCTAATGAAATTGGCACAACATGAACAGACTGTATGTTCTGGTGGCAACCTAGAAGAATCTTGACTCCCATTAAGTTTGTGCTCTTAAGTCAGAACATTTCTGTCCTGAGTTGACCATCTTTCTCAGTGAACTGGAAGTAACTCTCCCTGTTGTGTGACCATACACACAAGATGCAGAAGTCTCAAGAATTTCAAAACTCTAATGTCTAGGAAGTTTATCTATTTCAGTAGTAGTTTGTTTAGGAAAACACTTCTTTCTTTAAGAAGAATTTAGGAAACATTTTAAGAATAATTTAGGAAAATTCTTCTTTGTACATCCGCAGGTACAACTTAAAGAAGCCATTGAAGATCTTCCTGGTAAAATGGATACTGAATTAGCAGAATCTGGATCGAACTTCAGTGTTGGACAGAGACAGTTGGTGTGCCTTGCCAGGGCTATTCTGAAGAAAAATCGGATATTGATAATTGATGAAGCAACAGCAAATGTGGATCCAAGGTACAGAGCTTAGTGCCATGTAACCTGGAATCCGAATTTTAAATATGGTAAAATGAGAAACATTTAATGATGCTGGGAAGTTTTTCTAAGTCCTCTCTTTGCCCCAAAGATATCTTTATAACATTAATTCTGGCAAACAGAGGAAGAAACCAAACTATGTTATACAGTGTTAATGATATCATTAGCCTCGGAGAGCTGGATTTCTAAATTCAGCTCCTCATAATTTCAAGCGACTTGAAGGGAAGAGTATCTTCCATTGTTTCATGAAAAATAATAAATTTCTAAATAGACTTTATACTTCATTCTTAAAGAACAAGACCATGCGTAAAGTGTTGATTTTTAAAAACATTATAAAAATATCATATGGTCTTTTTAAGTCTTAAGTTGCTTTACTGAGCTAAATTCAACTTCTTCGATTCCAGAACTGATGAGTTAATACAAAAGAAAATTCGTGAGAAATTTGCCCAGTGCACTGTACTCACCATTGCACACAGGTTGAACACCATTATCGACAGTGACAAGATTATGGTAAGACTCTTACCTGTGGAATTCCAGTTGTTTCCATTCATGTTCAATTTTTAATTTATCTTTTCTCATTAAGCTTGATAGAAGCCTGTAAAAAGTTAATGTTTTGTTACTTTTTCTTCTCATTCCTGACAGTAACTCAAATACTTAATTACACGTTCAGAATGTGCTATTAAATAATATATCCAATAATTTCATATTTTCATCCTAAAAATCTTATTTAAATTTTCATTTTTCTTTAAGATGGCCAACCATAAAAATATTCCAAAGCAAGATATGGCTTCATATTACAGAGCGGTAAAACATAGTCATTTTTACTGCATCACAGTTGTTTTAGCATTTTTGGATTCTCTTAATCAAAAATGCAGCCTTTCATTTAGACTACCAGGAGGTTGTTGGGAAAGGTTGCAGAATTTATCAGCTATTGGGATGTTCACAAGATGTATTTCAGAGGGGAGTCAATGAGAAGAAAGGGCCTAGTCAGAAAAACAAAGTATTTCAACAGACAGGTTTAATATAGGAAATTCTTTACATACGAAGTGGAGGACTGGAAGAGTGAAAGGAAACACTGGAGTAGTAATTTTAGGAAGCAGCTACTGTTCCCTAGATACAGCTCCAGACCTAGGATCTCTAGGAGAGCCCCTAAAGTGTCAATGCTCAGACCTCCAGGGAGGGCCTCTGCCCAGCTGCTGTCATCTTTGTGAAGGGAGGATGACGAGGCTGGTTCTCAATGCGTTAACAGAGACTGGAGGCTGGAACCAGTTTCCACTGCTGGCATGATGCTGGCACAAGTGACAGAAACCAGGTAGACCATTTGTTCTGCGTCCCACCTTCAGTCTGCTTCTGGTGCCCCCTACTGGAAAAACCTAACAAAAAGCCAGCTGGCCAAAGGGCTTCTGAAATGTGGTAGAGACCCAGATTTAGATCACAAATGAGAGTATAGAAACAAAGGTAGATCTGGGGCTGAGAGACTGTAGATAAATAACCAGCAAGTCTCTTACACAATAGAAGTGAGTACCGCACACATGGCAGTTTCCAAGCTTTGGTCTCCGATATATCTAGTATCTTCGTCCAAGTTTGATTGATTCTTTCTTCCTTAGTAATTCAGCCTTTTCCTTCCTTCTCTTTATTCCTTCTTCCCTTCCTTCCTTTGCTCTCTTCCTCTTTCTCTTTCTTTCTCACTTTCTCTTTTATTCTCTATTAATTGCTCGGTTTCAATAAATCTTAGAATGTGGTTTTATAAAATGAAAAGGAAATCATTCCTCAAATGAAAAATCTTTGGCTGCAGATAAGCCCAAAGAATGGAAGTTATTTTCAGGCTAAGCCCAGCCTGTGGCCATGGACAGATTTTCATCCATCTTACGGATGCTAACTGTTGTCACTAGGCATCACAGTATCTAGTGATGTTCTGATTAATTAGTAATGAAGAAGTAAATAGATAAAGAAGGCTTGTTTAGTGCATAAGAGGCAACAGATGGAGTTAACCAGTGAATTTTATGGTTCATACAAAACAGTTAAACCATCAGTAATAAATGATCATGAATGTTCAAACTTCCTTATGCACAATGGTGATGGAGCCGTCTCTTTTGACTTCTTGGGTGGTTTCTGGAATATTACCTCCCACCCTACTTCACATGCACATGCATCATCAGGTGGGATCATCACATTGAGAAGATACCAGACTGTCAGCATTGAAGCAGCGCCTTTAGCCTTGTCACTCCCCAGTGCTGCTAGACATCTGGACTAGAACATTGCAGCAAGAAGCAGGCCATTCCAGCAAACTTTTGTGAATGACCTTGTGACATTCCAAGATTATAGGACAGTGACTCTTATTAGACTTCAGAAACCTTGTTTAGCATCAAGCATCCTTTGTCCTTCATTTTGTGTTCTTGAATGGTAATTGGAAAATAACCTTTCATTCCTACTTTTTACCTATCACTTTGTTGTTCTCATCTCTAGCATTGTATTTTGCAGACTGTTTCCAATAAATAAGTGCTGCTATGAAGTTTACCTGTTTCAAGCATTTTGTCAGGCTTTAGACGCAGCAGCAGAAAGACGGCTTCATCTCCAGCCTAGTTGGAGGTGTCGTCAAAAAAAAATCTTTGCTCCTAAATGTACCATATAGATTTATTTTTGGTATTTGATATTACAATATTGATGGTAGAAGCTTCCTTTTATGATATAATACTTAGAAATACTGTTCCCTTGGAATGTATGGTCAGTTGGGGAAACAGCAAGGAAAGACAGAATTTGGCAGACTTGTTAACTAATTACTCCTAAATCTTATCCATCAGCACTTGACCCACAGACCCAAACATCTAGTTCATGAGTATCCTCTTAACCAGTTTTGTTGCCATTATCAGAATGTATTCATTCGTTTAATGCTATACTTAACCAGCATCTTCTAGTAAATTTTGAGAGCCTCAAATTTTTCTCTCCTGATCAGTTTCTTTGTTCAAATCCTTAACATGATTTTACAACGTAATTTATAGCCCAGCCTCTCCCGCCATTCTAGCCTTGTTCCACTTTGCTCTTACCCTTTCCTTTATAGTTAAAACTACATTGATAATCTCTCAGTTTTCCAATATTCACTCTCGCTTTTCCAGTTGTGCCCTCTCTCTCGCCAGATGTTGGTGGCTTAGACTGAAGTGCTAGCTGTGGATATGGTGAGATGATTGGACTTGGGGTAGATAACCAAGTAGAGCCAAGCAGACTATGTGTTGGATTGAATGTGGGATATGAGGGGAGAGAGAGGAGTCAGTGCTGGCTTCTAGGTGTAGGATCAGAGCATCTGGATGAATGGGGAAGACTGAGGGAGAAGTTGATTGGGAGAAGGAAAATGCAAAGGTTCTCTTTAGAGCATGTTACCTTTGCGATGACTGACCTTGTTTTTTGTGGTAGACCTTGCATTTCACCATGGAGCTACCCTTCCCGCTCCCAACCCCACCCAGTCGTGAAAGACCTTCATTGTAGGACACCCTGGAGATGTCCTACGGTGATGTCACAGGAAGGTCCCACCAAGAGATGTAAACTTGGCCACTTATTTACATCTCGGTCAGAGCTGGTTTCTGTTGCTGACATCTTTATAGAGAATGGCAGGATTAGATCTCAGGGCACTCAAGAGACATAATACATTTCCTAGCTTCAGAGTTGAGTTATACCCCAGGTGTAAACTTCATATTTTATTCTAGAGCTTCTGATAACCAAATGGCTTTCAATTTGGCAAAACACCGTAAATAATGTTCTTTCTCAAACCTTTGATTTTTGAAGCAATTTTTTTTCCTTGCTTGCTATAGAAATACCTGTTTCCTTTGCAGAAAACAAGTGATTTGTCTATTCTGTTATTCTGAAAGCTTTAAGGACATAAAGACAAGTCAATCAGCCACAAAGCCTAATGCTCCAGAGGGCGAGTGGCCAGCCTAGGGAGTGGCTGGGGAAGTGACGGATGCTAATGAAGGGCATAACCAACAGTGTTGTCATCATAAAGTCGTGTAATTGCAAATGCTTAAGGTGTAATAATTACATTTTGTTGCACTGGTGAATACTTCTGCACAAAGACGGATGAATATGGTTTTGTTTACTGTAAGTAAATCAAACAAAAGCCTTGTTGGGAAACAACTGTGACCTAATTAATAGCTTTGTTTATGTGCTGGCTCTCCAAAGGGATTTACCCAGTTTTGGTTCATTAAGTGTCATTAATGTGTTAGGCTTAGAATTCTATTTTACAAAGATGTTCTCTCAATTTTAACTTTATTAAACATGATGTAGTTGTAATGACAGCTAATTTAATCTTCCTCATTCGCTCAGTTGCTACAAAACAGTGGAGTAAGACAGACGCTTTAGAAATCCTCTTTTGCCTAATACTCACCATATCTCTGCATTAAAGACAGCTTCTTCCCTGTAGTTTTTAGGATTAACTGGTTACTTGTGACCTGTTTCCAGCCAATGGCACAGCTTTTTCCTCCAATCCCTGCACACTCGAGTTTATAACACCCCGGATTCTCCCTAGTAGTGGAGCAAAAGAAGCATGTGAAAATCTGCAGCTGCTAACAACATTATTTCCTGTTTTCAGTGCTTTCACTGTCAGCAGTTAGAGAATTCTTTGGGAATGAATTCTGGAGACCCGTAACCAAGGCTAAGAAACTCAGATTCCACTTCTTCTGTTTTATCCTTATGGTTTTATAATCTTTACCTTTCTTCCTAAACTCAAATATCTTTTTAGTAGAGTTTTTCCCAGAGAAATCAAAACTAGAAACTATTTTAACATTCCACACAGAAAAGCACAAAAAGAACTCAGGGCTAACTAGTTTTATTTAAATTCTAGTTTTAATCGTCATGGAACTTTCCTTTAATAAGCCTACATAGCCACAATTAGAGTATTTGAGAAAAGCTCCTTCAAAAATAGGCCAAGAGATTTCATTCATATTTTCAGAGGGAGAAAAAAACTAATATGAAGATAGCACAATTTGGAAGAAGAAATACTTTACGGGCGCGGGAGGGGGGTTACAGACTTACAATAGCAGGAGCTTTGGGGGAGCAGCTGTGGAGGTCACTGTGACCTAGTCTTCATCCACCCAGATGAGAAGAATGATTTACCACTTCAAGACCTAAGAAAGGATTTTGAGTAATTTTTGCCACAGAGAAAATCGCAGGCACCCATTTTACCAATCGAGAGACCTGGCTTCCAAGGTTGGATAACTGTTCCTGTGCCCCTCTGTCACCTGGCAGCCGAAAGCAGACATCTGAAACACAGATCTTGCTCCTCCCCACTCTACTTAATGTTCAGTGGAATCTCCCTTTATTGCTGGTCACCATATTGAAAGCTGTTCCAGGCATCTCTTTACCTCCACCCTGAACTGTCCCCACCTCTCCCTGCAGCCACCCCACTGTCACTGATGGCATCCTGGCAATTAAAATGGATTAAATTATTTTGTAATAGGTCCATTTAATTTTTATATCTAGGACAACTACCCGGATTGTTTGCAGATACACAGGCCTGATAAGCACATCTTCATTGAGCTTATGTAACTGACTGACTTATTATTCAACGTAGTGTATTTTTCCTTAACCTACTAGAGAGCGGCAAGCTTTGAGGGGGTGACATTCCTGGAGAGATCCTGGGGCCGAGGGAATGCTCTCACTCCGACTCGAATGTGTGGTTTAGTTCCTAGTTTAACATGGATTATAGGAAAAGTTGGGGCACAGCAGGAGATTCCAGGAGGCTTTTCTTATAGATAAAAAGATACTAAAATAAAAATTCAAGATTATACCCACTGATATGTATGAAAGGAAAATTGGGAGTCGCTTTATGTTTACTTGTTCTTAAAAATCTAGACATTTTGACCTCAGGTTCAATGCAGAATCTGTCGATTGACAGACTGAGAGAGATGGAAAATGGGGCAGGTGGCACCCAGACCAACCCTGACTGCCAGCTGGCTGGGGTTGTGCCCCGCTGGGCTGTTAACCTTCCTTGAAGTTGCCACATCTCCCACAATAAAGAACAATTTGTCTGGAAGAAAAAAAAAAACAAATAGACTTTTTGGTCAAACCAGTAAATGTGCAGGCTAAGCGGTTAAAATGCTATTCCTCACCTTTTTTTCAGTCCACATCCCAGCGCAGCTCTTGTAGCACCCGGCGACTGAGTCTGCAGCACTGCGCTCTTGCTCCTCCCGGGACTGATTCCTCTCCGACTGCGCCTTCTCTTTTTCCTCTTTTCCAATGTTTGGTATAAATGAGTTTCAAGCCTCCATCCCCTACCCTGGTCTGTCTCTCCCTCACTTTTCCTCTCCCTCTTGCCCACAGCCATCAACCTGAGGCACGTGGTCCTTCAAGTCTGTATCACTCATCCTCTAATCCCTAATCTTAGCCAGCTTAACTCTTTCTCCCCTTGATCTTACCCTGTCATCTTGCCAGACTATGCCAGTGGGCAGTCACCCAGTCATGCCCTGACTTTAGTTTCTTTTGTATTTAACCTTCAGCCAGCATGTTTTGGGTGCCTGTTATGTGTCACATATAATGCCAAGACCTGGAGGTGCCACATAACCCTACCCTTAAGGAGATGACAAGCTCACTTCCATGTTGGCCTATGTTGTCTTCTTGGCCCATGTTGTTCCCTGTATCTGGAATGACCACTATCCACCCACCCTCCCCATTTCTATATGTTCAAGTCTATCCACCTTCAAGGCCCAGTTCACTGCTCACTCTCCTTGAAGTTCATCCTCAGAACCTCTGGCCAGAAGTCATCTCTTCTACTGCTAACTTCCTCTTTGTTGGGCTTTTTTTCTTGCATTATAGACACTTGATTTTTTTCTCTGTCCTTTGGTATAGGCTCCTTTAAAGGCAGGGGCTAGGACTTACATACCTCTGCCCTTTCCACAGCATCTAGCATAATGACATGAATGTAGTTAAGTATGCAGTAAACGTTAGCTGAATAAATTCAAGAATTAATGAAAGTTTTCTTAAATTTTCCTCAAATGTGTTTTGGCCATGTGTTACTTGCTCTTTATTAATCCTGATAGTTTAATAAAATTGGTTTTCTTTTTCTGTGACTATATACCAGACACAGTAAATAATTTTAGCCTGAGTATAATAAAATTGCAGTGGACAGCAGATAGGGGAAATGTTTCTGTTTATAGGCATATTCTCTTAAATTATACAAAGTTAATATAAGTTATCCATATGGAAAGGTATCTTAAAAAATTGAATGTTAAAGTTCTCATCTCCCTTATTTTCCTTCTGATAATAAACAGTGTCTTCTTCTGGGTACTCACATGGAGAGGAAAGATTACAGGTTCAGACCTGAGGTCGAATCCCAGCTCTTCCATCTACTGATTCTACAGCCTTGGCCAAGTTATTTAACTTAACTGTACCTCAGTCTTCATCTCTGGCTCTGAGCTTCTCGTTAGACTCTATCTTGCTCATCTTTGAATCTCCCATCCTTAGAATGGTGCTTTGGTAATAGGTACTAACTTAATACTTACTAGTTGGATGGATGGATGGATGGATGGATGGATGGATGGATGGATGGATGGATGGATAGCTATCTTGCTCATCTTTGAATCTCCCATCCTTAGAATGGTGCTTTGGTAATAGTACTAGTTGGATGGATGGATGGATGGATGGATGGATGGATGGATGGATGGATGGATGGATGGATAGATGGATGGATATTATGTACTGTGTTTGTCTACTCTATCTTGAGGATTAACAGCGATGACTATAAAGCATGTGGCAGAGTGAGTGCTCAACATAACTATTTTTATTTTCCTTTTCAAATTCAGAAGACTGTTATTTTCACTATGGGGTGATTTTGTTGATCTTATAGTAGCTATACTCTTTGTTACATGGCATTTGTATGTCAAGGCATCTCATCTCTCAAACCTTGTAAATTCATTTATTTGGGGCTATACTAATGTAGTTCATTTTAAGATACCGTATTTTATTTTAATGCATGTCACAAGAGTATTAAAGAGATATATTTATTTTGCATTTTAAAGTTATCTTACATAAGTTAAAATTTAACTTCTAATAAATTATCAAGCAATGTAACAAATCATCACAGTTCTGTCTCACACACCTCAAATTGAAAACTCCCCTTATAAAATTTAATGCATAAGTATTAAATTACTAATACATATAAGGCTCAAAATATTTTGACCAAAATAATATTTCTGTCATTTATATTGTTTATCCTATTGTTTTTTAAGAGCATTCATTTTTTCCTGGCTCTGCTTTTTCAGATTCCAGTCAATTCTGAGAACTTCTCATCTCAGTGGCATTCATGTGTTTTCAGACAATATGTGAGAAAATGGGAAGATTTACTATTCATTCAAATTCGAATAAATAAAAAGTTGGACAAGGACAAACTATTAGTAATACTTCCATTAAAAATTATGTAAAGGCTTTATAGTCAGAGAACCCCTTTTTCACTAACTCTGAAGTGGTGATTTTAAAAAATTTACTTGTTGCTTTTGCAGAATATAAAGTTTTTCATTGTATGAAGTAATTTGATTCACTTATTTACTTAGCCTTTAGCATGAGAAAGACCTATATTTTAAAATCGCATTTTTTTTTTCTTCTTCACCATCAGGAGTGCTTGTGCTTTATAATGCTATGCTTAAGTAAAATTACACATTTGGGGCATCTAAATTGTCATGCCAAATTATAGGACATTTTAATTATTATGTGGATATGACAGATTCAATTATTCTTCAACTCTTTTGAGAAAGCTGCCCTTAGCAGTGATTCATAGTAGTAAACAAAAGATTAACATGTAAATGCTCTCTATAAAAGACTTAATAAATGTTTCCAATTCAATACCAGGGGACAGAATTAACTGTAATACCTAGATGTGGAAAAACAACCTGTGTCCTGCTTAGATTTTCAGCATATTCTGTTAAGATAAATTTACTGTAAATATGGCCTAAATGAAGAACTAAGTACCACTTAATATCAGAACTGTTTGCCTAGGTACATCATTTAAGCCAATTGTTTCAGACTTTTTTTTTCTCCCTCCGAAGCCACTAATAAGTAGAAATGCAGAGTTAAGAGCCCCTTTCTCTCCCTTTCAATTTCCAGTGGACATATTAATGAGCAATAAAAAGGCTGGAAGGCAGGCAGCTGAAGAGAGAAAAAGAAGCAAGGAAAGATAATTGTGAAAACAGATATTCAGATCCTCAGCGATTCAGATTGGGCTGCCCGTATGCTGTGCGGGCTGTGATCACTGGAATTTGGAGCTCAGTTTCTTAATTGTTTCTTTAGTCTTATCCAAAGAGAAAATTGGTTTTCTAGAGATTTCTTCAGTGCAGAACAATTATGCTAAAGCTGCTTAGGTAGCAACTCTTTTGGGTAGCCTTTCACTCTCAGAATAATAAACTATAACCAAAGCCAACTTCAAGATGCACCTTAATCTCTCTGACAAGGATATTGTCCCTCTTACCAGGTGACATAATCTAGGACTCTTAAGAAATTTCAGAAGCGTTTACTTCTTTTCTAAATATTGCTATTCTGTCAAACGAGCTCAGTAACTAATTTGCTGTCAGGTTACTGCCATCTGGTTTGTATGACATCCTCCTACTTTTTAGATAAATTAGGTTTGATTTTCTTAAATCAAGAAATTTCCCAACTCTGAACGTATGTATAAATAGTCTTCAAAGCTCAGAGTCTGAGAGCTAAAGCACTAATGAATTATAACAACGCAGAATGCCCTTGGCAGAATATAAAATACCGCAGGACTGCTGAGTGCCCATAATCATAGTTTAAAACTTTCGTTTTCTTCCTTTCCTATAACATTATAATAATAAAAGGTCGGGTTAGGCCTTTGTCTGCCTAGTAAAACAGGGTAATCAAACCATTTAAACACCAGCCAGGACTACCACCCAAATAGAGTCTCTCTATTCTCCCTCTTCCGCCCCTTTCCAAAATATTGTCTGAGTTATAATATGTTACTGCAGAACATTGTGTGCTAATGGGTTTCCTTCTGCTGATTAACAGGTTTTGGATTCAGGAAGACTGAAAGAATATGATGAGCCATATGTTTTGCTGCAAAATAAAGACAGCCTATTTTACAAGATGGTGCAACAACTGGGCAAGGCAGAAGCTGCTGCCCTCACTGAAATAGCAAAACAGGTGAGCGCGCCACAAAGAGTTATAATTAAAGTTCATCTCAACAGCTCGCTCCTCACAACCTGGCTCCAGGGAAATGGTAACAAGCACTCTGTGCCCTTTTCAATTACAAACCTCCAGACACAAAGCTTCACGACTGGGTCTTAACAACACGTCCCAGGCTGAAGTCAGGTCTGCTAAAAATCAGCAGACGTGGTGGGGTGGGGTGTAGGATGTGTTCATGCTCACGTGTGCAAGCATGTGTGCCTAAGAGATTTCAGATTGGACTTTTCATACATTTGTACTCTATGTGCTCAGAGTCTCGTAGAGCGCAGAATACTCGCATTTTGCAGATCCATTGGATTTCATTCTGATTGGTGCTCAGCACATTTGAGATGCAAATGCTGTCAAGGTACATCCAGGAAATTTGAGAGTTTGAGGGAAAAAATGTAGAATGTTGTTCATTGAGTCTAGGAAGATCTACCAGGGAAATGTGTAGATTCTTTTTGTTTTCTGTTTTATAATTTGTAAGGAAAACACCTACATGATGCTGCGACTTTCTCCGTAGGTTTCCCCCTAATTCTCTGTTGTTTAGAATTAGGTACACTTATTCCCTCTATGCTTTATCTGCCGTCTAGAAGATAAAATTGTCATCAGGACAAATCGAGAATTAATAATACCTTAATGTTATAGTGTGAAGGTGCTTGAAAGTTACAAAGCATTTTCATGGAGATGATGTATGAGAATTTAACACTGTATGGAATGAGAAAGGTGCTCAATTAATAACATTTAGATTATATGATATCTTAAAACAGTGGTGATGGAGTATCTTATTCTACAGATGTGCAAACTGAGGTCAGGTTTAAGGGACTTAGCCAGTGTCGTGCAGCTACCTGTTATTCTTTCTGGAACAAAATGAGAGTTAGATTGATGGAAAGATGGAGGGAAAGAAGGAAAGTCTGGCGTTCTTGCCACTGGAGAGGCATGGCATAGGTGGAATGAGACCTCCAACAGTATGTGGTGAGGCTCCGCATCAAAACTGTTTATATCTGGGCATTATAATTATGGGCATGTTTTCCCTTTTTATATATTTTTGTATTTCTCATATTTTAACTGTAAATTGAATTGTGTAATATTTTAAATACACATAAAAAGCACATAGGTCATAGAATTAGGAATCTTCATGATTTCCTGGTCCAGTAATCTTGTACCTAATTTAACAATATTAGTGGTAAATTACATTTGTGTAGTTCTTTATAATTTATCTTACATGGTTGTCACATATATGATTTCACTTAATCCTCGTGGTAGTTCTTTTTTATCCCCCTTTATGGATGATGAAGAGATTGGATCAAGGGCTCACCTAAGGTCACAGAGCTGGTCAATGGAGAGCAGAAAATGAATTGCTGGGTGCCACCCTAGGTACTACGTACTGTGTCCTTGTTTCATGTGGTGTTCACGTACTACGTACTGCTGCTCCTTATTTCATGTGGTGTTCACAGTGGGGCCAGTCCCTTAAGTTTACACAGTGGCAGATCATCACTCTTGGATTTTGATCCTACCAGAGGCCTAGGTCACCCCTATGGAAAGTCATAAGGGAATACATATCTCTATTCTCATTCCGGCTGAAGATCTTTTTGACATTATTTCTGTATACACTTAGTGCTCTTAGGAGAACAAATTGTCAGATTGTCAAATTTTAAATGTGCAAGCATCCGATAGATATCAGTGCATCATTCAAAACTGTAACACTGGGAGGATTAGCTAAGTCAACAAGCTTTTTACTCTAACAGATTAAAATTCATTCGTTTGAAAAGAAAACATCCGGGAAGAGGTACTTCCAAGTCACGTTTTCTTGACCATGTAGTTGCTTTTCTGATAATGTTGGTGCAGGCTAGCTGAGTCACTCTGCAATTGACCGTTTTAGATGATCCATGAAATAGTAGAGAAAGTACTTTTTAGAGACATAAAGTTGAAGAGTACATTAATTGCTATGGTTGCCATAACGAAGTTCCACAGAATTGGTGGCTTAAATGACAAATTTATCGCCTCATAGTTCTGGAGGCTAGAATTCTGAGCTCAAGGTGTGGGCAGGACTGGTTTCCTCTAAGGCCTCTCTTCTTGGCTTATAAATAGCCACCTCCTCTCTCTTTGTCTTCACATGGTCCTCCCTCTGTGTATGTCTGTATCCTAATGTTCTCTTATAAGGACACCAGTCATATTAGATCAAGGTCCACCATATGACCTCATTTTAACTTGACTGACCCTATCTCTAAATCCAATTACATTCTGAAGTATTAGAGGGTTAGTACTTCTACATATAAATTTTGAGGTACACAATTCAGCCCGTAACAAAGGATAAATGCCCATTATTCATTCTACTCCATGATGAAGCAAACTTAATTGAGGTTTTAGAAGTTGCTTTGTTCCACATGCATAACAGAGGTGCTGTTTCATCTATTCGTGAAATTACCAGATGCAACCCAAAAATTACAAAATCTTAATATCCTAGATTCTAGGAGCCTGCACCATTTCCAATAGGTGGAAGAAGCACTTAGCAGCCACATGGACTTACATGTCACCCAAGGTCTCTCGGTCTCAGAGTCCTTACCTGTAGTGCAGGCACTACAGCACTACTCAGCTTCTTTACACTGTTGTTACAAGGATCAGATGAGAGAGTATATGCTTAAGTGCTTTGAAGGATATAGAGCATTTCACAAATATAAAAAAAAAATTCTACCTATTGCTGATAAAAGTTGGATTTTTTAAAAGGCTATCAATTGAATTCTTTCTTCTGAATAACCAAAAAAGTATCTAAAGTTCTAAGTAGCTTTAGAGACTTAGCTACTAATAAATAAATAAAATTTATTTCAATGGTTTTTAACAAATAATACATTTAATGCTACAAAAGACTTAGCTACTAATAAATAAATAAAATTTATTTCAATGGTTTTTAACAAATAATACATTTAATGCTACAAAAGTCAACAACTGTACTGTTTTTAATAGTTTTTTTTTAATTTATAAATAAAAAGGAAGTCACTGTACCACTCCTGTAGTATCTTTCCCATTTTTGACTGTTCAGTTGATATATTCTGTGCAACAAGAACTTGTACATATATGGCCTTTATGGCTATTCCTTATTTTTTTTCACTTAATATTACATATCGGATTATATCAATGCTTATAGTTATCTCACTCTTTTCAATAGCTACTTAGTATTAATGTGTTCTCCATGCCCTACTCCCCATTTTCTCTTCTAATTAAGTTAGTGGTTAGAATTTTATGTTTTTCCCTCAAAGAAAGAGCTCTCAGATTTACTTACTAATTCTTGTATTCTGTTTTACAGTATATCAGTTTCTGCTTTTATCTTTATTAATTCCTTCTTTCTTTGGTTTATTTTGTTGTGGCTTCCTCTCGAATGCATTTGTTTTCTTTCTTTTCTTTCTTTGTTTATTAATATAAATATTTTAAGGCTGTGAACTTTTCTCTGACTATTGTTCTAGCTATATCTTATAGATTTTGGTGTGTAGTATTTTTGTCATAGTTAAGTTTTTATATATAGATTTTGCAGTTTTGCTTTTGATTTCCTCTTTGGCCCAAGAATTATTCTAAAAGGAAGTTTTTAAAACTTCCTGGTAATATGGGTTTGTTTGTTTTCTGTTTTACACCTCACTGTTGACTTTCATTGCCTTGTGATCAAAAAATGTCGCCTGTACTGTTAACACTCAGAAGCAGTACTTATTAATACAGGCAATTTTTTTTTGTTATTCTTTCAGCATTTAAAAAGATGGACTATTGTCTATTAAAGTATAGAGTTCAATAACTTTTAATTAGATCTACTTCATTAATTACATTACTTAGGTCCTCTCTATCTTTATTTATTTTGATCCATTTGATATGGCTTGGTTTAGAGAAATGAATTAGTATATATCATAACAAGTTCTACTTTGTAGTTCTTGTCATTTTTGTTTTGATAATTTTGATGCTATGATTTTTCTGTCCACAGATAGTCATGTCTTATGCTTTCACTATGAATTCTATTCTCTACTATTTTAAGGTGCTTTCCTTTGATTCATTTAATGCTATAGACTCTAAGTCCATGCTGGGTCAAAACTAAAATTGAGTCCCCTGCTTTCCCTTTTTTTTCATTTGTTAGGTATGTCTTGGATTGTCTTCTAATGTCAGACTAAAGATGTGTCTCTCATAAATGGCATTTAGTTAAGCTTAGCTCTGAGATTTAATCTTAGCCCTTTTTTAAACAAATGTATTTAATTTATTTATATTTATTGAGATTACAGATTTGTTCTATTTTAGTTGTGTCATGTCATGCTTTCAGTTTTTAGTGGGTTTTTTTTAACCTTTTAATTCGTAGCCTGTAATTTTTGGGTTTTTTGCTCATTGCTTTATGTATGTTCCTTTCATTTCTTCTAGGAATATGTTTTTTCTTTATTATTATTTGACTCATTATAAACAACAACATATTTGCCCTCTCTTTGTTCCACCACCAAATTTTAATTGTTTTCAGTAGTTTTCCTTCTACTGTTTACCTTCAAATCTTTAAAAATATTTAAGCCTCTATTATTCTACTTGTTTTCATTTATAGTGTCTCCATCTCTTAGTTGGCTAAACTTTGTGTTGTGATCCATAAGTGGGGCTGTGAAATCCATTTAGTCAGTCATGATCAGGGAATTTGAAGAAATGAAATAGAAAAGAATAGAATAGAAGAAAAATAACAATGTATCTTTCACAGTAATAGTAAATGTCTCATGAAACTCCTTTAAGTACAGGTAAATATAGATAGTAAATCTATACTGACTTGCAATGTAAAGTGAAATGTAGTTAGTATTATGGGTGGCAGTAAAAAGAGAAGGTTGGAAAACCATGTTCTATATTATCTTAAAAGAGGATTCATTGGAATTAGAATCCTTGACTTACCATATATATGAAATATTTGTCTGCTACATCTCTAAATTTTCTGGTTATAAAATTTTGAGGTCACTCTTTCTTTCACGTAATGTGTTATCTTCGCTCTAAAGTGTTTTGGCATGATTTATTCATATGGATAAGTCTAAGGCCAAGTTAGACATAACAATCTTTCTGGGATGCCCAAAGGAATATTTTTCCCCCTCAATTTTGAAAGTAATTAGTTTTTCATAGGATATCATATACTCTTTGATCTCTAGATTCAAGTCTTCTTTTATTTTTGGAAGTTTAGTTGAATTGTATCTTCGAATTTTTTTTTTATTGGATTCTCCTCTTTATCCTGTATATGTTGTCTGTCTTTTGTCTATTTTATAAAGCTACTTTCAACTCGATCTTTTAATTTACACTTATTTTGCTTGCTTTCCTAATCCTGTCCTCCATGTTTTTTCATTCTGATTTTTCAGCAGTGTATAATCTACTTTGTGCTGCCATTAATAGGACTGTCATTTCTTTGATGTTTTCATTTTTCTCTTCCATTTCACCCTTGGCCTCTGTCAACTCATGGTTATCTTCTGTTGCTGTATCATGTTTTCCTATACTGTCAGATCTCCATTGTCCATGGGTTGACTATTCTACTACATTTTCTTTGAATGTATTGCATTATATTTTTTCATAATTTTCACCTGTTCAGTGAATATTCATTCATCATGTACTTATCCTGTTCCTTTTTCTCACTTTTTTTGGTGTATTTTAAAGATCCTGACTACATTATTGTTGTTGTTGTTGTTGTTGTTGTTGTTGTTGTCGTTGTCGTTGTTATTATTATTCCTACTACTGAATTAAGTGAGTTTTCCCTAGACCAATTGTCTGTCAGAATCGTTGTGGCTAGGATATCATTTCAGGCTAAAGGGAATTCTTTGTATTTAATATAGAAGCTCCTTATGACCCAGAGAAAGAATATGTGTGTGTATGTGTATAAGAGAGAGAAAATTTGAGAATTTATATTTATTTAGCCTGCACTCCTCTGTATCCTGCAGAGATGGGATGTTACAATGCTACTTGCATTTTAGAATCTCTCTTCTCTTAGGACCTCACAAATATACACACTTCAGGAAAGATGGTAATTCTATATGATTTCTCGTTGACATACCTTAGAATTTGCCAGAGTTGGAGAACTGTACTGTCCCTGATTGCTGTCTTGCTACAGCCCCATTGGATCCAGTTGCATATGGCAGCCCTTCCAGATATTTTGCCATTTGAGATTTAGATGACTCCTGATTTCATCAAAGATGGGTTTATTTTTGTATCTCACCTTAAACAAATTATAATGGCCTAAACCCAAGAGAAGGTGGGGAAGAGGAACATGCCCTGAAATTGAACTATTATGGCATTGTCTCCTTTGATCTTCACTACCATTCTGAGTTGGCATTATCCCTTTTTGACAAATGGAGAAACCAAGGCAGAAGAGCCAAAGTAATTGCTCAAAGTCACCAGTTAGTGTTAGTACTCCAACTTATGTAATCTTTTAACTACTATTCTGCCTCCCGTGTTACCGTATTCACTGAATTAAAGGTGTCTTCACTATGACTCTGGGGTTCTGTAAAGATAAAATCAAAAGGGCCTCTCAGATGTTTTGTTTTCATCATTCACACTGGGTAATGCTACTACTTTCTATGGACTAAGGGGCCACTTCTCTGAGCAGCATCATAACCACACCTAACACTTAACTTGGCGTGTTTTCAACATGTAGTTTATAGCCATTAATTAGTTCCTATGAGTTAAGTCATTGTCTCATTTCACAAATGAGGCAGCCAGTATTGGAGAGAGGTTAAGTGATTTTTCCAGCATCAGCAGTGAGTCCCGGGAGAGAGAGCTGAGATTGGACTTCTCCATCCCATAGAGTTCATTATAATTTCTCTAAAACAGGTTGAAACTAAGTTGAGTATTTAAATTCTAGCTTCTCAATAAAGCTACCATCATGGAATTAGATCTTATTACATGC
Organism: Pteropus alecto; assembly: GCF_000325575.1. Taxonomy (NCBI): domain Eukaryota; kingdom Metazoa; phylum Chordata; class Mammalia; order Chiroptera; family Pteropodidae; genus Pteropus; species Pteropus alecto. The sequence goes on along the minus strand of NW_006436811.1, from coordinate 22,481,979 downwards.
AATAGAGCAATAAAAACTTCCCTGCATGGATAATGGTGAACATTTATTTGCACTGTATTCAGAAGGCATTGACCAATATGTTGAATTCTGGCTCAAGACTTTGTCCGTTCATTCTCACTGAACTGTATGTATGGCCTAAGGTTAGTGCTTGGCCTGTACACAAGGACTCCGCTCAAAAGTGTTCAGTCATCTCAAGTACCTTCATAATCTGCATTATGAAAAAGATGCCTTCTCACACTTCTACTGTTAGACAGGGTATATTATAAAACCTGGCAATAGATGAGAAAAAGAAAGGTCAAATCAAGGAGTTTATACACAGGAAGCATGTTTTCAGTTTCAAGTATTTCAAACAATGAAACTAAGACTAGTTTAGTTAAAAGTTGCTAATAACAGTTTCTTTATAAAACAAATTACACTGAGGCTTATAAGGAAAGGAACTGGCTTATTTCAGGGAGGACTATCAAGTAGTAAAAAATAAAATGTATTTCCAGTTGTTCTTTTGACTGTTTTTAGTTTCATCAAGAAATAGGTTTTTTGGAGTATATAAGTACATAACCACATAAAATATGGCTACCTTTAAAAATGGAGGGAGATGAAATGAAATTAGCCCCAATACAGGCCTTATTTTTATATACTACCATTGTAATGGAAATAGCCTCGGATTCCACCCAGTGGGGTCCAAGCTTTATTAAAGAATTTCTTATTTTTCTCCTTAAGTGATATATAGTATTTCATATATAATGTTGTTTTTGGAATAGCAAGTATGCAAGTAACAAGAGAAAAGGTACACTTAATACGAAGGCGGCTGTCTCGGTGCTTTTCTTGTTCGTATGTGAAGTCCATTATATCCCATGATAACTTTGTTGACAGCATCCACAAATATATTTGGAGCCAGATTTTATAAAATCCATTTTATAGATCCATGACACGTGTCAGCTCATGACACATGTCAGCATTAGATAGATGGTACATTTTCTGTTTTAAAGAATCAAACAAAACTTTTCACATTCTTCTTTGAAAAAAAAAAATTACATTTAAACTCCTTTTTCACCCAAACACATTTTGTGATAAGAGCTCACAAGTCTTGACATTATATCATTTTGTTATGCGCATCTGTCAAGGAACCGAGATACGATACAGCTACTAAAAACTGATGATTGTGGAACAGAGAAACTTGACAGCATTTCATTTCCTTTATGTTCTGATTATACATTTATCAGAAAACCTGTATCTCTTCTAGTTCAGCTAGAAATTGGTAGAATTCAGGAACTCAAAGGCTTGGCAAAGAACTGCCCTATTATTTGGTATCATCTTACATTTTAGAGAAGTTGCTTGGTTGAGTCATTGTTAAAGCTTTTGCTTCTCTTTTCATTATTGTGGCCCACTATCCACAGATCACATTTCTATAGGCTCTATAACTGCTTTGCTGCACAAATTAAATGCTGGGACATTTCATACATATACGCCTGCGTTTCAATGCTTGTCAGTCAGAGTTTATAAAATATAGGGATTACAACCTGATATTAACATCCAAATCTATTGTGCTCATTTTATGTGTGAAAATGAGAAACCCTCATGCAGACGCTAGATGTCCCAGCCTCTTTGTCACCCTGTTTTTAATTTATCTCCAGGTTTTGAGTCAGTAAAATGATTTTGCTTATCAATTTAATGTAGTGATAAAACATATCTGTAAATCAGAATGATCGGAATTAAAGTGGATCTACAGGTTGTCTGGCACTAAACCCAGCCCCATGGAAGCTTTTAATGGGGCGACTTTTGTAATGGAATAAATGAATACATCCCTGTTTTCTTTTTCTAATTGTGCCTCCACTAATGATATGATTTGCTTTACATGAAAAAGTAGACATTGAAATGCATTGCGTTGGGGTGGAGGAGTTTAAATCTTTTTATGCCCATCTTTTTTTTTTTCTTAACAGGTGTACTTCAAAAGGAATTATCCAGATATTACTCAGAATGGCCATGTGGCTACGAACACTTCCAATGGACAGCCCTCAGCCTTAACTATTTTTGAGACTGCACTGTGATTCTGCTACGATGTCAAGTCTTATTTCGAAGACATTTTTCCAATAGTGTTTGCACCGTGTAAACTATACTCTATTTTTTTTTACACTAGCAGCAAGTTATTTACATACACATGATGTTAGTTTGTTTGGAATTTTCTCCTCCAACTTCACCCAATGATTTTAAGCTCTACCAAAATTACTTTTTATTTTTATTTATATTTATATGTTATAGTATTTTTTTCTTTATCCAAATCAGAGGTGCAGGCCACCAATTAAAGCTGTCTACCAGGTTTGTGCCTTAAAAGACTCTGGAACAAAAGCTCATTTTGTAAGGTATGAGGCAAAGTTGTAATAGATTTTTTTTTACTAGCCCTAAATTACAAATTACTTTCCATTTTTATCAGAGATTCTATTTACTTGAAAATTGTGTGAGGTTGCCATTTTGTCTCACCACTTTATATAACATAACTAGGATCCATTATTTCCTCCCACAGGCCTCTGGTTAAAATAGTACACATAAAATTAATAGGAAAAACAAAAAAATTATACTTTAGTATAAGTGGCATTATGGTAGGGAGAGGCTACTCAACACCCCACCCCCACCCCAAAAAAGATATATAGTTAGAATATAGAAAGACAATTTAATTATATGTTCTAAAAGAAAAGGAAGAGAAAAAAATGCTTTCTCAAAATAGGAGCCATTATAGGTGATTTAATAATGAGGCAACAAGTGCAATCGCCTATCGTCTTTTAGATTTGTGTGACTTTGGCATGGGAGCCATTGCAGTTTTAGACTGAGCGTGGTGATATTTTCAAAAAAAGGCCAATCCGCTAACAGTAATCCCTAAAAATATAGTAATGTTCTATTTGGATTTCTGGTTTACTGATGGCTACCCCTCTGTTGACTATAAGCCTTTTGGTTTAGCCTTTATTAAAATCCTTTCTAAATTGCATATATAGGCACTCCTGAGTTGGTGAGAAAAACCAAAAATCATTGCAAACATTGACTGTAATTACATAGTATGTTCTTAGGATGCATCCAGAAGGTTCTCTTTTATGAGCGTACCTAGGTTAGTTTCCTCCTAACCACTAATAGCAGTTTGTTTAGGCCTTTCTGATTAGTAAATCAACAAACCACAATATTTCCTAGGGCTTGCTGTACTTTATTTCCCTGTGGGTCTTTAGTTTTTCTTGATGATGGTGGCTATAGTATGTCGAGTTTAAGTTATAGAGGTTTTACTGTCATGGTTTTAAGTAGACTCTCATGACCTCTCAGAATAAGGTGCAACTACCCTCAAGTTGCATATATTAACATACATACCTTCATATAGCAGGGTATTGGACTCTCAGCATAGAGAAACAGATGTTTTATAGAATCAAGCCTTAAAAAGCACACACAGAGTAAATTATAAAAATACAGTGAATGTAGCTATTGAAGTCTTCATATTTAGAAATAATATGGGTAATGTTTAGTCCAGTAAACCAGTAGGTTGTTTAATAGTCAAGGTTAGTAGTTCAGAAGACTGAAATGACAACACTGGTGATAATGAGGATTGTTAAAACAGCGAAAATATTTGGAGTGTGTGTGCGTTTATGTTGTCTTTAAAGGTTAAAGGCAATTAAAAATGTTTGTATTTTATTTCTGTTTTAACATCATCATAGAATTTTGTTTTTAATGATCAAAATTCAATTGAAATAAATGACAGTTTTCATCTACACAAAGAGATCTGTATTTTTGTTCTTAGAGGGATTCCTGACTCACATTCTCGCTGTTGAAAGCCAATGCGTTTTCCTGAGTTCAAAAAATATCTTCCATTACCGACTGGTTCCATTAGCTACTAGGTGTACCATATATTCTAAACAGATAGATGGATTTCAGATAGATTGAAATAGTTGCATTGAAGCAAACCCCTTTGCACCATTTCCAAGGAGAAAGCTTATGCCCTACACTCGAAGAGTATTAAACAGTTGAGGTCTTTGTTTTTAGGAAGGTGACTTTGCCCTAAACTAACAAGAAACATCTATTGCTGCTACATTCAAAACACTGTGGGACGTTGGTTCTCAAAGTGTGGCCCCTGGACCAGCAGCATCAGCATCACCTGAGAACCATTAGAAGTGTACATTCTTGTGTCTTACTCTATATCTACTGAAACTTGTGTCTTACTCCATATCTACAGAAACTCTGGTGGTGGGATCAATAATCTGTGTCTTAACAAGCACTGAGGGATGATGCTGATGGCAGACTAAAGTCTGAGAACCAGTACCATAAAACATAAAGAACTCCTAAAACTCATTAAGAAAAACAGCCCAATTAGGGAAATGGACACAGAGAATTAAATAGGCACTTCACAAAAGAGAATATCCAAATGGCCCATAACTGGAAAAGTGCTCACTCTTGTTAGTTACCAGGGCAATGGAAATTAAAACCACAATGAGATACCACTAAACACCCACTAGAAGGCTAAAATTAAAAAGGCTGAGAATACCAATCAAGTGCCAATGGAGCAGTGGGAACATACACTACTCTGTGTATAAAAAAGTGCATATTAAAAAAATAACAATAACAATTGGACAGCATTTACTCAAGCTGCACACCCTGTGGTCCATTAATTCTACCCCAAACATATACACATGTGCTCCAAGAGATGCGTTCAAAGATGTTCCTAGTAACATAATTCCTAATAGCCCCAAACTGGAAATAATCCAAATGCTCAGCAGCAGCAGAAGAAAAATGAACTGTGATGTAACAGAATACTCCACAGCAATGAAAGCAATTAAACTACATCAACAACACAGGTGAATCTCACAAATTTAAGCCTGACCCAAAAGAATATTTCTATTTATATAGTTTAAACATAGTCATGACTATAGTGTTCAAAGTCAGAACAGTGCTTCACCTTGGAAAGGTGGACGGTGTGGCAATTGAGAGAAATAAAGGGGGAACTTCTGGGGGTGCTTAAAATGATTTGGAGCCCAGGATGGTGGGCTCTTCACTTATTTGCTGCACTTTTCGATTGCATGTCATATGTCACAATTGAATTAACCAAAAAAAGTTAACTAAAAACAGTTAGCCTGTTTTTCTTTTCAAATATCAATAAATTCAGTAGCTCAGTTGTCTAATAGTGACTGATCTGCATCTGGGAAGTTATTTCTCCTTAAAATATGAGGGTGTTTAAGGGTTGTCTTGTGGCTCATAGGAAATGGCCTCATTTGAAGTTCTTAGTATATGAGAGATCAAGGTCTATATTTTCTCTAACCAATTTAACAAGATAAATCCCACTCCCTCTCTCCAATTCTAGGATAAATACAAAAATAAGGAACTATAAAGACTTTCTGGGTTCTACTTTTTAAACAACTTTATTTTTAAGTTTGGAGATAAATATACACTCATGAAGCCAACACAATCTATGCTGTAATTTATCCATCACCTCCAAAAGTTTCCTCCTGCACTATTTATTTTTGTAGTCTCCATTAGTATGAATGAGATGCAAACAAATAAAAATCAGTCTAATGCTAAATGCTTTTGATGACATCATAGATGGTTGGTGTCTTAACTTGTGAAGAAATAGCTTAAGTCGATTCAGTGAGGCAGTGATTTAGATTTATTAAGTATTGTAACAGTTTGGTGAGTTAACTGTTAATTTATCAGCAAATTAACTTCATATGTAAATCAAAGAAGTCTTCCCCACCCCCCACCGCCCCCAATGGTTTGGAGATAGTAGAAACCCCTCTCCTCAAACCTAAGTATTTGTTTCATATCTAATTCTGAAAAGTTTAATGACATTCAGAATCTGATGCCCTGAAGTGTCAGATTTAGCCCCTGAATATGTAGGTCACATCCCATAACTGATTCTGTTGGGGTTTTCAAGATACACCTTACCTAAAAAACTGTATGATGTTATGGATACCATATCTCAAGAAAAACCTTCCTTGTAATTCCACTAATGTAGTTCAGGGAATGGACAAATTTATATCTGACTACAAGGAAGAAGAGGGAAAGGAATCTTTCACTTGGAATGAAGAAAACTAAGGAAGTGAAAAAGTAATCAAGAACTTCTAGGGGTGGCTCCACAGGGGAGAAGTTAGCACATCTGCTTTACACAGAGAACGTCTTGGGTTCGCTCCCCAGGTGGAGCCATGGACCAGGCCCCTCAGGCGCACCAGGCCCCCCAAGTGTGCCAAGTGGGCCAGGCGCACCAGGCCCTGGGGTGCACCCCGCGAGCATGTGGGAGGAGACGCTCTGCCTTCAGAGGTCCAGTCCTTAAAGGGAAACAGCAACATCCATAGGTCAGGGGTGGAAGGCGGGGAGGGGAGGACGGGAATTAAAGAGGGGAAAAAAGAAAGTTCTAAAAGCCATATTTACGGACAACCTACTTTAGATAGTCACTAAATGACCTAATTCTCAGAAGTTCATTTATTGAAAATGAGTGTCAAAAAAATTCCTCTATTCCCAAAATAATGGAGTTAAAAACTACATTATTTTACAAGTAGAGATTGAAAAATAGTTCTGTTTCCTCAAGAATCACCATAAATTCATGGATTAATTTCCAGAAACTGTGATGTATGTGTTTATCAAACTGAGGATTTTAAACCACAGGGTAACCACATTCACACACGAAGAATCCTTTCCACCATTGTATATTCTATTTTGAGATTTAGAAATAAATGTTATAAGAATGTGTACAACCAATAATTTTCAAATAAAAATCCTCCCAAAGCACTGGAATCTTTTTTGATATGTGTTGTAGTTTGATTCTCTCAGATAGACTCAGATTGAGTTTAATGTTCAGGATGTTTATTAGACAGTGCCCTTGGGACCAATACTTGTGGAATCAAGAGGGAAGAAGCAGAGGAGGGCAGAGGGAGAAATCGAGCTGGAATGCTGACCGGACAAACTTAACTGACCCCACTGAGAGCTAAGATGTTCCATGAGGGTTGTCTTGCCAATGGCCAGGCCTTTATACTTCCACCTTGATCAGTTGTTGCCTGTAGGGTGCCCCCAGAAATGCCAGTGGGTGAAGGCTGACCACTAGCAGCACTTGCAGTAGCTGGGGTAACAAGTCCTTGAAGGAAGATCTGGGTAGCACATCTCCATGTCCACCACAGTATGTGTCACAGCTCCTGAGGGAGATAAGTAGGATGTACGGTAACAGAAGGTTCTTGGTGATTACTGTTTAAGTCAAAATGACTGAGTAAGTGATTGTCCACAATACCCTGTGGTCTGAAAAACAGAGGGAGGTCCATGTATGGGAGATATCCTCATGCTCAAGGGTCAGCCCTGTTTTCATCTTTTCTAGGAAGCTATCTAAAATCACTCTCCATCCTAGGCACTCTTATACTTCTATAATACCCTTTCTGCCCCTCAGAAAGGGTCCTGTTGTCACCATCTTGAAATATTTAATTCTTAAGCAAAGGGCCTACTTTTTCTATTTTTCACTGAGCCCTGTAAATTATGTAACCTGCCCTGATTTAAACTGTGCCCTATGCATTTTTAAATTACATCTAGCGCAGTGTCTGTCACATAGTGTCTGTCACATAGCTCAATAAATGTTCGCTGAGTGACTGAGAAAATATCTTCCTTCTAAACTGTGTAATTTTGAGATTTTAAGAGGTAGCCTGCGGTAACAGAAAGCCCCGATTTTAGAGCCAGTCACCCACATCTACATGCCAGTTCTGTCTCTGCCACCTGCTAGTGATGTGTGTGTCCAACGAATGTGAAAGGAAAGCACCAACCAGCATAGGGTGCCAGGGCATTATACCGGTACCATCCTTGACAAAATGGGATATGGGCACCCTCTAGGCACATAGCTTTAGTTACATGCCTGCGTAAGTGTCTCAACCTCTCTGAACCTCAGCTTCTTCATCTGTAAAATGGATATGATTGCTGCCCTGGCACAACTGCTTTGGTTGGGATGATTGATGAACTAAGAGCATCCAAAGAAATAGAAAGGGTGTAGGTCCCCTCTTCCAACAAGATCGGTGGGTGAAGGTAGGTTTGTAGACTGTAGAAGGTAAATTTGAGAAAGTCCTTATCTGATGGCAAAACAAACTGCTATTACTTCATACATAGTTAAAACAAGCACATGGGGAGGAGCGCAAGCTCTGGAGTTAGTCTTCCAGGTTCCCATACTGGCTCCAATGTGCACTGGCTGTCTGCATTTAGATACGAGTTCTACTACCTGCTGCTTGTGGGCTCTTATGGTTGGGAAGCACACCGTGCTTCAAACTCTTTGTAAAATTGAGATAGGGATAGTAATTTTCTTAGGGGGCTGTTGCAAAGATTAAATAGGACAGTGACGCAGTATATGATCTATTGGCTAGTGTAGAGTCCGTGAAATGTTCGTAACTAGAAATTTCAAGAAAGCTAGAAACTTTTTAGTTGCTTGACATTGCCATGACATCCAAACTCAGGATCAGTGGAATCTTGTTGAACAGGCTAGAGACTAGTTTGAGTATTGAATTCGCATGGTGAGCCACATGTAGCTTGAGCTACACACTAGCCATGCACAGTAAAATTGTTTATTAGTTTGCAATGGATCGAAATTTGTAAATAATTAAATAAATCTGACTCTTGGTGCCAGACAGTTGAGATGCACTGCTTTAGAACAATGCTGAATATATGGTTAGCTTTCAATAAACATTAGCCTCTATTAATTGTTACCATATCTGGCAAAAGTTATTATATGACATTTATGTTTAGAATTAGACCGCATACATTTTCAAGAGGCTTTACTACAAATTAGCAATATCTAGTAGCATTAAAAAGTTAAAAATAATCTGTTCAAGGTTAGATTTTTTTTTTTCTTAAGTCTGAAAAGGTATTTTAAAAAACAAAACAACACTGTCCATATGTTTACACACACTATATTCTTGAGTCTACAGCATGGTCTTGCTGGGAATACATCAGGCAACTTTAAAAAATCCTTTGGAAAAATGTAAGGTTTTATGTATAAGCTGTTGGTTTTCCTTTAAAAACAAAGAATATGGGTTATCTGAGCTTTTACTTTTTAAATCTAATGTTCTAAGGAAAATAACTCCATTTTTTCAAAAACTAAAATAGCAGCATGTATTGAAAAGCTGAAAGAAACATACATTTATTTGAATTTAGAACTTTAATAACATTAATAAAAGGAATGGCGTGCCCAGCCCTGTAAGACCTCCATCAATACTCCAGGCCCATCGAACTTCCCTTGGGGGGTCAACATTGGGATTGTATGATTTTTTCAAGAAGAACCAAAATCAAGACAGATACACTAAGAATGTTTTACAAAAAACTTACATTGGACAGTTCTGACCAACTTCAGTCTTTCACTCAGCAACAATGCTCATACACATAACCAGTTTACAATAATCCATCCCAAAGGATGGAAGCTTTGGCTATTCCAAAACAGTATTTGATCCAAAAGTTAATCATATTTAATTTTGGAGGGCATTACATGAAAAACATTGTTAAAATTAAAATTACAGACTATCTAGATAAAAATCAAAATGACTCCATGAGACAGTTTGTATCATGTTAGGAGTGTTGCACAAAAGAAGGGAACAGATGATAGAGAATTGAAAATTTTAAAACTCCATTTTATAACAACGACTTTTTAAAAAGTCCTTGAGTCTATATTGATTCTAATAAGATAGATAATAGATAAAAGGAAAGCTCTTTTTTGCTGTACAATGCCAACTAATAGGTGTAGAAGGATTGCCAGTGTAAATTTATTTTGTCCAGAAAGCTCTCTGTTTTCATGAGATACATAGATATTTCTATCTGGAGTTGTGCCAATTGAGTTTATTCTGGTATGTATTTTCTCGATATGAAAATAAACTAACTCCTTTTCATTAGTTTTCTTAAAGACCTGGTTTAACTGATCTGACTCTGCCACTAGTTGACTTTATAAGAAAGCATCTATACTGTTTTGAGGTTACTTGTAAATGTAACCAAGCCAACATACAAGCACACGGAATACTGATGCTAGAATTCCTTTTCTTTAAATAGGCAGCCATTTTCTAGAAAGTTTGCCTTGGCAATTTGAAATAATGCTGAGAAACAGGGATGTCTGATTTCACAAAACATAGATTAATATCGCTGGTCACTTTAAAATTTTATTGAAAAATTTGCTGACTTCTTTTACTAAATACTTCCAATTTTTATTCTGTGTTATTTTACAGTGAATACAGTGAAAATACTGAGAGTACATTTTATTCTCCAATTCATGAGGGTTAAAACAGACACTGCTTACTGTTGGCAAGGATACAGCAAACTAAGCACTTTCAAATATGCTGGTGGAAGTGTGAGTTGTACAAACTTTCTGAAGTGTCACAGAGTAACATATGTCAAGGTCCTTACAATGTTCCTAAATATTGGCTCAAAATGTTCTCTTCTAGGAATCTATCCAAAAGGATACAACTATAAATTCCAACAACAATAAAAATACATTCAGATATTTGTAGTAATATTACTTACAACATCAAAAATGGAAATAAGCTAAATTCCAAAAAGAGTCTAAGTTTGGTATGCTCATGCAATAAAGTATTAAGCAGTCGATAAAATAGTCTTTCCAAAGATAATTTAATGCGTGTGTAGGGCAAATTCTCGTTTATAATATTAAGTGAGAAAAATTATCTAAATTTTAAAACAATTTGTAAAGCACATTTGTATTTTTAAAACTCTGAAATTAAATAATCAAAATGTTAACATTAGTTATTTCTGTCTGATGCGGTTATCACTGGTTTTTATTTTTCTAGGTTTTCTGAATTTTTAAAATTACCTACAGGAGCATGGGTTAATTCTAAGGTTCACAAAATATGTAAAGAGAAGCCATAGTGCCTCTTTCAGTTAGGATAAACTAGTGAGTTTATATTTTATTTAGGAATAATGTCCTATTTGTCCACACAGAAGCTCCTAGCTTCACTATCTTTACATCAGATCCTCCCATTAGCTCATGAGTTGTACACTTCTTCAGAAGAGTTTTGCATCATAGTCTACTTATTTTTCCAGTGTTCCTCTTCTCTAGCAATATCTGGCCAGTTTGAAAATTCCAGTGTATTTCTATTAAAAATACAGGCCATGTGAATACTGTACCTAGTAAGGCTCTGCATTCAAAAACAATTTTCGGACAACACTTTTAGGACAAATAAATCATCATTCATTTCTTAGACTTTGAAATCTTTTTTATTATAAATATGTAAATATCATTGCCAAAGAGTTAAAAAGAAAACCAAGTTAATAGTAATGAACACAACCTATTTTGTCAGTCCAACTTCCAAACAGCAACAATAATGGTCTACTCTATATCAGGTCTAGTTTTTACTGAAATGTTGGCTTCTAAATTATGCAGTGGGTCTAGATTTGCTGCCACATATATTTTGGGAGGTACCTAAAATCAGCTATCAGGCAAAGAGTAATGTTTAGGCAAATTTCCATGAGGAACTTGGTGTTTCCCCATATTATAATAATGTTTAAGCTTCTGATTTACATGTGTGGGGGCTGGGACCTGAGACATTACTTGTTTCGGTGGAATTTGGACTTTCAAGTCTTTCTCAAGCAGCTGGGCTCCAGAGGGGAGGGAGGTAGATTGTATCAACAAGCCAGCTCAACCACGTCCATGATTGGACATTGACACATCCAGCCCATGGAGGGCGGCAGGTTGGCTGTCCGTAGGTAGCTTTTGGTTCTCTTCCTTGCTCTCTCACCTTTGTTCCCCTCCCCCTAATTAGAACATGACTCTGGCTTAAAGGATTTCCTGACTATTAGTTTTGTGATGGAGATAGTATAGTCTTTTTGAGAACAAGTTCTACATTGGAGTCAGCAATAGTTATCCCTACCTGATCAAGATATCACTATAATAATTTTATCAGTGGCAGAAGCCTCTCTTCAAGGCTAGGTTTTCGAATAGGTAGACCAGGTACCCGTCCATATATTGTGATTTAAGGAGCCCTGGGAAAATCCTCTACACAAAAAATATTCCCCACTGATGCTTGAGGAGCCATCATCATTGGTGATTCATTCATGCGATTACCTTGTACTCTTTCCTTGGGGTCTTTTTTTAGAAATAAGATACTAAATTCTTATGAAGGTGTAAAACATTAAGTCACTAACATATTAATGCAAATGAGTTTACCATTTTGCTTTCTCCCTAATAAAAGAATGGATACTGCACATGATCTGGGGGAGTGGGTGTTTGTGAGCCATCTGGAAGGGAAGAATGCATCTTTGGTAAGCATGAGAGAAGAAACTTCACTAATAAAGATATTTTAACAATCAGGTTGCGTAATAATATCAAACCACAACAAAGAAATTGCGAATATCCTGATAACACATAGGCAATGAAATTTAGCTTCACTTTGTACCCGCAGATATATGAATGTGAGGACCATACACCTGCCAGTCTTGCCTGTTAAGCCAAATTATCACTCAGGTCAGAGTTGGTTGAAGGATCTTGTAGGACTTGACTTGGTGTTCACAATTTTGGGGAGAAGGAACTTGAAGAACCAGGCCCGCTTACTAAAGAGAGGTTTAGCTTGCTTAAGGCACCAAAAACTTTTTGAGGGCAGCCAGGTGTCTTTGATCAGAGCCCAGCTAAACATGGCATCTAGACCATAGTAGAAGAATAATCAGTGTCAATCAAAAGAATGAATGGCTTTCATACTAAGTATTAGTTGAACAAGTTGATCCTTGTTTCAGGCAAACAACTGTCACCTTTATCTCAACATCAAAAAATTCAGATGTAGTTTAAACTTTAAGGCAACCGATTGGAGACAGTGTATTTATGTGCTAAGTGTGCTATGTTATACCAATTATTTCTCTGTTTTTTTTCCCTCTGCTTTAATGTAGGAAGTATCTATTACTGGCAGGGTCCACTACTAATATTTTCAGGCCCAGAGCAAGAGTACAAATGGAAGCCCACATACCGCATATCTAAATAGGTAAAGCTATAAATCAAGCTAACGTGTTCAATAAAATGTGTTATCTTCCCACCTTGATAATCCTTCAGAACTACCTGAATGGCCTGGTTCCAATTTAGAATTCCTGGATTCTCATAGTTCTGTGCTAAAAAGTGGGGAAAGCTGGCCCATGCCCACAGCCCACACCTGAAAGGGCCTCACGTGCACAAGTAAGGACAGCCCAGATGGCACAGGTAAGTTCTGTCCACCCCATCCTACCCTGACTAATGGGCCCTCCCAGACCAAGGACTACTCACCGGAGAACGGATTCAGGCAACATGCCCACACAAGTTCATAAAGTGAGCCGGGGCCTTTTGGACAGGCCATTCTGTGATCCTGAGTACTGATCCATCCTTTTGGATCTTTAATGTGCATATAATACGCCTGGGAATTTTATTAAAAGCTAGGCTCTTGTTAACATTCAATAGGTCAGAGGGCAGGGCTCGGTACCAGCATTTCTAATAGGCCTCCAGGTGATGTGATGCTGCTGGTTCATGGGCCACATTTTGCATAGTGAGCCCCTGAAGGATGGGCTTTGGATAGATGTGTCCCCTTGGCTCTCTGACACTTTACCCCGTGAAGACTGGTCAGTCAGTAGAAAGCTGCAGTGAAGTCCTCTAAGTATGCTCTGGGCAGAGTTCTCTGACCCTGGTCTAAGGGCAGTTCTGGCCCCTTCTTTGCCTGTGTCCCCACTGCAGCAATGGGTTCTGTTCCCATACTGCTGGCCCCTGGTCCTCCCCCACCAGCACTGCCACCGTCAGCCTTTGATCTCCCACCCACTCTCCTTAAGTCAAGTTTCTCTTGGCTCCTTTCTCTGTAGCTGTTCCCATTTCTTCCTCCGCTTTTCTCTTACGCCACAAAACAAATGTAAAAATAACATTTCAAAAATAATGAAAATTAATGCTGATGAAATTGTGTTCTTGTTTTCTTGGAATGTAAGCTGGCAGTAACAACAATCATAAAGCTTCTCTAGTGCCTAGCTATTGTTTGTAAACAAAATCGTATCTGCTCACTCATTACATGAAATCAGGATTTCCACAGATGCTTGCTAGATTAGAGCAGACTGGATTTTTCTCCCATATTTTTTACAACACTATGAAAGCTGCTATCTCACTATCGCTATCTAATGAAATCATTAGATTCCACTAAAAATGACCCCTGCAAGTTTTTGTTACAAACGGAAAACACTCCCAACCCCTCCACTCCCCGCCCCCACCCCAGCCTCTTATTGGGATGAAGCTTAATCCTTCAATTTGTGTTCAAGTATTTGCACTGGTTTTGAATTCTTTTCTTCTTTCCAAGGCTGTTCTTCACTATTTGCCTGAGTTATTTGAACAGGTGGCTTTGCACAACTTATGGTAATGGTGAGGCTTTTGTCTGCTTTGATATTGCACAGGGAGTCTTTTAAGGGAGAAATGTTTCTTTCTTGCTAAACTATTCACACCTGTTCTGATAACCACCCTGTGCTGAACTAAAATACCATGCCAGAGAGGGCTTCCTCTAACTGGACAAATGCTCAGGAAGGCAGAGGCACTGCTGGCCACGAGAAGGCACGAACCCATCTTTTCCTCGTGTGCACATGACAAGCAGCCAAAGGACCGTGTCCTGGGTGGGCCCCCTGTCTGTCTGGAAGCGAGTGGACATTAGGGATCCCTGCTGGGAAGGTTTTGGGGGAACCTCGCTGGACTTAGTCGATGGAGGGATGCAGATGGGCGCACTAGGCCTCCCGGGGCCGCAGTAGACCAAGGCCGCGGCCTGAGCCGGGTTCCCTGATCCTTTTGTCTGGGGCCTCTTCCGGCGGGTGCATCGGGCGCGGGCTCCCAGCGGCGCTTGGCTGTCGATCACAGGCGGGCGCGGCGCGGGCGCCCCAGGACGCTCAGCGCGCGCGCTCCCTGGCCACAGATCAGAGGCACCCGCCCTCCGCCCGGCCGGCCTGGGAGCCCGCCTGCTCCCTGGAACGCGATCACAGACCCGGCCTCCCGGCCCCTGGGGCGGGCAGGGGCGCTGCACGGGCCCTAGGGGAGAGCAGTCGCCGGTGCATTCCCACGGGGAGGTCCAGGGCTGGGAGACGGCTTCTCCTACGTGTCCCGCAGGGTGTTCGCGGGTGGGGAAGAAGGGAGATTTTCCGGCTCTTGGGTAAAAGGGAGGCCAGTGCTAAGCGTCCCCAGGAGGGGCTGTGTACCCACACTGCAGTCACCGCCACGTGGTAGCCACGGAGTCCCTAACCAGGGACGCACTGAGGATGGGCTTTTCTAGGATGTTTTTTGAGGAATCTGCACTCTGTTAGTTTCCTGGCCACAAGAAAGAATGAAGTGCGCGTGGTATAGGCCGGGCTGGCTTGGACATAGTTTAAAGAGATTTGATCTTGCCCACAAAAATGGGTGTGATGCTGCCCAGTTAGTTCTCACCTGGCCTTCCACTCCTCACCTGCGCGCTGTAGGTGGCCGCCTGAGCTCCTTCCCTCATATTACCTGCAGACACTCAGGACACACACACATATAATGTACAGGTAACCTTTCCAGACTCTGGGCCCTGCAAGGAAGCAAGAGTGCCTAGAACTTTCACCTCTATCAATGGCCCATTTACTAACTGTTCAGTCCCTTATCTTCTCTATAGGAAGCAAAGGAAAGCTGGCATCAGGGGTATGAATGCAGGGGTTCCCATCCAGCGGACAAAAGCCATGAAGAACGGTTTTGAGGCAATCCCTGGATCCATATGCTCACCAAGCATTACCTGTAGACTAAACTAAATACAATGTTTGGAAAACGTGTGTTGTTTCAAATGTATTTAGGGGATAGAATTAAATTTTTTTTTTTTTTTTTTTCATTTTAAAGTGTTAATTCAGGATAGCTCTCCTGAATGGGCATTTGCCCTAACCGCACATTATCAGAAGTTCAGAAAATGTGCTGGTAGGGGGCGCTGTGGTTACCTTCCCAGCAACCATCCACCCACCTCTAATGAGTGGCAGCCTCTTTTATTGGCTTGGATTAGCCAGAGCCAACGGTTCACAAATCTGGCTACACATCAGAATCACCTGGGGGAGCTTCTCTGATGTCTAGCCACTCCTACAGCAATTGAATCATAATCTTTCGAGTGGGGGGCGGGGGGGGTGATTCTAACCTGCCATATTGAGAACCGCTTGTCCAAACCTTCAGAGGACTCTCACCCCCTTGCCACAGTGATTGGCTCTCAATGGGCAGCGGCCTGAGGCCTAAGCCAATCAGCACATGATGAGGTGAGTGGCAAGGAGGGAATATGGGAAGCCAAAGAATATAAGCTAAAACACAGAAGCAGGAAATACGCTGTATGTAAGAAATTATAATATGTTCAGAAACCAGAAACACAATGTACATTATACAAGGTGGTAGATGATGAGGCTGGAAGACAGGCTTAAGAGTTTATTATTAAGAGTTCTAATTGCCACAGCATGTGAATTTATCTTTCAGGGGGAAAACAAAAATAATATTTCAGCCTAAAATTTACATGATCAGATTTGGTTTTTAGGAAGGTAATTTTGCTGTCATTGTGCAGAAGGGGTTTAAATGGAGAGAGTTAAAGGCCAGAAACTGATTAGGAGATGGATGCAATGGGCTAGGGAAGAAATTCTGTAGGGCTGGGGAGTTACGAGACATTTTAGAAACTTCGAGGATTTCCATGTCACTCTGGGCAAATGTGGTCTTGGTATAGAATTCTACTTCTTTACCTTCCTCACAGTGGCTGATAATATATCTAAAGAGGAGAAACAGAGGAGAGAAGGAAAATTTTCAAGCTTTTTAAAAAACACAGAATAATGAAGAATTAATTGTAACACATTGGCAGAACATTATCAGAAGTTCAGAAAAAGTCATCTCAGATTAAATACCTGAAATTATCAAAATCTGATTGTTAAAGTGGGTTTATTTGAAGTAGACTTTATATAAAATAAAAATCAATTTGAAATGTGCAGTTTGATAAGTTTTGAAATGTGTATGGTCATGTAACCAACACCAAAATCAATATATGTAACATTCCCATCACCGCTAAAAGTTCCCTTGTGTCTCTTTGAAGGCAATTTCCTTCTTGCACATCCAGCTCTTGGTAACCACTAACCAGGTTCTATCCCTATAGTGTTGCCTTGTCTAGAATATCATATAAATGGAATCATACAGTTTGTAGCTTTTGAATCTGCCTCCTTTTACTTAGCAAAGTGCTTTTGAAATGCATCCATGTTGTTTTATTTATCAGTAGCTAATTCTTTCTTAGGGTTGGGTGATATTCCACTGTATGGATTTATCACAATTTGTTTACCCATTCATTTACCAGTTGGTGAATGTGTTGTGTCATGGACTGAAGATAATCTGGATCTAAATCTTCAGAACCTGTGAAAATTATCTTAGTGGCAAATATTGTGATTAAGTTAAGGATGAAAAGGAGGAATTTATCCTGAATTATCTAAGTGGGCCCTAAGTGCCATCACATGTATTCTTATAAAAGGGAGGCAGAGGAAGTTTAGAGATAAACATATGGAGGAGAGGTGATGTGAGGAGAGAGAGAGACACAGCCCATGAGCCAAGGGATGCCAACAGCCACCAGAAGCTGGAAAAGAACAGATTCTCTGCTACAGCCTCCAGCGGGAGGGCTGTCTTGCCAGCACCTTGATTTTGGACTTCTGGCCTCCAGAACTGTCAGAGAATAAGTTTCCATTATGCCAAGCAATGAATAAGAATTTCAGTCTGTCCACATCCTCACCAACACTTAGTAGTGTTAGTTGTAAAAATTTTAGCCATTCTAATGGATATGTAGTGGAATCTCATTTGGCTTTAATTCACACATCCTTTCTGGCTAGCAGTGTTGAACATCTTTGCATCTATTTACTTACCATGTAGATTTTCTTTGCTAAGAGGTCTGTTCAAATCTTTTGTTCAATTTTTATTGATTTATTGTTTAATTATTGACAATTTCTTTTTAATAAGAACTATAAATGACAATTACTTATACAAATACAACTTTATTTTATTGAACAATTATGTAATAAACTACATAAAGAATAAAATAAAGCATCTTTCAGGTTACATGTTTAATATGAAACAATATACTGAAAGGATTTTTAATGAACTCTATTTTACATCTCTCTCTTTATCAGGTATTAACATTTGGAACAATGGGGCTGAGTCAGAACTTCATATCAGGTGCAACATCAAGCCTATTCATTTTTTTGTTTTTGTTGGAGCTCAGAGGGTGTTGTAGCAAAGGGAAGAAGAACACCAATGGCATGTTTTGCAATATTTGGATATCTTTGCAATGGGCTGCTCCAAAAATCATTAATTATTTCATCTTGGATAGTTCACCTTCCAGTTTTGCAGGATCCGGAGACTGAAATTATTCATCTTCATTCTGTATTGTTCAACTTTTTGTTTGTTTAGAGCCACAAGATCAGCTTTTTGTTTAAACTGCTATCTTAGATACATCCATGAGAAAAGTTGAGTAGAATAAATGTTTTAGTAGATAATGAACATTGAATACTATCACATAAGTGCTAGTAAAAATTGTAGACTAGTAACAATATGTGCTGAGATTTTAGGAATCATAATGGACTGGTAGTTATTGAATAGACAACATACCGCAATGAATTGATAAATGTATCCACAGACATCATACATTCATGCATCAGCTGACCTTACTTCCTGGTCGCCCAGCTGTGTTGTACCATTTTAAAAGGGAGATCATCCTATTTTACTAAAAATCTCTGTATAAATATATTTAATATTGGTCTTAAATATATATTTTTAAAATTTATTTTAGAAGATAAATCCTTGCATAGAATTGTTGTTGCTGTTGTTGTTGTTGTTGTTGTTGTTTTTAAGAATTACCTCTTAAGGTCATGGAAAAGTCTGAGGAAATCCTGTGCCGAGCAGATTCCCATTCATTATTTCACTAAATTTTATTTAACTTAGTATCAACTGAATCCAAACTTTAGCATGTGCGTTGTCACCTGGGAAAAGGGCTTGTTACAATGCAGGTTCTTGTTGCAATCCCCATAGGCCCTGTGATTCTACGGGTCTCCTCCCCAAAACAAACAAACTCCTCCCCAAGAGTTTGTTAAGCTTTGAGAAACAATGGGTGAGGCCCTCAATTGTCTTCAACTAGGGTCGTTAGATTTTCTGATAGGGTTTTCTTCTGATACAGGGGAATTTTAAAAAATGTGAACCAGTAACAAGCAGGAAAAAAGGGCATAATTCAAGGACCACCTAACAATAAGAAAGTAAATTTTTTCTGTTTTTAAATAGTGTAACAGTGTATTCTACACATTGACACTGTATATGAAGTACAAACCCTAGGGTCTAGTTGGAACCATGCCAGTCTAGCATGAGAAGATCTGAGTTCCAAACCTTTACCTAACACAATGGCCTGTGTGGCCTTATGTAAATCACATGACCTCCTCAGCTCCAAATGGAAAGGAATAATGTGCGATCTCCACCTAGTAGCTTGGGCCCTATGGGGGCTGTGTTATTTGGCTGGTACTGTGGGTCCTTTCTTAGTCTGCTGGAATTCCTAATAGGAAGGACAAAGGCAGCAAGTAGCTGACTCCACTCTTACATCTTTAGGCACAATAAAATCCCTATTGTTCACAAAAAGGTTGGAAAACCCCTGGACTAGATAAAGTAAAGGGCATTTCAATTTTACAATTCAGGTTTACGTATAATATAAAACTCAGTGCAGATAACAGTTAAGGGAAAGACTGAGAGAAAAGATTAAAAAAATATAGGCGTATTAATAAAGACAGAGCAAACATAAAAACAAAATGATTTTGTTTCATGATTCCTTTAGTCTCCTCCTTCCTTCCCTTCCTCTTTCTGTAGTAGGCACAATTTTAAGATGTTCCCAAATTCCTGGCCTCGGTGTACACACATTCATTCTTAGTTATTCAATAAAACACTAATCTAGGTGTTGCTGTGAAAGGATTTTGCAGATGTAATTAATGTCTCAAATCAGTTGACTTTAAGATAGGGTGATTAACTGGTAGACATGACCTCTGGGTCTAGAAGTCAGACAAAAGGAAATCAAAGAAATTCGTAGCAGGAGAGGAACTGCCTGTGAGAGATGGTGGAGCCATGTGGCATGGTATGCAGGCCACCTCTAGGAGCTGAGAGCAACATCTAGCTGACAGCCAGAAAGGAAACAGGAACCTCAGTTATGCAACCACAAAGAATTGGAATCTGCCAAATATCTGAATGAGCTTGGAAGCAGAATCTTTCCTAGAGCCCTCAGACAAGAACTCAGCCTGACTGATCCCTTCATTAATGTTGTCACACAAGACTTCTAAACTACAGAACTGTGAGCTAATAAATGAGTGCTGTTTTAAACCAGTTAAGTTAGTGGTAATTTGTTATGCAGCACTAGAAAGCTAATACACACTCTCTCTGTCCTTCTTTCTGTATCTTTTAGGATAGACATCCATGTTTTTGTTAAGAATCCTCACCAGAAGATTAGAAGTCTTAGAATTACTGATACCTACATTTGTTGCCTTTTAAGAAATTTGTTTAAAAAGTTTAAAATCCACATTGTATTTTTGCAACTTCAGTCATAGTTAAGGATGTCATATTTCGTCTTGCTATTAGGATGACATTAAGTCAAATGTTAGATATAAATTATATATGTAAGTTTCTCTCTTCATTCTCTCTTAATTTAGTATTCCTCCCCCTCCACTAAGTAGCCTTTAAAAGCAAATTTATTAAGGTCCAGAAAAATTTGATTTTGTTGTTTAATTGTATACCGTGTATTATTTCAGCTACCATGGAAAAGGATAAATGGCCACAAAATATGGTAAACTGTTTCCAGTGACTAGCAAACAATGGAAAGGATGTATTGTTTACCTTTACAAGCCACTTTGTAGAACCATTTTTAAGTGGAAAGCAATATGATAAAGAATTGAACATGAGCTGTGACTTTGATTAAAATTGTTTTCAACACAGACACACCTATTTGGTGACCTTGAGCAAGTTACTTAACCTTTATTAACACAAATTGGATGATAACCTTAATTTCTAGGATCGTATATGTAGCCTATAGTAATTGTTCAATAAGTGATAGATTATCAAAATTAAACACTTTAAAGCTGCCCAAATTATATGCTGTCTGCAACCCTGTAAGCTTATCACAGCCACCAAAATTCAATACCTTCTGAATTTGGCACAAGCAACATAAAGTCATATGGCATTAAGTCACAGTGAGCAGTCTTCAGAGTAGACCAACTGCACCATAAGATCTGTAAATGATCTTGAACTCTGTGGTGGTTATTCTCCATCTGACATTTTCACCCTCATCCATTCTCTGCTTTTCTCTTTCTTGCTTTAAAACAAACCCACTTGGGCTGCTTTGAGGTTTGGCCTCCAGTTGGCTTAACAAATGGGAGGCATAATCAAGAGACTGGTGGCTGTGATGAGGTGAGTGGAAGGCGGAGATACAGCTTACCTTTCCCTCCATGCTTCGGGGAAGCATGTCCCCCATGACTATAGCTCTTCTTCGCGACTCCAGCTCTCACTGGACACCAAACATTATCTCCTCCTCTCGTCCCATCAGCCTTATGATTGTCATAGCTTTCTATTGTTGCTACTCCAGGCCTCACCATCATGGGATTACTTACATACCAGCATCTTTAT
>NW_006436811.1:22436824-22460328 GCF_000325575.1 Pteropus alecto | reverse complement strand
GGGTCAGCAGCAAGAATTTTCTCCAAAGCCATGCTCCCTCTAGAGCTCTAAAAATCTAACATATATTTTCATTCATCTATTTATTTATTCACTCATTGATTCACACACACAGCATTGTGCAAGGCACTGCTACAGATCCTATGGAAGACATAAAATATCTCCAACATAGGCCATACATTATGTCATTGTGTATCTGTCTACCTCATCCCTCCATTCTAGCCAGTATCCTGATAACACGATAATGTTTGTTGCCTTAACTTCATGCTCCTTACTTTATTTCACTGATGCGATCTTATCGGAGATTCCTAACCTCAATGCTACTCCTCCTTCATTATCTATGCAATTCTTATTTTGGGTTCAAAATTCATTCAAGCAATATTTCCTCCAAGAAGCCTTCTCCAGTTTTGTGGTCTGCTTTACATTTTCTTGTTCTATGATTATTTTTAGAGCACTTGGTATAGAATATACCAAATACTATACCAAATGCTTTACATAGATTATTTTATGAATTCTCACAACAATCATACGAGGGAGATACTATTCTATCCCCATATCACAGGTTAAGAAACTAAACCTCAACATGTTTAAGCAGCAGGTCCAAGTTCATACATTCATTAAGTATTGGAGCTGGGAGTCTAACCCAGGCAACATGACTTCAAAGACCATCATGTAAAACCCCTTCACATTTACCAAACATGAACGATTTGTTGTAAGTCTTGTTTTTTGTACATGTTTTCACCACACAATTATAATCTAAGGACATTATTTTACTCATCCATGCTTCTCTGGTGACTACTACAATGTTAGGGAAGAGAATGTTAGGGAAATCATTCTCAGACTCAAAAGATGCAGGAAGACCAACTCCATATTTCCAAATGCTTATACTTACTAGGGAGAAATTTACAGTGAGGTGGTGGGGAAATGGCTTACCTTCCTGAATCGACTTTTAAAAAATTACAAATGATTCTTAATCACTCCTAGAATATGCTCTAAGGACTTTAGATTTTTCTAATAAAACATTTTCCTTTCTTTGTTTTTTAGCTGCAAAGCTAAGGTTGTACATGAAATGAGGTAAGACAGCGATCCCAAACCTTTTTGGCACCAAGGACCGGTGCTCCTATGAGAATCTAATGTCTGATGATCGGAAGTGGAGCTGAGGTGGTGATGCTAGTGTTGGGAAGAGGCTGCAAATACAGATGATGCTTTGTTCCCTCGCCTGCTGCTCACCTCCTGCTGTGCGGCCTGATACCTAACAGTCTACGGACCAATTCTGGTCCATGGACCAATTCTGGTCCATGGCACAGGGGTTGGCGACCCTCGATGTAAGAAATGACAAGTGCTTATACCATTAACTTTGTTTTTTGTTATCTACAGAACCAGACATCGAACATGTAGATACTCCAGTGATATTTGATGGAATAGATATTGTGGTAATGGAGTGAGTGATGGAAAGGTAGAGGTTTGGGATTCTGGGTATATTCATGAGTTCTGTCTTACTGATAAAAGCCACTCTGTCAACATTGAGGCCACATAGGTCTCTCAGGGTAGCCTCCTCTTTCTCATTCAAGGGTAAGACATGGATATACATGGACACTTCCTATAATATATAGAGGCTCTCTGGATTACTCTAATCCTTTGTAGGGCATGGGGTTTAGAATCAAATGAACCTGGCTTTGAATTTTAGTCTTACAGATTACTAATGTGACTTTGAGCAAGTTTCTTAACCTCTGTGAAATACAGTTTCTCATTTGTAAACTAGAGGTACTCCTTAAATGGAGAATGTATCTATGGCTATTGAGTATCTGGTATGCATTAATATGGCTATACCAGCTCCTAAAATACTCCTGAAATACTCCTGAAATAGTAATAGAGCTCTCCTGCCTCAACCCCTCGCCCCAAGCGTTTTCTCACTACTCAGCTGCCTTGGTCTCTCCCATATGACTTCCGTTCTCCAGAAGACCTCATAATCCAGGAAATAAGGAGTTAATGTCTAGTGCAGTATAGGCCTCCAGGATCCTATTCTGGGTCCTTCCAACATTTGTTATGATTCATGGGTGACTGTGTAAATATTTTGACTCTCATTCTACCTTTATGGAATGTTCAGTAGGCATTTATGAAGCTTCTTGCACAATTCCTAATACATAGTAAATACACATTGCATGGTATTTATAGTGGAAACTTGTTTTCTCTTGCGGCCTTGCATCCATTACCATCTCTGGACACTGACCATATTTTCTATGCATAATCACCCTGAGTACGGGATGGGAGTAGCATGTGCTCAGGCCTGGCCAATGAAAATCTTTCATCTCTCCTGCCATAATGATTGATACAGGAATGGGGACACAACCCAAATTTGATACAATGAGCCATATTTAACTTATGCTACTTAGGGAAACACCTGAGGAAGATTTTGGAATGGTTGCCAAGTAATCTCTAAAGTCTCTTTCAACTCTTAAGAATTTATGTTACAGAATGTCCAACTGATGCTAATAAATGTCATATTCAACATCAAGAGATGAGAGACAGACTGCAACCTAAGTATATCACTCGAGTACCTGTGTCCTGCAAAGCTGTACAACTGCGAATTTCTTAGGAACATTAATAAGTTTCCCATTCCCCTTTTTTGTTTAATTTCGAGTGGAGATTTTGATGCTTACTGAATCACACAACAGTAGCATAATATTATGATAATTTGGCAAACATGTATTTAGTACCGTTATTATGCGCCATTATTCTCCCTTCTGTTTTCATCCTTTGTGAGGCTCTGCTTTCCTTCATCTGTTAATGACATTCAACACTTGTCTCCCTGGAGAGTTGGAGCACTGATGCTTTGCTTCTTTTCAAGACCCCCAAAGAAAGATCTTCTTGTCCTACACTTCGTTTTTTATTTGAGCTTTCTCAATAAACTAACAGTATGTCCTTCATAAAGACTGTGAAATCTCCAAAGCAAAGGCCACACTTTATAAATATTTGTTGATCTCTGGAAGCAACATGTTTCCCCAAAATGAGTACTCAGTAGATATTAGCTAACACTCTTGAAAGTCCAGTAAAATGGAGAAATAGCCATGGTTTGTGATCAATTAAGGACTGTAATTATACTGATTTGCCCAGCGGATCAGTGACTTCTGGGCATTATAAAATCTGATACTCTAACAGTCATTTGGAATCCTTCAAAAATTCAGTAAATTTCTGTAAATTTGGCCAAAGTCACTGGTCTCTGGAAGGTTAGTTTCCCTTGTGTTAGGCCTTCTTAAAGCTAAATCAGGTCAACTATGTGGCATTCTAATCAGCTCTACAGTGGCCCAAACCACCCAAGTCAACTGACTGTGGGAACTGTACTTATTATGAAGACTGAATGAAAAATTATGATGTGTACATTTTTTCCACGCCACACCTTCTACCCACTGGGCATATGAGGACAGGGTTACAACGCACTCTCTTGGTAAGCCTCCATTTATACTTTCTGGAACTTATTTCCCCAACCATTTAGACAGGTGATGACTGCCCTCTTTCAGAATATTCAGAAGAGAAAATTTTAAAAGTTTCCCTGCTGAGTCCTTCCTGGAAAAAATGAAGTTGCACAATTCTTTCAGAAAATAGTTCCCTAGGGAGTTATTGTTTTTAGGAACCTGCTCAAATTGCATGGAGTTGCATTAGGGAGTAAGGTTGCTTGATTACCGTGCAGGAACCACGGCCCATTTTTGTGTGCATTTAGGGAGAGAACAGACCCATGGCACATTCTTAACTTGGGAAACTTTCATATTCCACAGAAGGACCCTCTCAGCGGCCCTTGCTTCCATTTGGCAGGACTCAAACTTAGGCATTTGATTTGATTATGACATTCCTATTAGTTGAGTATTCTACAAAAGAGACTTCTTTTGGAAGAAATTTAGAGATTACTTGGCAACCACACCAAATTTCTTTTCCTATGTCTTCCTAAAGAGTAGTGATTGCACAGATTAAAACTGAATCCCCAAAACAGACTAATAACCTATGGAAAATATGCAAACAGACTCTACAATGATACAAAAGGGAAAAACAAACGTTGCACATAAGTTTTTTTGTAGACAAAATTGAAACCTGGGAATTTCTTAGATGAATTGTGTCAGGTAAGAGAAATCATAATGAAACATCAAGTATAAAAGGCCAATAGACTCACATTCAAAAGCTCATGGTTTATAGGAAATGCACTGATAAATACAGAACACTAAGCAAGGTACTTCAAATGAATATTTGAAGTACATCAGCATTGGTATCTAAATTCCTTAATTACTATGTTTAAAGGAGCAAATATTGAAGTGTCATAACTGTCTCCCAAATATTTACTTTGGGCATAAATCTTTTCATGCTTGTTAAATCTTTTAACACTTAGGCAGTTTTTAGAAGGGAAAAACACAGATGAACTCCATCTAGCCCCTTACATTTATCCAAAGGAAGGAAATAATATGTCTTTCTTAATACAAAGAAGAAAATTACAATAGGCTCTACATTCTTTTGAATGGAAATGATGTCCCTTCATTTTGTCTCTGTGAAGTTTTCGGTGGTATATTTTTGATATGTTACTTTCTACAGATAAAGGAAGCACCTGGGTAATGATTGACCAAAAGAACCAGAGAAAATTGGCAGAGCTATCTAAGAAGCTTCATCCATCCATCCATCCATCCATCCATCCATCCATCCATCCATCCATCCATCTATCCACCCATCCATTCATCCATCCCTATATAGAGAACTTAGTGAGCAAGTAAGCTCATAATCTAAGTCACTCCTCTTGGAGTTTCCAAAGACTTGGTGGATAAGTATTAAATGAGACTTGAGCTATGACGCTGGAAGATCTTGAGTGTAATTTCTGATCATTGAATGAAATAACATAGTTCAGAGGACTTCCAAAGAAAATGGTAACAACATGAAAGCTACTGGTTTGGTCGAGAATCCCTGGGTTCCTCAGTCCTGGTTGAACAAAAGGATGAATTGAGGAGATTTAAAAAAGCTAGACCACCCTCCCACCAAATCCGACTCAATAGTTCAGGGGTGAACTGAGCATTAATCATTTTTTAGAAGCTCTCCAAGTGAATCTGATGTGTAGCCAGGATTAGGAACCACTGACCCAAAGGCAATTTAGAACATTCATTAATGGAGCAAAATTGGCAGATTTAACTCTAAGAATCCACTTAATAAACATGTTTCAGGTGGAACTTTCAGTATTCCGGATGTTTTAAAATCTCTGTGATGGAGAGGGAAAGGGCAATATGGCCGACAGGAAAAACTGAAATTGATGACTGATTCTACCTCTAACTTGTTTTGGACTTCACCAAGATATTTCTTTAAGCCCGTATTACCTGAAAAATTGGAATAATACCTCACAGGGTTTTTATGAGGAAATCAGATAGTTGGCACATAGTGTCTAGCATGGTACCTAGTTCTTAGCAAGGGTGGAAGGTTAAAAAATGATCCATCCAAAAGATATCCACGTCAAATTTCTGGAATCAGTGAATGTTACCTTATCTAGAAAAAAGGTCTTTTCTGATATGATTCAGGATCTTAAGATAAGAAGATCATCCTAGATTATACAGGTAGGCCCTGAATCCTATGACAAGTGTCCTTATGGCAGAGGGAGGTATGAGACAGATACTCAAGAGGAGAAGGCCATGTGAAGACAGAGGCAGGATTGGAGTGATGTGGTCACAGCCCAGGTACACCAAGGACTGTGGCAGCCAGCTAGAGAGGACATGGAATGGATACTCCCTCAGAGCTTCCAGAAGGAACCAACTCTGCCAACACCTCGATTTCAGACTTTCGACCACCAGAAGTGTGAGAGAATAAATTTCCTTTATTTTAAGCCGCCAAATTTGTAGTAATTTTTTCTAGCAGCCATAGCAAATGAATACAATAGGAATTCAATGAATGCTGGCTTACTTCATGATCAGTATAGAACAGGAAGACCTGGAAAAGAAATGTTTAAGAACATTTTCAGGCAGAAACTAGTAGGTCTAACATGTTTCTGGAGCAGAATAAACAATCAGACACCGAAGAACAAACTTTCCACTCAAAAAGTTGGAGTAGTGAGGGCACTCCTTTTTTTTTTTAACAGGGAGACCCATGGGATGCTTGAGGTATGACCCACAATGTAATACCTATACATACATACCAGAGTGGTTAAAGACTGAGTAGGCCAAGTGATGGCAAGGATGTGGAGCAGCTGGAACTCTCATATACTGCTGTAAAATGGAAAATGGAAAACGGTGTTTTCTTAAAAAAGCAAACACACACCTAACATGTAACATAGCCATTCTAATCTTCAGTATTTACCAAGAGAAATGAAAATACATCTCCACACAAAAACATGTACTGAATTTTCATAGCAGCTTAATAGAAATACCCCCAAAATGGAAACAATACTGGTATGCATCAGCAGGAGAACAGATAAACAAAATGTTGTCCATTTATGCAATGGAACACCGATTATCAATAAGAAGGGACCATCCATCTACTGATACTCTTAACAACTTGAGTGACTATCCAAGCCATCATCTGAGTTAATAAACCAGATATTATATACTAAAGAATATATGCTATATTATTCCACTTATATAAACTTTTAGAAAATGAAAACTAATGTATAATGACAGAAGCAGATGAATAGTTGCCTGGGGTCAGGAGACAGGGTTTTGAGGAAGCCTGGTGGGATCCAATGCAAAAGGGACAAAAAGAAACTTTTGGAGTGATGGAAATGTTAGTGTCTGATTAGTGATTGTGATTTTGTGGGCGTGTAAATCTGTCAAAACTGTTCAAAATGCATATTTTAAAAATGTGCAAATCATTTCTTGAAAACTATGCCTCAGTAAAGTTGTTAAAAAAGAAGTTTTAGCACCCACTTCT
The DNA here is from genome assembly GCF_000325575.1 of Pteropus alecto. Lineage (NCBI taxonomy): Eukaryota > Metazoa > Chordata > Mammalia > Chiroptera > Pteropodidae > Pteropus > Pteropus alecto. The sequence goes on along the minus strand of NW_006436811.1, from coordinate 22,453,449 downwards.
AGGAGAGCGAGTAGGCCAACTGAAAGACTGTTGGGAATCCAAAACTTTAGAGAATTTAGAATTTACTGAAAGGAGTGATAGAAGGAAAGATGTTCTGGATTAGCATAACAGAGTAATAGTGAAAGGTGACATTTCATTTGTCTTATAATAATGTTTTAAATGAGTAACTGAGCAGGTGCAATGAAGCACAGGATTTCTTTATTTCAATTAAGTCTCTCATTTCTCAGGGTCAGGAGCCTTCCTGGGTATTGCTCAAGTCTACTCCCTGGTGCCAGGAGAAAATCTTTGTTAATGATTGTCTTATCAGAGAGAGATTCCCTCTGATACTCCTATCAGTTATTCCTTTCTTCCAGTGCTCTGGCTGAGCACGGGTTGTGGATCGCTCTTCTGTCTCCCTAGCCTGGATCTCCCTGTGAAAGAAAGCCCAGAAGAGAAGGACTAGTGCCCCACTCCAACTTCTCGATTGGCTGGCATGCTCTTCTTTGTGTTTGAGTGTTTATTCTGCTCCAGAGAACATCTTTAGATCCACCGCAAAAGGACTTTGCCTTAGCTATCTTTGAACATAGCAGAACAGTTGTTTTCACTTTTCTACTTTAAAATAGGATATGCTTTTAGAGAAAGTTGAAAAGTATTGGAGAGTGGAAATAAGGGAAAACATTCTGGCTAGTCCTACCATTTACATATACACACAAGCAACTTTCAATTTTTTTCTACTCTTTTTTCTATTTAAAGGCTTTTGAAAAACAATTGTTGTTATGCTATATACACAGCTTTATTTCCCGCTTCTTTCTTATTGTTATCTCCTGGCCGCATTTCCATGCTATTACACAGACTTCATAAATATTATCTTTAATAGATGCATAATATTTCATTGAGTAAATATTTCGTTGTTAACCATGGCCCTATTTGCAGAGAGTTTGAAACACAATTAAAGGATGATTTCACATAAAACAGTTAGATTTCACTGAAGTTACAGAAGGAGGAGGCCCGATGGGCAAAAGATCCTTGGACTATGGTTCAAGCTGAGTTACTAGCTGGTGACCTTGAACATGTGTCATTACTTCACTATGGTCTCTTGCTCATCCATAATTCATACGTTTGTGTAGCTTTTTAAGATTCCTTCCAGCTTTAAGAATCTGTGATTCTATGATCTACTCTATTAAACCAAAATGTCTGTTTTGGGCCATATAGGCTCCTTACCAATCCGTTCATTTTTCATACACCTGAAAAATAGTAGGTACCTAATGAGTTATTTTATTTAATTTGAATTAAAGTGAATATTGAATTGAAGTCATTTAAGTTCAATTGAGCTCAAGAGACTTTAAATAGACTTTTACTTCAATAGATGTCAATAGGAAGAAAAACTTTTAGTTCCTTCGTTTATAGAAATAAGTGTTTTGAAAGAACTGGCTTGTTTCCTGAACATTTACTCAGGAGAGTTCTAATTTATTTCATGTCACATCATTGAGAATGACCCAAATCAACACAACGAGTCTTAATTTCAACAGTGACATAGAAATCAGGCAACATAAAAGACCAGGTGAACAAAGACACAGGCAAAAATACACATCTTATTAACATCTGCAATCGAAAGGAATGTTCAGGCTTGGAGAGGCTTCTCTGAATTACATGGAGATCACTGGATTTGTTCCATATGTAACAACTTTAAATTTGCGAGACTGTACGCCTCCAAAAATAGTAGGAGAGACTCCTGCCTGGCTGTCTGGAGCCCGATAAACAACCTCATTAATTGAAAGGTGCAAGTCATTAGCATATGTTACTACTATTACTCTGTACTTCTCTTTAATGTAACTTACATTTGCTTCATTATGCCAGGTTAAACATTCTGCTTCTTCCTAGCCTTTTTTTAACCAGCAGTTTCTATTTTATATCTCCTGAATAGTATTTTTTGTACTAATGTTAATCTCTTTTTTTCTATATGAGAATAAATACAACCTTAATAATTTAATTGCTACCTATAGAAATTTAAGATGCAGAGGAAATTATGCTTCAAAAGCAAAAACATCAATGCTTAGAAATATAAAGTTATACATGCAAATGGCAATTTAACCAATACTCCAAAGCGATATTGCTATCTAGTGTTTAAAAACTTCAACTAGAATATCATATCATATATGGCTAGAACAATAACAACAAAAAAGAATATAAGATAACAGATACAAAATGATAGCATGTCTCAGTGGTTCTCAATAGAAAAAAATGAGAGATGGTGGGAAACGAAGTAAAAACACATTTTCCCCAATTGTTTTATAATTTTTAATAAAACATTTTAGCAAATGTTTTCTAAAATGAAATTAAATTTAGTAGAAAAATACGATCGCCTGATTTTCTTTTAGTCTTCGGTTTGCTTTTTATTGAAGGTAGAAGCTTTGGAAAATCGAACTTATTAAACTACTATGAAAGTCTATACACTTTCTTTCAATCCTGGAAAAATGTTTAAGTTAGCAGAATCTTAAGAAGATCACCAATTCATATTTTATATAAGTTCACTAAACTTTAAACAAGGGCCTTCTTAACTTCACCAACTGAGTTCTAATTTATAAAGAAAATTACATTTGAGTTGGTTTAAATGACCAGAAACAATGTAAGTCTATTGATTTTTTAAAAAGAAAAAAATGTAAATATTCCTGTTGCTCCGTGGACTTGGAAATGTCTTTATTTGCTATGAAAATGCACAGCATGTCTCATTCAATTACTGAAGATACCTTAGGGTAAGAGTTCATTCAATCAGGAGAGCCACTGATCAATAAGAAAGTGGGAAACTCATTCATTCAGTACATTCATTCCATATATGTATGGAGTTCTTTCTATGTACTGGGCACACAGGAGGAAAATATTTAATTATGAATTCTTAGATCACAATTAGATGCTCCTGAAAAGTCGTCATAAAGCCTTCCTGGACACACCTCCTCCTAATTTTAATTTTCAGAAATAATTCTAGCAATTGCTCTCATACATGTAACATATTCCTCTATGTGTGTCATCAATAATTGATTACAGAGAGCCTCTTATGTACAAAAAGCTGTGAAAGATTCATAGATAAATAAGATAAATTTCCTACCATCAAAGCATTTACCAACTGGTGGGAAAGGGAAAAGATGTTACTAATAATAACAACAATAGGGAGAAGAAAGTGCTAGGTGTGTAAGAGGGCCTGGCTAAGCTCAGAGTTGGAAGAAATTACTTCTGTTTGGGAGTGGGATTATAACTACTTGTTAGGTTTTCTTTCTTCCTTGCTGTACTGTAAGCTCTGTGAAATCACAGCATGGGTCTGCCTGTCTTCGTTGAATCCTCAAGAATGAATGCATACCTGACACATACTAGTCATACTAGGGGTGCAAAAATATTTGTCTAATGAATGAATGACTTGGCATTTGACTTAGTGGGTAAAAGATTAAGATTCAGTTACATGGACAAGGGAAGCAGTCAGGAGTATTCCTGATGAGAAAAGTGCGAACTGGAGGGCAAGCACAGGTACACAGCACAGCTTCACATTTCCAGGTTGAATTAGGCAGCGTAATTAACATATGGTGCTGCAAAACAAAATACCCCTGGATTTCAAAGGCCTAATGTCTTATTTCTCTCTCAAGTTAACACTTACATAGGTTGGGCAGGCCTCCCTCCCCATTTTGTAGCTACATCATTTGGAACACATGGCCTGTAAGGTTGCTATAGCATGAAAAGAAAGGAAGGGAGGAGACCTCCTGGGCATTAACTGCACACAGTCAATTAGAACTAATCCTGTGGCCAATCTAACTGCAAGGGAGCCTGGGAATGTGGGGAGGAACAGAATAGTTGGTGAGTACTACCTCTCTGCCACTCAAGTCTACGTTTATTTGCATATCACTGTGTGTGTGTGTGCGCGTGGGTATGTGTGTATTAAATTTTGATTTGCCCCCATTTCCTCTAGCCTTTCCAGACTACCAGTCAAAACTCTTCCTTCGTCATTCCTATAAACTACAGGTAAGTGCTTTATCCTATCTAGCTGCTTCATAAATGCTTGTGATAATAATGATTACACTTAAATCTCAAACTGTGCACATGAATAATCTGAATTTTATTCATAAGCGTGAGATAGATTTTCAAATTTATTTGATTAAAATGTATTTGAGTGGGAAATATGACTTAAAGGGATTTTCTTTTGGAGCTTACCAAGAGAGAATTTGGGCTCATGTTTATATTCAATTAATCTTTCAGTGTTTCAGTTTCCTCATCTGAGAAATGGGATTTTGATACTAGTTCATAAGATTCTTTGAAATATTTTATTTCTCCAAATAACCCTGATGCTCTGATCAGGGCTGAACCATGTAAGGACTAAATACTTGATGTTTATTCATTACACATAAACATGTAAAACAACTGGCAAGATGATAAGAAATTTCAAGGCAGAGCATAGATAAATATATCAGATACTTAGACTGTAGTGTTTAGTCTGTACATGATCTCTGACATTTTCCTGTAATTTTTCTTTAATGTGATTTTGGTTTTTTACTCTGAGGATGGAATATGAGTTGGATGAGAGGCTCAATTAGTGTTTAATTGTCTGAGAAAAAAAGGATTACATAAAGATTTCTCTGGAATTTAAACTCAAAAAATGGGAATTGGCCAAACTGAACTCACTCTAGATTTGAATTAGGCATGATTAGCCAAGTATAAGAAAAAAAATGTACAAATGAATAAAATCTCATATGAATTTTTTTAATACTAAGTATTTTATTGTGTGCTGCTGCCAGTGTTTATAAAATAATTACCCTTGTGAAATAGAAATGCATAAGAATTTAGAGAGGTAGATGTTAAGGACTGACAAAGGCAGAAGTTTGTGTATAGTATGGCATGTGTTATAGGCATAAGCTTTTTGTACAGTATTCAAATTTAGCTCTCCTTTGAGTATTCACTGGTTTATGAAAAGTGGTTTAGAAAACCTCCAAAGATTACTTTCACTACAAAAAAGAAATTTTTTGAAAATCCTAGGATCTTAGTTTTTGGACACAGGGTTAATTTGTAGTTAAAAAGAAATTTTGGTGGCAAAATATCCCTAAAAAAGAAGCCATCAGAAAAGGCCCAAACAATGGATAGATTTGCTTCCAGCCACTGTATGGAGTATTTCTCTCAGTCAATGGTTCTGCCACTGCAGGGCAAAGATGAATTATACAGATGCTGAGAGGCACCAAGCCCAGGGATTCTAATTCTGTCCAGTCTGGGGTGGAATCTGAGAATTGACATTTCTAACACGTGATGCTGCTGGATAAACTAATGGATTGAGCTAAACCTCAGGGATTCTAATTCTGTCCAGTCTGGGGTGGAATCTGAGAATTGACATTTCTAACACGTGATGCTGCTGGTTTGAGGACCATACTTTGAAAAACGTTGGTTTAGATCCTTTTCTAAGGACTTAATGAAGTCGATAATGAGAAACTGCACTGAATAAATGTTTTTGGACTTCACACCGAGATTGTACCTGTTCCAGGTCACTCCAGTGGCTGTGGTAGGGTCCACTCAGGATTTCTTTCTAATTTAATTTCTACTACAGTACTGAGATAAAAGTAAGGATGGCAGTTTGGATCGCTTGTGGTTAGAGTCCAATGAGATCACTTTAGGTTCCAGTTATTTCACAGAATTTGGGGTCTGACAGGGATGGTAAAGCTTCTTAATGGAACCTGAGGCTCTGAGATGGATGCCCCATTGGCGAGGCAACTGAGGTTTAGCTCAATCCATTAGTTTTTATCAACGGGATGAGAGAGATTGTTGCAATTCAGTTCTCACAGTCAACAACCTTGCATTGACCAGCTCAAAATTCTGTAGGGCGGTGATTTTAAAACATATCTTGATGCAAGTTTTGTAAAACTCATGTAGAGACTCTTACACGTGTCCAAATCAAAAATACCTGATTTGGAAGGGATAGATTAATAATTGAGATGAGTTCGTCCAAGGAATTTTGTGGAAATCAGTCACTCAGCAAAGCAAAAAAAAAACTAACCCCCCAAATTGCTAATTAAGTCATTATGCATAGAAGAATCTTCCATCTTGCTCATAAGCGAGTCTCCTTTTACTATAAACAAATAGCACCACTTAGTAATTTTTATTAATAGAGTTTCTGTATATACAATACCACTTTTAAGTTTGATATCATATTACATAAGTATCTTGTAAAGTATGTAATAAATGCCTAAATTATAAGGAATGTGGATATGCTAAGGCTGCCTTGCAAGTCAGTATGAAAATAAATCAGGCCATAGAAAGTTTTAATCATGCTGTCACCCACCAGGAGGTTCACATGTAATAAAACAATGAAAACTATATTGTTTTCTACCTTCTTGACATAAGCTGTTACCCTCCAGGGGCTTAGTGGGCATGTGTTCTGACGCTAGGCAAGAGTCCATTGCAACAAATTATTTTTTAGGGAGAAACTGGAGAAATGAGCAAATGCCATTTTCCACCCGGAGCCATTCTGGATATTAACTGGCCTAAAAACCGTGCTTACAAATTCCTCTCTAGGCTATAAGAGAAACTCACTGACAATGAGGATATTTCAACAGAATACGGAATAACATTCAGGGCAAGATTCCAAACTCCATACACGGCTGAGCTTTTAAAAGCACTGCTTATTGGTGGAGTTTCTTCCATGCAGTGCCTCTGACCTTCTATCTTTGTTCTGATCTTCCATATGTAATTAGAGGAAACACACATTCATTCAATCTAGACATATATTTGGATTAGGCAAAGACTTCTTAAGGGAATGACAGTACATAATTAATGCAAGTGTTTTTTTCACAGACATTCTATGAGATTCTTGGTACTTGGCCCCCTTAACAATATTTTCCATCCACTAACATCCTTCCTCAATCAGGTCTGCCTCTAGCCTTCACTGGTTCTAACAATCCTATGTATTCATCTTGAACTGCCGAGTCCTGCTATACCTTGCTTTGAGCCCCATAACCCTGTAATTCTTATAAAAAGTTTGGCAGCCGTGCCCCACTTCTTAGCAAGTCTTAATAACAGTGATCTTCTGTAAGGTCTCATAATACTAGGTCTTCATTATTTAAATAATGTATGCTATTAAGAATTATCACAAATAATTGAAACTAAACTATACTTGTAAAAATAAAGGAACAAAGTACATATTGTGGTGCGGCTGTGCAGGATGATTCTCTCAGACATTGGGGTGAATTAAGAAAGGATAAAATGAGTAAAATGAGAAACTGACAGACAAGAACAGTTTCACTTGCCTATTGCAAGAAGTAGTTTTGGTTTGTCGAACTTGGCTTTGATTTTTTATTCACTGATACTTAAATATAATATTATGACAATTTTAATAGATCTTAATAATCTCATACCCATATACATAACATTCTGGCTAATAGACATTATATCCAATTTCCTGAGAATAACAGAATGAAAATGGATGGCTGTGGTGCAAAAAGGAAATCTGAGTAATCGTGAGAAAAAACAATAGATTACTGAATTACAAGCCAAAGAGCATGCAAACACGGCCATGGGACATTCAGATTCACCAATAATTTTAATCATGGCCACCATTCATTGAGTGCTACCCAAGTGCCATTTAGTTGTCGAGGAAACAGTATAGAGTAGATGACTTGTCAGAAGTCACAGAGTAACTGGAGATGAGATGTGAACACGGAGAGGTCTGAATCAGCTTTGCTGTTAACCAGCAGCACTGTACTCCCCCTCAGTGGTAAAATGATCATTCAGTCTCTGGAAGGCTGGGCACTCTGTGCAGTGATGGTTAGGGTGCCGGTCTTCTGCTGCAAGTCTCAAGCCCATGCCCTGATCTTCCCTGCCACACAAAAGTATTGCCAGTGACTCAAAGCTCTGTGTCCCAGAAAGGAAATTTGGTTTTTCCATAGTTTTGTCTGGCGTATCTCCTTGTTACTGCCGTGCCAATTTGAGAGACAGGTTCTCCTACTGCCTCTGGGATAGGGATAGCCCTCAATTAAGAATTAGAGAAAGGAGAGAGATCCCACTCCAGGCCACCACTGCCTGTCAGACAGGCTTAGCTACCCTATAAGAGCTCAAAGTGAAGGTGGGCCCATGCACTGATGCTCTTACAAGGACAGGGATTTGCAGAAGTGATCACTGTCCTTATCAGCCAAAGAAAAAATAGAAAGTGGTTTTAGTTTGTTCAACTTCTCACTGTTCCCAAAGCTATGTTTCAAAAATATTCACATGGGGTACTAGGACTGGCCCTGTCAAGATAGTAGGAGAGAGACTGAAGGCCTGAGGTCATACTCCAATGAAGTTTTTTGGGGAAAGGCTAGAGGAAAAGATGGAATGAGAATAACTTTATGTGTACCCTCCAACTCAACAAGTTCCTATTCACCAGAAGCATAAAGCAGAACCCATGCGCTAGGCTCATTAGGGTGGGGAGACGGGGAACAGGATATTATATAGACGCTGGATGTCTCCTTTCTTCTTTTAAAGTAATGCAAAAAGTTAGGTAAATAACTACCCAAATTTAATCAAGAGGATACATCAAACAAATTTGAATTGAGGGACACTCTATGAAATAACTGCCCAGTACTCTTCAAAAGGGTCAAGGTCAAGAAAGACAAAGAAAGACTGAGTCGCTGATTCAGATTAGAAGTAAAGAAACATCACAACTAAATACAATGAGTGATTGTGGATTGGATACTAGATCAGATCATGGACATTAATGGGACAACTGGTAAAATTTGAATAAGGTCTATAGATCAGATAATAGTATTTAACATTAACTTTCTGGCTTTGATAATTGTTCTGTGATTACATAAAATGTTAACATCAAAAGAATGAGTGAAGGAGTACATAGGAATTCTCTGACTGTATTTACAATATTTTTGAAAGTCAGAAATTATTTGAAAATTAGAGGTTAAATAATTTTTTTGAACTTTTTTTAAAAACTTTTTTAAAACTTACTCTAACAACCGATTTAAATTTTACCTCCCTAAACCTGCTATATAAACTTTAGTGGTCAAATCACACACAAAACCACCCTGGAGGAGTGTAAGTTTGGGCTTGGTAGTGAGTGAATAACTATTAGGCAAACAAACATTTACTGAGCATTGGCTATGCTCCAGTGATTACGCTGGGTACTGGGACTTCCTGGTTGGATGCCATGTCCATATGCAGTTACACTTATATGCCTTGTTTTCCCACTTACATGGAAGGCTCCTAGAAGACCAATTTAATATTTCTTTGAACTTTTCCACAGAATGCCTGAGACAATGTCATTTACATAGCAACCCCGTGGTAAAAATATATTCAATAGTTGGATGAATATCTCTGCTATTCTCTCTTTATGATTTAATATGGATGGTTACTGGTCAATCTCATTTTCCACTTAAAAGTAGACTCTACCTCTACCTCTTTCTTCTGGTATCAAGTTGTCCTGGCTATTTCTCTGTATCATAAGGCACGTCTCTTCCTTCTGTCCTCTTCGTCTGCTAATAGCTCTGTGGGAACACATCGTTGTCCCCGTAGTACCAGGCCCCATGGAAACACTCTGATGAAAAGATATGCTACCTCCATGACATTCAGCAAATAACTTGACTTTTTTGTGCCTCCTTTGCTTTGCTTCTAAAATAGGAATCTTGATAACTATTTGACAAGGGCTTTGACATCCTTCTTTTCCAAGTCTAAGTGCAAATTATACCTAATTAAGGGTAACTTATTGATAAGTCTAGCTATGGAGTGAGTCTGTTCCTGGGGAATGGCAAGCCTGTTTCCACTTTTAGTCAGAAAAAGCTTGTGCTTGAGATGCTATTAGTCACGCTTCCTCCTGGGTAAATCATAGCTGGCAAAAGGCTGGTTTGTTTGTTCCTAAGAAACTTTATCTAGAAAGTACACTAAAGCATATCTCAGATCCCTACCTCATTAACTACTCTCTTTCAAAGGAAAGAAATCATCTGGGTAGATTATATGTGAGCCTTTAGCAATTTTAAAGCTAAATAGGAAAAGCATAAATAGGAATAAAAAACAGTTATATTTGAACAACACTGGAATAAATTTGTCATCTTATAGATTCAACTGGAAAGAAAAAGATGTGCCATTCTAGAGGCATTTGGTGTCGGTACCCCTACTCCTGCCTTTCTTTCCCAATCCCAAGTCTGTCCCTGCAATGAAGAGTGCCGTTTGTAGGAAAGCCAGCCTGATTATCACACACCTGCGGTACCCAAGCCATCATTCTCAATGGCATTTTAGCGCCTCTGTTATTGTCTATACTAAAGGGCTTGGCATGCCCATATAAATCTGCTACTTTGTATAAGAAGGTTTATAGAACTGTCCGATATTGGCAATTTAGAAATAGTTAACTAGTGCCTTAACCGAGAGATTGTTATAAAAATGCACATCCAAAGCAAACAGATGAGGATTTGGAATGAAGAAGAGTGCACGTTTTAGAACAGCTTGTGAGCTGCTGTGCTTATGGAAACTGCAGCAAGAGATGCACTGGGACTAAAACCAGCCAGAAGACACAAGGCAAGCATGCATAAAATAATCACATTGTCGCTGTGTGCCAGAACTCAAAGCAGGCAGGGGCACGTTACCATTGTGGGAAAGAGGTCTGTAACCATTCCGAATACACATTCAAAGATGAATATTTCTGTAGATGTAACAGAAAAGGAAAAATCAAAAGATTTTGTTACTCGAGGAAGGGCACAGAGAAAGGATTCCCTAAGGACTGGAAACTAAATAAAAATATGCACGCTGTGGCTGCCGATAATAGAGACTCAGGCTGTGAGAGTGGGCTAGCCAGTTTAGAGATACAGTATTCAGCATATTCGGTATGGGCAAGAGTGATAGAAAAATAATCTGGTTAACACCCCGGGTGGAGGCCGAGGTGCTGCAGATGCAGCTGGATACAGGATCAGCAGTGTCCATCATCTAATGGCAGGGATGTGGAATATCCTTCAAAAGTGTTAAATTGATGGAGACAGACCTGCTAAAGATGCATATTTAAGGGAAGAAAAAAGAGAATCTCTTTAAGTAACTATAAAAAAAAAAAAAATCAGCACCTAGCATCAGATACATATGCCTGGTAGAATGCAAGCTCCAAACATTTTGTTCCTGTGAATAATTCCTTAAAATTCAGCTAAGCTGGTACTATTTTAGCATAATTCACTCACTCCCACTGACCAATAGACCAATAGCTGGAAAGCTAAGCAGCTTTTGAACATGAACCTGAAATAACCCAGAGAGTAGAAGCAGGAGTTTAAGCTGACTGCAAATAAACATGGTTCCATCAGGCACAGATTGGCTATTATGCCATCTGGTCAGAAATAAAAAATGACTTGAAGAATCAAAAGGTCTCTTGAAAAGGTCTCATGGAAAATGGAGAGTTGAACTTTTTCTCTTTCTGTTAATAAAGCTTGATAATGCTTTCTATGTCCAAGCAGATCTTGGAATTTTTAAATGGAGAATTTGACAGCTCAGTGTGGAACCCAAACTGGTTTCCTGGCACAGGTAGGGTGGTCAGTGGAAAGACTACTGGCATTGGAAGGGGGTGGGTGCACTGACTCCGGCACTCCCTAGCTGTCTTGCTGTGGAATAGTCAGGGAACCTCTCTGCATCTCAGGCACCTTCAGTCCTCATTGGCAAACTGAAGAAAACACCAGCAGTTTCTCCCACCTCCTCATGATGTTGTGAAGACCGAAATGAGACATTTGTGGAATCACTCTGTAAGTTGTAAAACACTGCACAAATGAAGGGCTTCCACAGAAACATTAGGTTAGGTTGATAGATCGATCTTGGCTTCAGACAGATGTTGAAAAGGAAAAGTCATTTTGGAAGCATAGACGGAGGGAAGCTCAACAACAGTGATTGATTGAGAACCAATCTGCAAAGTCATCTTTACTATGGATACAGCTGCATACGGCAGGTACACAGAAAAGAAATATAACTGGCAAGAAAACTTTAGAAGAAAATAAATATTTTAACACTTACTTTTATGTCTCTAATGCCTTGTAAACGTAAGAGAATCATTTAATATTGCATCCGCCTTACTTTCAAATTACCTATGAGATATTTGATTCTCCTTAACAAACTGTTCATTCTACATAATCAAACATCTCCACAGTTGATTCAATTTGATTGATTCTAACCTCCTCGGCAAAAAGTAACAACAAAATAAGTTTTAAGGACCTCAAGCATTCATTCTGGGAAGGCCGTGACATCACTGTCTGCTCCATCAATCAATGCATAGAGGAGAAACTTCCCACATCAATATAGTTTGCCCATGTTCCAAAGGTTCATTTGTATTTTTCTAGAGTATAGTAGTTAAATTGCAAAGATCCCTTCTGTCCCAAGGATGCTCCTTGTCATTCAGATAATGCTTAACTGTTCTGAAAGTTACAGAAAGTGATTAAAAAGAAAATTTAGTTAGTAGCCATGGAAGGTGCAGTTGGTAAGTACCTGGAAATGATTCTGATGTTTTCATTCTGAGTTCTTTTTGGAGGAGAGCTTTAATTAGAAGAAACCCAATTTTAACGTAGTAGAATAACACATATAGAGCCTGAATCAGAGGTATGAGCTTGAGAACACAAATTCTTTGGAATAGACCACCTCAGGACAGGAAACACACTATGGCAGATATCTATGGATATTAATTCAAGTAAAAAAAAAATCACACCAAGGGAAGATGCTTAACAATAATGATAGTCATGTCTTGTTACTTCACCACTGTAAGAATTGATATTTAAAAATAAACTAAGAATTAGTGGTTAATAGAGGTACCTACATTTATCTAACACCTTATAATTCATAAGGTGACATCATACAGCTCCACAGATTCTCATGCTGGAGGAGGACAAGATTGGGAGAAATGACTTAGATTCAAAAATCTACTTCTCTCACTAAATGGCTGTGTGGTGTAAGTAAGACATTTAACATCTATGAGCCTCAGTTTCCTCATCTGTGAGAAGGTGATAATAACAGCTTCGGGGGGTCATTTTTGTGGATTAAATGGGCTAATGTTTCTAATACTTCCAGCAAAAGCGTAGGTGCTTGAAATGTGAATTTTCCTCTCCCTATGTGAAAGTTGATGAGTTTGAACAGCCCGTGGGAACTAAATTTGAATGAATCAGTGGGCAAAACTCCATTTGGAATTTCTTTGATTCTATTGACCAGAAGGATACTACAGTTCTAAAATAAAGTATAGAGTTAGCACCTAGTAATAATTATGAATTGCTTTTCCTCTCTCCTAACAGTGCAACTAATATTAGATAAGCATTAATTTCAATGAATGCAATGGATGCTCCATTCAAGAAGGGTCTGTATCTCCAATGCTTGATTGGTACCTGGAGCCTTCAGGTGCTCAATAAATATTTGTTGAACAAATGAATGAATAAAATGCCTTCCAATTTTTGGTACCCTTTCTCATTCCTACCCTTTTTGCCCAGTTTTGAGCATACCTATAATTTACACCCAAACCTTTAAAAAATTTTTTTTTCATGGATTTTTTTTACCTCCTTGCAAGGTTGAGAGAACTCTCTTATCCAGATGAACAATGAACAGGTTTGTCATTTAATTTTCTGTATATGTTCTCAGTGCAGAACAACTGCTCTCTACAAATGAACATTCAGCAAGCTGCCCGGTCTCCTGCCTCTGGGAGCTTTGATTCATGGGATTCTCTGTGCAGAGTTTCCAGCATGATCCTCATCTCCCCCAGATGGACTCCCTCCTTCCTCTCATCAATGCCACTAGCATAGTCCTTCTTTGATGAAGAACCTAAGTGTTTACTAGTCCAGGTGGTTGATGGTCAGATCAGCTTTTGATTCACAAATGCTTCACCAGGAGAACATTTGGGCCTATTTTCCAAATTAACTCTAATAGTTACATTGGAAGTGACAGCTCCTTTAATACCACTTCCTATTTCCCAGTATTAGATTTTAAGTGTACTCACGCACATGGTTGTTTTTAAAATGTATTTGAGGTACAGAAGGGGGAAAGAAACTCCACTAGTAAAGGAATTAAGCCTTAAGCCCAATGTAGCAAACTCTTTATTGATTTAGTATTCTTGATAACCTGTTCTCAATATCTAATATCCAAACCAGAATAAATGACAATTTAACCAACAAAACATAACTCTGAAAAAATATATAGAATGATAGTAGAAAATCTTCCATTTTTCAGTGCTAATAGTGTATCTTCAGCATTATAAGACTTCAATACAATTCACTAGACATCAGAGAAGAGACTAAAGAACATAAACCTGCATTTTGGTCATATTATATGACACGTCAGGCTATATGTTAATCTTATAAGGGAGTTTTACATTTGTCGAGTTCCACTTACACATACTGTCATAGGTCTGCACTTATAAATGTTGCTACTTTGCATGTGCTTTCAGATTGAGAAAATGCAAACCTAATGGGCTCAACTTCTTGACATTCCAACTCCCTCTTGGTGAAAGGGTTCCTTTAAAAATCAACAGCTGAAAAGTAAATTGGCTCAGGCATTTGTAGAGCAAAAATCAGAAAAAAAAATATTTGCTTTTTCTTTTCTTTCCCTTTGAGGTTTGCATATAATTCAATATTTTAAAATTGAAAACTGTGCTGCCCCATGGACATTTTGAGATCTTGGACTTCAGAAATTTTAGAAAAGGAAATAAAACTTTTTCTTAAAATGTAGATGTTCAATATAGGAATGAATGTATAGGCAAAATATGGTCTACATACAAACCCATCAGAATCTCCAGCATTATGATCTATTAAGGGTTACAGTTTTAAATACGTTTACAAGGTCATAGCTCCAAGTTCTGAGCTGAGATCATCTTCAGGGCAGTACCTATTGTTGATAATTTGTAGGATTCATAGTCTTGAAACCATCATTGACAGTATAGTGTAGATGACTTCTAAGGAAGCTATTATGCCAGTTGGAGAAGTAATACATGTATTTAAAATACAATAAGTATTGTTATGCAGCTACTCATGGCTTTCGACAAAATAAAATGCTTTTAAAAACTGCCTGAACCGTGACCGGTTCTGCCTAGCACAGTGTCAGATGCTCAATAAATATCTAATGGATGAGAAAGTTTTTGTTAACGTTGATTTAAAAAAAAAAAAAATTAAAACGAAGCCTACAGAGTTTTTACATCTCCGAGCAAGTGGAAATCCATATAGCAAATAGAAGTGTCTTGATCTGGGTCCCTGACCACCCCGTAAGCTAACGTGGTTTGAAGAGGTCAAATGCACCAAGCGAAGAGTTTGCTCTCTTGCCTTCTCAGAACTGTGGCTGACCTGAAATAACACCCACCAGCTCAAATTCAAAATTTCAGAGCAAGGGCTGGGTGCAAGATAGAATTTCAACCTCAGTTTTTGGCCGGCACAACTGACTTTTGTACATTCCACCCCAGAACTCCTCCCTGAGCCACGAGCTTTGTGCAGACTCTTAAGTTACTGGGAGTTAAGAGCAAAAGGGCATCTTTCATTTCTCCTTCTCTGCCTTCTTCCCTCGGGAAAGTGAAATGCTGAGAAGGAAATTCTGGGGGTAAAGATGTGGACTTGGCGAATGCACACCGGCAGAGCCGAGATTTGACGGCTACTGTGTGCGGACCGCGGAGCCGGCATTCTTAGGTGCCGGGAGAGCCGGGAGGGGAAACCTCTGCCACATCTCCAGACGGGTTACAGAGCCGCCCATGGACACACGGCGGCGGCCGCAACAGCCGTGAGCTCCGTGCAGACGCAAAGGGAGCGGTAGAGCGGGATATGTGAGCGAAATAACCACAAAGTCCCTGCGTGATGGTCAGAATCCCAGAGAGCTGCGCGCACCCGGCGCTGCTCCCACCCCATCCCCGCGCTCCCAGGAGATGCGGGGCCCAGCTCCGGGAGTTCTCACCAGTCCCCGCTTTTGCCCGGGAAGGGGGTCACCTCGCTCCTCCTGGACTCGAGGACTTAACTCGCTGCCTGCTCCTAGCTTCCCTTTGCTCTCCAACTGCGGGCCCCCTCCAAGTAGCCCCCCAAAGAGCCTGGGACCCTCACCTTCGCGAGAGGCCCCGACATGCTGGGGAGAGGACAGAAGGGGGAGCCAGTGACCATACCCGACACTGCAGAAGAGAAGTGGAGGTGAATGTGGGGAAGCGGGGCCTGCAAAGTTCACCTGCCCCCGTGGTGCTTCGAAGCATCAAAAGGGGAGGAGAGAATGACATTCCTGTCCGCCTTCGCCTCAAAACTTTGGGACCTGCCCCGCTGGCAACTACAGTCTCCCGCAGTGAGGCCGAGGATGTGGGGAACCTGGACGCGACCCGCGGAGGCAGGGGGTGCGTGCGCGGAAGAGACCTCAGCCCGCTCTCGGTCCTCGGCGCCACCATGCGCCTCGCCTCGGTGCCCTTTGGGCGGGGGAATTAGGCGCCCCGCCACGTTGTACCCTCAGCCCTTCACTTTGTGAGCCTCGCCGTTGGGAAGCGCAGTGTCATCAGTCCGCAAGGAGCGGCCAAATGACAGAGCGCCCCGCCGCCCCGGCGCCCCGAGTCTCGGCGGCGCAGCCCCGCCGGGCGCCCGCAGAACAGGCCGCGCTGCCACCAGGCGCCGGTGTTTGCCGGCTCCAGCTTGGGCTCCTGGAGAATTGCTGTTGTTCATGCTGGGCGGAGGAGGGAGGCCAAGTTGTCCCTACGA
>NW_006436811.1:22422389-22436744 GCF_000325575.1 Pteropus alecto | reverse complement strand
AAAGAGACATGTTGAAAACTCTTAACGCCAACTTAAAAGACAATCAAATCGCTGGAGCAAAACCCTCTCTCCAATTTGATATTTTGAAATGTCATAAACGCCGCATTGCAGTAAGATTGCTGCTCCCTTAAATGGGCCAATAATTTCCAGCTCTCTACCACAAATTCCTCCAACCGGTGATTTCAATGTAAAGCAATTCAAATAAGTAAAAACCACTTTATTGCTCTTCGAAAATTCGCATGCATTTATTCTGTTTAAAATTTGATATAGGGCATTTTTTTGTATTCCCATTTATCGCTTGCCGAGAAATAATTAAGAATAGGAGCTCGAAGATTAATTTTAAATAAAAAATATTCTCAAATGAAAATGTCAGGTCATAAAAATTCCTTTTAAATCATAACAGCATATAAATCTTTGAAATTAACCATGTAATTACAATGTCTATCAACTTTTACCTTGAGCTTTGAGCCTCTCTTTTTAATCTTCCATTCTTTTTTAATGAATAGCTATTTTGAAATTAAAAAGTACTGTTCATTACACATGCCCCGCTATAATAGGGTTTTTATCATATTTGCTCTATGTAAAAATACTTGCTACTTTGTAATTATTCACACGCCGATCCTTCCCTATATTGAGTAGAAAATAAAAAATGAAATAGAAGTCAAAGGTGCTTTAGAGCTGAATGATTTACACAATTCATTAAGGACGGTGATTTTTCAGTTAGCATCAGATTAAATGGTTACTTACTCTCAAATAGCCCTTGGGGAGTTGAATTGCTGGGTAGCAAACAGATTAAAGTTTGCATTGAAAGAAAAATTGAATTCAGAGGTAATCAATAGCATAATAGGGGCAGTGAGTGGTGCCTGCTGCCTGAAATGAAATTACCATATTTTTAATCTTAATTTTCCACTCTGTTTATCTGACAGTGTGGATGTGCAATCCAAACAGATAATGAGAGAGTGGGATATTGACACTGCTGTCCTCTGGAGTGCTTGTTTTCAGTGATTAAATGCTGTGATCTGTGATTACTTTGTGCAAGGATGTCGGGGCTGCTGGCCAGAACTACGGGAGGGGCACTCACTCAGCAGCTGTAGCTCCAGGCTCTCCCAGGTCCTAATGTCTGAAATTCATTTTATACCAGCAATATTGAAAAATAAAGATTACCAATTTATGTATATACTTCGGCTGCACAAATTACAATAATTAATCCTATTATAATTGTTGTCCTGACTAAAAAAATGTTTAATTAGATCAATATGTAGTGAACCCTCTCTGTAAGTTTGGTATTAATGAGCCAACAAACTTGCTTCTTAAAGGAAGATGTGAGTTATAGAAAGCAATACGCTGGGAAAGTTTGAAGAGAAAGTGTGTTATCATTGGAGAAGCAGTAGAGAGAAGAAAACTGGGGGTATTGTTAAAGGCAGCCAGCCCCAGTGGCTGCAATTATATAACAAGCTGTGATAATTTTTTTTAAAATGCAAATAGTCTTCTGTGGGTATTGGGAGAAAGTCCTCTTGTACATTTAATTAAATTAATACCTCTAGCCAAATAACAAAAACACAAAAATTTAAAGTTATGTAAATCCTATAGTCTCAAAATTCATTATCTTTTTGAAATTTAAATGCACTTTGTGATTAGTATAGTTCTGACGAATACCCTATATAGAAAGCATTATTCCATTTTTGAAATGAGGAAGCTTACAATGCTTCACATTAGGCTACATATTATGGATGCATCATTTGAATTTGAATTCACTAATCCTGCTGTGGGAATATATTTACAATAGATGATGGCTATCTACCATCTACACCAACAACTTGTGGTGTATAGCCTCCTTTTGCTTCCACTGGGTAAAGTCAGTGCGTGTTTGGAGAATTTGGTAATTATGCATAGTTAATTAATTGATCCTCCCTTTATACATATGTGGACCCAAATAAATGACCTGAAGAAGAAGAGTGATAGGCAGCGCTGGCTATCTGATAACGGGTTATTACACAGCATTTATTTCTCCAAAGTGGCAAATAGTCACAACGAAAAAGTGATAGTGCCATGCCTCATTCAATCATTCATTAACCTGGGCCAGGAGTATTGTCTTCAGTTCCTAATACACATAATAACTTCATTTTTTCTCAGTCATTTCTAGGCACAACTTTCTGGCGAAGGAAAAGAAGCGCTAGTCTAAGTACTCAGAAATGAAGAGTGTAAAATAACTGTGGAAAAGGTGAATGAGCTCCATAACTGGTTGCGAATTCAAAATTAACTTCCTGATTCTAGTAGCTCACAAAAATCCCTGATTTCTCCAAAGGGTCAAGTGACCGAAACAGAAAAGTTTTAATAGGTTAATATTTTAACCCTTGAATAGCCACAGGCAGCTCTGCTCTTCTAGCACTATTGAGTGGGTAAAGAAACTAGGGAGGCATATATGCTGAGAAATATTGACTGAGAACTGTTGCTTAGTTTCATATTTTAAGCATAGACTAAAGAAATTCGCTTGTGTTCTATAAACCTGCAATGAGAATTGCACATCTCAGTTTTCCTGCTTACTTTAGATAGGCTATATGCTGTTACTTTGCCAATTGCTCTAAAGAAAGGTGACATTAGATCTACACAATAAATGAATATAGTTACGTCCCAATGAATCTTATGGTAGTGCTGGAATGTGCTTAGAATTTTTGCTTAAGAGTCTAAAAAATTCACAAAAAGATCTATCAGGCAGATTAACAGTTTGTTCTGATTCTTTCACATAGAGTTTTAGTACCGTTTTGACAATTTATTCAGTATTCAGAAAAATCCATAAACGAATAGAAACTACAGACAGTCCTGTCTTCATTACAACAAATTCATCCAATTTTTCGATAACTTGTATTGTGTCCCTTAAAATTGTTTTAATCAATACTTAAACATGCTGATTCTTAGAGCCATGGAATATGGCTGATACATATCCATTGACATGGAAAGTAGTCAAAGTGCTATTTGAACTTTTCCCCCAATCTCTTGACTACCTCTATAATCCAACTGAAACCTGGGTTTTCTAAAGATACAAAAGCCTTCCTCTAACCCTATACCTGCAGTCACCATTCGAAGTTTATTGAGCTTTAGAGAACACAAAGAGTGAGAAAATCCAAACCAATCTCTTTCCTTTCACTTTCTAAATCCTGACATGGTCCATCACCTTTTAAAAATAGTGAGCTGGCTTCCCCCAAAAGGAGAAAGGAAACAAAATCTAATGGAAAACAATGGAAGAAGGATAATCTAATCTTTAAATAAGGAGACATGTTTCTGAAGGCGTAAGAAGGGCGAGTTTCACACTGATGTCACCTTCTCCTGAAAAATGCGAACCCTCTAGGAGGTGAAGAGGGAAATATTAATGCCATTAATCCATTGTCTTCGAATTCTCCCTAAATAGATGGGATTTGAGGGAAGGCTCTAGGTCACAAGAAGTGGAAGTATTCATGGAAAACAAGTGCTCTGCTCCTGATTAGCATTTAGTTCGTTCAACCATTAACAAGCCAGTCCTGGGAAAACCTGAATGTTCCAATGGGTCACACACACAAATGAGTGGCTATTACTTCCTATAGGTGACTTAAGTGTCCCTTCCAATGCCAGTTTCTCGTGTCCCAGTAAAGAAAGAAAATGTACTTTATCACAGACTCTGGACATGAACGTTCATTCTGGGGCACCACTAGGTTGACTAATGGTTCCTATACATTTTGTGTTAAGAAAACAAACTCCAAAAGGGTTTCTTCAAGGAATGGTGGCTCAACTGGACCCAGCATTACAGTATCAACTACTTTGATGAATTTTCTTTCATCTCTAGAACCCAGAGGTTTTGGTTAACTTTTAAAGTCTATACCTCTTTGTAGCATTAGCCATAATCTTGGCAGCAAAAACTAGAAAATAAAGTGACCAATGATGCAAAAAGAGGAATGTAGAGTGAGGTAAGGCATAAACTGTTGGCTTTGTCAACCCTCTTGGGGACACATTTGACACAGTGCCTGGCACATGGTAGAGATTAATTATTCGTTTAGTGAATGAATATCCAGATACAGTGAGAATTTGAGAAACTGTCAGATTTTATTTTAAGTATCATTCATAATCTAAACCTCAAATGTTTAAGGTCTGAAAGGCCAATGTTCTCAGGGCTTGCAGCACTCCCTAGCTCACTCCCTAGCTATGCTTGCTCTAAAAGTTCATGACTACCAAATAACTTGGAAGACAGAAGCAGTAGCCTAGTAAATGAAATAGCTTTGCAGATACTCAGCTTAAGCAGCTCCTATCTGCTCAGATACCTGATAAAGGACAAATGATCACCTTCCAGATACTGTTCCAACTGCTACTTGTCATGTGTGGGCTCCACTCACTCACCACATTGTCATGCCGTTACACTTCATGTTTGTCCCTCCTTCTTCCCTTTGAAAAGATGAGATCTTTGAAGACAAGAACCAAATTCTATCTTTATTTCCCTTCTCCTAGACACGAGAGTTCACACTAAGTATCTGTTGAATACATTAAAATAAGCCTGTGCAGTATGCTGGTAAAATCTTGTTCTGAGTTGTTCCTGGTTAAAAAATAACTATAAATATCATCTCTACGAGTTTTCCATTCTACATTCTGCTTCTGTCTCAGTGTCCTCTTGGGAAGATAGTTAATTATCAGGATCCCCTTTTTGTCATCTGTAAAACAAGGGCATGGCTCCGGGTAGTTTCCAGCTTTAAAATTCTATGAATCAAAGTTATTTGTCTTGAATATTTAGCCCTTGACTAGATGTGTTCACAAACCAAACATTTTTGGAGATTACAGTAATTATGGGTGAAAGTAGAGTTTTACAAATCACCTTTTCTCTCATTCCATGTAGAAAAGCCTGTGTTAAGTTCATGACACTGTTCCAACTGCTACCTGTCATATACTTGGGCTCTACTCATCAGGAAAAACAGGTTTTTTTAATAGAAAATAACTATAATATGTATCTTTATGAATGACTTCATATTAAAATGCCTTTGAGTAAATCTTTATTTTTAATTTTGCTCTAACCAAGACCCTTCACACAACCATAAGGACTGCTTATCTTCTTTCAGCCAGAGAAAACCTGCAGCTTTAAGCAGAGAAGAGCCCATTCTACTGTTAACTGCTCTGGGTATTGTGGTAGCCAGCCCCTCAGGATGGCCTGCAATAATCCCACCTCCTGGGCTTCATATCTCTGTGTCATCCCCTCCCATATGGTCCCAGAATTATCTGTGCGATCCATAAAATACAGAGAAGTGGTGACATGTCACTTTTTAGATTAGGATATAAAAGACTGTAGCTTCAGAGTTGGGCTCTTTCATTCTCTCTCTCACTCTCTCTCTCTCTCTCTTTCTCTCTTCCTCACTCTCTCCTCCTCCCTCTCTCACCTCCCACCCCCCTCCCCACTTGCTTTAGGGAAAGCCAGTTGCCTTGTTGTAAGGTGTCCTATAGAGAGGCCCTCATGGCAAGGAACAGCAGCCCTCAGTCCAACAGCCCACAAGGAACTGGAGAAGGCAGCTGCCATGTCACAAAGACACTCAGGAAACCTAAGGAGAGGCCCACAAAATGGAAAGCTGAAATCTCTGCTAATGACTTGGGAGGACCTGAGGCCCACCAACAACTCCATGAGTGAGCTCGGAAGCCGATCTTCTCCTGGTTGAGACTTCAGATGACGCAGTAGCTCAGGTCAACAACTTGACTGCAGCTTCAAGAATGGGGATTCTTGAGCCAGAATCACCTCGCTAAGCTGCTGTCAGGTTTTTATCCACAGAAACTGTGAGAGCATATCTATTTGTGTGTTTCAAGGTGCTAAGTTTTGGTGTAATTTGTTACACAGCAAGACCAAGTATCAAAATGCAGATATCAAGGTTTTTACTTCAGCACCATGTGATATCACCTGCACATCTTCAGGAATCCTTTTTATTTTTAATGCACCTTTTCTGCCTGCATAGATGTGAGTCTAAGTACTCTAAGCTGTGGAATCTAAATAGTGTCCTAAGATGAGGAGGCTGTACAATCAAGATATTTGTTTTTAAAATTTGTGGCAAATGTCTTCTTGTTTTATGCCTCTAATATTCAAGTTTGAGAACTGCCTTGCTGGGACCTATATTTATAAAATCTATAGAGATTTGAGCCAGATCGATAACTATTTTTCTGGTCAATTAAAAAAAAATTGTGCTTGTATCCAATAGACTTGCAGTTTGAATGAGAACAGAAAAAAACTATAAAATATTCATGGACACCAGTTCATTCATTTTGTACCACATTTTGAAAATCAGGGTAATAGACTCATATGGGACCAGAGGAAGTGTTACGGTTCTAAGTGCAATCCTTGATATTCTTCACAAGACTAGTTCTCCTTTTAAATTATCCAAAAAACTACAATATGACAAATATTTACAAACAAATTAAAAACATTCAGCTTGTTTGAGATTTTGATAGAATGAATATAAGACACTTATTCAGAGTAGAATACTAGAAATCAATTCTAGTTTGAGTATTTCCCTTATAATCTTAACCTGAATATCAAATAACAGCTATGAATTTGCAACAATAATAATAGCGACTGTTGACTGAGAACCTATGTGATTTACTAACACATTTTCACATTTAATTCAAACCTCTCTTTAGATTGAATTTTAATAATAGGTATTATTATCCCATTTTATGGGTTCAATATCGAGGCTGAGAGAATTTTAAATAATTTGCCCAGGTCATGCAGCTTGTAATAATGAGCTCAGGACTCAAAACCAGGCCTTTCTAAGATTTATGCTCTTAGTACTATACTTTATTGCCTTCCTATATTATTATTTATATTAGTTTTAGTAATGACAATGTATTAGCAACTGTTGAATTCTTTAATACAGATTTATGGCAAATCTATAACCATCAGCAACAATAACAAAAAATCCTCATGTTCAAAAAGATTTTATATTAAGCTCAAGTTAAGAAAAGGAGCTTCCACTTATTGAGGAAATACTCAGAAGGAAACAGTAAAAAAATGTTTTTTAGCTTCTAAATTTGCCCTACATGTCTCATGAGAAAGATGTCAAGATTTTATGGATGCACTTTCATCGTATGCCTGCATTTTGTAACTGTCACCATCTCCTGAGTTTCAGAGTTGGCCTTTTGTCTCAGAATATTATTTCCTTTTCAATTTTCCTATTGAGGGTAAATATGATTCTAATATATTTCTGAGTATTCAGTGCCAACCTTTAAAAAAATCTATACACATATAATTAGATTTTTTTTCAGGGGAGAAGGCCATTTATGTTATTCATCTTCCCCTGGAGTCTGAGCTAGAGTCCTTTAGTTTTTCTAGTTAGGATTCAAATCAGGCAGCTTCACCAGGGAATTTCCGGGCGGCAGGCTCGTTGGTGCTGGGCAATGCCTTTTGGTCAGACTTTGAGGGCAATGGGAAAAGAGGAGGATGGCAAAGACCACTAATACTCTTAAGCACGTTAGCATCTTCAGGATTCTGCTTTGTCTGTGGGCCCTGCCACTCTGCTTACATCATCACTCTGAAAGGCTGAAAGGTATCCAAAAAAAAAAAAAAAGAAGAAAGAAAGAGAGAGAGAGAAGCAATACAGCTCCCATAATCATATACAAAAGGAAGTTGCTGACCACTTATTAAAATACATATTAAATAGGGGGAGTTATCACCCATTACTCATCAGTTCCAATAACAACAGCTTGTATTTTAAAATCAGAGAAAAACCAATATATAGTTGTTAAGTGCTTTGTTTTTTTGTGTTACTGTGTGTGTTATTTTTTTAAGTAAGAAGTGCTGCAAGTTCACTGACTAGTTAAATAAAGTTATTCTGAACTGTTTCTTTTTCCTTCAGATTACAGTGAACTGCCCTATTTTGTGGATGATTTGCTATGATATTACTGCCACAGCTGTGTGTAAATACTGCTGGCAAATTGAGAATATAAACATTTTTCAAATAACTACATCTGGCTCATATCTCCATAAGGTCTTTATCTCAGGCTTTCAGACTTTAAAGTTTATTTCCTTTATTTACTGTTTTTGGGTTTTGTTGCTTTCTTTGCTTAAACCACATTTCTTTGTACCTTCATGCCACTGTCCCCATTTTAAAGAGGAAGAAAAATATAAAACACTAGCACTTCAAGGAGACAAAGAAAAACCTTATAACGTGTATTTGTAATATCTATGACACACAAGCTATGTCTATGTTATACACACTGCTCCAGAAAGGATAAAAGTGGTCTCTGAATAATTATCACCAACAATTTCCAAGAAAAAATATTATTTTGGCTCAGATAACTTTTATAATAGCAACAAAAATATTAACATAAAAGTTAAATCAATGTTTCCTAACTTGATTAAATTGGTATTAGAATACACATTTGACTATTTTGTTTTTGTTAGAAAATTAAATTTTGTTTCCATTTGTCTTATTTTAGAGAACTTTAGCAAGCTATATCTAATTTAGTTATTAAAACAATTTTAATGCAATTTAAAACTCGTTAAAATACATTCTTGATTTTTTTTTCTTTTATTTCTTTTATTATTTTATTTTTTTAGGTGAGGCAACCCTTGGTTGACCTCACAGATTGCAAGGACCTTATCGGCTTACAATCCTTTATTTTTTATTTTTTTATGCCTACAGTACCTAGTCTTCTTAGGTGGTCTCCCATCCAAGTACTAACCAGGCCCGGATCTGTTTAGCTTCTGAGATCAGATGGGGTTGGGCTTGTTCAGGGTGGCATGGCTGTAAACTTGATTTGTTTTTTTGTTGACATGACCTTAGACTACCTTGTGAAATATATCTCATATGTAGGAGGAGACTAATATTCTACTTTCTTTCCAAAAAATTTCAACTTAGTTTAGTGAATTAATAGGTAACGAACATTTTTTAAAGCGAAGGTTCCCTAGACATTTTTGATAGCGTATCCTTATAAATAAGGAAATCTGAGCATGTGCCCCCAACCTATGCATGTTTATTTATAAAGTACACACATGTACTGCTTTATGTAATAAGTATCAGCAAGGTTTAGTTCCTTTCTTTCCTTTTAGGTTAAGACATATTGGTAGACATTATATTTTCCTTCCTGTACCTCAAAGATTATTTGGGGGTATATCCCTTTGGAGATAACTAATGCAAACGGTTGAGTTTCTACTTTCTAAGTGTTTTTTATTTTTCTTTATTTAACATATTTATACGTTACTGTTCAAGGATTCAGTTACCTATATAATTTTTTCACTATATATTTTTATGTTTATGTAGTTTTATTGCAATGTGAGTGCAAATGAGGACCACAACATTAAAGACTATAGTGTGATCCGGTCGGTCCTTTGATATGAAGCAAAGAGCAATGCAGTGTGTGTAATTGGAATGTCTCTTAATATGAGGTTGGCATTAGGGCAGAGGGAGGAGGAAGACATAAATATTGTCAGCTATCTGAAGGTCTATGAGAAAGGAGCCCCCCTTGTTCTGTTTCCTTCTTAGAAACACCATTTGTAAGTCAGTGGAAGTTACTGAGGGGCAAAGTTTGCTTAATGAAAGACATTTTAATTTATGGATTTGTTGACAATACAGGTTGCCCTGCAGCAGACCATTGTCCTCTGATATAACGACTCCCCCATCTCTGAGACTATATAAGTAGGGGTTGGAGCTGTTGGAAATATGTAGATAGATTTCTGCATAGCAAGAAAGTTAGAGCAGACAATCTCTATGAGACTTTCAATTCTTAAGTCTGTGATTTTATAATAATTAAAGAACAATTATCTAGAAGGCCAGTCTCTTAGAATCTCTTTGCCACAGAGACATACTGATTGCTCTCAAAGTGTGAAGGTTATGTAGGAGGCAGAGGTTGAATGAAAGTTCCAAGTCCTGAACTACAAGAAGAAATCCAACTTCAACTGGGCACGAAGGCAATTGGGAAAATCATTCATGAAGTGTTGTGTGAATTGAGTTTGGGAAGATTTTTCTTTCAGAGATCTTTGCAGAAGGAATAAAAATTAATCCTCTGGGAAGCTGTGAATTTAACTAAGTTAAGGGTAAGGTGGTCTTACGAAGTCCCAAGTCCCTTTTGTTTCTCTGGTTTTGTGGATTATTATAACTATCTGCTATGGTTACTTAACTAAAAGTATGAGGAAAGGGGAGAGACAGAGAAAGAGAGGGAGAGGGAGAAGGGAGGGGGGGAAGAGACAGAGGAAAGGATGAAGGTTGGCAGGGAAGAGAGAGAGAGAGAGAGAAAGACAAAAGAAAAAGAAAAAGAAAAATTTCTAGTAAAATGTAGAAGAGAAAGTCAATGGGCAGGAGCAGACTAATAATGCATTTTCTTTCTTTTTAATAGTGAAATATTATGTTGTCTCATTTCTCATAGATCCAGAGCTAAGGCTATGTGTGGGTTTCTGGTCTCTGCAGTATGTTACAAAAACAAATACACTGAAAAATGAAGATAAGTTTCATCATGAGAGGCAGAGAACTTCGACCTTCCTTCCCTGGGTGATAAACAGGGCAGCAAACCCAGTGAATAGTTCCACTTATTGAGAGTTTCTGGGAGCAGAAATCAATGTTGTTGCTTACGGGGCAGGTGCAGTGCAAATAAAGCCCCTCAGTGCTGTCCCCGGGCTCAGAAAAGGCATGAGATCATACATTTCACACAGGCTGCTAGAAAGCTGCCAGCTCTGCCCATCTGGAGGCCGCTGTCATGAAAAACTCCCCAAACGAGTGAGTGTCCGGCTCTTCTGCCTCCCTCACTCAGCTCACAGCTTCCTTCTTCAGCATAGGCAGGAAAAAAGCAAATGTCCTCTTTTTCAGGGCTGCTGGCTGTTATAAGACTCAAATAAAGGGGCAAATGCCAGTTTTACCAATTGGACAGTCAGTGTTAACTGCATGATGCTATAATGATTTGTAATCAAAATTAGGATAATTTCACTGACAAAATGAGAACCTATGTGTCTAATACGTGCCAACGATGAAGATAAACCCAATTAAGACTGCACTCAATAATTATTTAAATACCAAGAACAAGCCAAGTAATGATTTAAGTATTGGAATCTTCAAAATGTTGCCTGGAATATTTTATTAATCTTCTTTAATTTGCTATAAACCATAAATATTGTCTAAATTTGTGAATATAGTTTCCAATTGTATTTAAAATAAATCCCTTATGTTATGTGAATATAATTTATTAAGTTCATTGAGTTGATTTCAGAGTTTAAGAGGTTAAAATTATTCATGATTTAGAGTTTCAGTGTCATTTCCTAGTACAATGAGAAAAAAATATAGACAATAATAGTCAATTCTATTGTCTGTCATTATCTGTAACTTTTACAATTATCAAAACTCGGGGTATAATTATGTGTTTTAAAGTCTAATTGAGTTTTATTTGTTTTATACTAATAACCGAAGAATTATAATGACTTAAGCAAGAACTGAGCTAAAGTTTACCTTTGTATAGCCTATAAAAAGTATTTTTGGCAAACCAAATAAATCTTGCTAGGAGGCCCATGATTGGACAAATATAGTAAGATTTAGTCATGCAAACAAACTCATGAAAGACTGATGTATAGACCACAAGTGATGAGATTACAGCTTCAGATGTACCTTCAATCATACTTCTGAGTCATACTTGACTGTCTATCAGCCTTCTTGAAAAAGCTCATTGTCTCCTGATGCTTATGTGTTCACTCTCAAACAATAGGGGGATACTTTATCTCATTTTAGATAGTGAATAATACGAATTAACAGTGAGTGAAACATTTTGGGGGATACTTTATCTCATTTTAGATAGTGAATAATACGAATTAACAGTGAGTGAAACATGAAGTATGAGCATTATCCATAAGATAAAACTATCAATAAATCACTTTAAGAAACAGATATAATTTTTATAACACAAAATTCACCTATTCTAAGTATATAATCAATAATTTTTGGTGAATTGGCATTGTGCCAACATTGCTACAATGCAGTTACAGAATATTTTCACTACTTCAAAAAGACCCCTTGGGACTTTGCAGTCCATCTCTACTCCTACCCCCAAATTCCAGGCAATCTGGAATCTATACTTTGTGTAGATGGATTTTTCCTTTTGGGGACATTTAATACAAATATAACTGCACAATATATGTGTAGTCGTTTGAATTTAGTTTCTTTCACTTAGTATGTTTCCGAGGTTTATAAATGTTGTATCATGTATCCTGTAAAATGTATTCTTTTTTTTTTATTGCTGAGTGATATTTCATTATAAGGATATACCATCTTTTTTAATCCATTCACCAATTTGTGGATTTATATTGTTTCCACATGTTGGCTACTATGACTATTGCTGCTATAAACATTCATATATGAGTCTTTGTAGGGACATATATTTTTATTTCCCTTGGGAAGATACCTAGGAGTGGAATCGCTGGGTTATAAGATAAATTTATGTGTAATTTTTTATAAAATTGTTGAACTATTTTTAACAAAAAGGGGCTGTAATAGCTTCCATTTCCATGAGTAACGTAGGAACATTTCAATATCTCCTCTTCCTGACTGCCTGTTTGGTTACAGCCATTCTATCGCTAGTAGTCATTTGATGCTAATTATCTCACTTCACATGTGGGCTAATTGGGGCTCAGGGCCATCAGCACAATGCCCAGGGCCACATTATTGGCACATAGTAGAGTCTGTGCTCAATCCACACCATTGCATTTCTCAGCTGGAGGCACTGGCATAATCTCTCTAGGGAGATAGGAAACTAGGCATTGGGGGAAGACAGGGTAAGAATTATACATTGTATTTGGGTGTGTTTAAGAGAAAGAATGAATAGTGAAGAGGTTCCCAAAGGAAAAGAGTGAGCAAAGAGATGAGAAGAGTGTCAGGGCTGGTCTCTTGAGGCAATTTCATTTTGCGGGTCCTAGCAGATTTCAATAAGTGGTAGTGAGAGAATCATGAGAGTCAATGCTATGGAAACAAAGAGAGATAAGCATTTCAAGGACAAGGACAATATCAAACATTGCAAACTAATTGCAGAAGATGAAGCTCAAAGAAGGCCACTGGATTTCAAAAATAACATTAGAAATCGCAGTCTCAGTAATGCGTTGGGGACAAAACAAATCGTCAGGAGCTACTAGAATTGGAAACAAGGATTACAAACTACTCTTTGGAGAAACCTGTAGAGAAGGCAAGATGTAGAAATGGTAGAGGAGTTAATAGACTCAAAGAAAGGCTGGATTCCCCTTTCCCATGAACTTCCTATAGCCCTGGAAATAAGGGAAACTTGTATTTATTTGTAGGCAAATTTGTGGTTTCGATTTCTAGATCTGCGGAACTGGGGCTTGTGTGTTATATTCATCACTACCTATTGTTGGTTGAATGAAACAATACAGAGGCTGACATAAGACTCATCCAGAGTAACCAGCCTACCTGCTGACAGTTTCTTCTCTCTCACATCAACACCTCCCATGCCCCTCCCTCTTCTTCACTCTATTAAGTGCCTGAAGCTAACTGATTCCAAGTCAGTGATATCTTGTGAAACTTCTCTTTCCCATTTGGGTGGTTGGTCCTGGTCTCCAAATTGCTCTCATTAAAACGGTCTGATTCCTGCCTTTGCTACTTTCCTAGCACACAAGTTTGCTCTTCCTCCTGGTCCCTGCCACCTCTCCAGGCTCACTGTCCCCCTCCCTGCCGACTTATTCTTTGCTCCTAACAAAAAATGTCTCTAAAAATTGACAAATGTCCCTAATAGGTGAGGATTATAGAATTGCCTCTGGTTGAGAACCACTGTTTTTTTAAAAATCATTATTATCAGGTAATGTGTTGGCATTACAAAACTCATTACATTATAGTAACAAAACCTCTGTCTAGCACAGTACTTAGCTTATAGTAATTGCATAGAAATGATGAGTTCAAATATTCAGAGAAGTGAAGATCAAGAACTTTAGAATCAGGCTGGGCTTCATTCTCTTCTCTAGTACTTAGCAGCTGTGTGATGCTGGAAAATCAGTTGACCTCCTGAAGCCTCAGATCATTCCTTTCTCATTATTGGGGATGCTTACAGCACCCGGCACAGAACACTGCTTTGTATACCTTTTTAAATGGGGCTAACATGATATGCGAAGGATGAATGCACACAAACTTTTCAGGGTGCACAGAATTGTCAAGCAAACACGAATAGGAAAGGAGGAGAAGTGGACAGGAAGAAAACTGCCAGCAGATGGCCTCTTTCTGCTTTATCTTCTTTGCTCTGGCTTTTCTCCCATTATCTGATCCCTGTATTACTTTCAGCAACTTCAAGAGAAAGGAAATAGAAATCAGCAGCTGAACTAGATGTAGAACAACCTGGATGATATAAAGAACCTTATATTCAAAGATAAGTGTATATATGTTTTAC
>NW_006436811.1:22354567-22422372 GCF_000325575.1 Pteropus alecto | reverse complement strand
ATTACAACCTGCCTGAGGGGTGAAAGTATTGTGGCTTATTTAGTTTAAATCTCTCTGTTCCAGAACCATAGTTCTTGATGTAGATGATCAATAGATGAATAAATGAATCTCTTGTGTTGATAAATCTACCATTCACTGTTTAATGGAGCTTTCCTTCCTGTGACAAGGTGTTGGTGATGATTTGTTACCCTCTTCTGCAATGTTGTGCTCACATTGGCAAGATGATTGGCTAGATAGAGTCAGAATTTGGGGCTCTAAGATGGCTAAATGGGTTTGACTACAGCAGACTTAGCTTTTGCTAGTTTCCTTTACTGGTATAAAAGAATCCTTCTGTTCATTAACATCACTGCTAGCAAACCAAGTTAACTGGCTATCAATGACCCAGAGTACAAATAAGAAAATTAAATGGAGATCCACCAGAAGGTGGAGGTGGGGAAGATGAAAGGAATCTATACTTTAAAGTAATTTTCTCAAAGCGTGGTCTTTAGACAACCTACCTGATAATCATCTGGGGTGTGGGTCGGGGTGCACTTTGTAAAAATAGTTTCCTGGGCCCCCAACCTAAGACTTATGGATTTAGAATACGTTGGTAAAAGACCACCCTACATCACTCCTACTACTTCTCTTCCTCCTCCTCCTTCTCCTTCTCCTCTTCTTCTTCCTCTTTCTATTTAATACACACTAAAATTTGAGAACTGCTGCTCTGAAGAAAAGAGAATTTAAAGTATATTGTCAAGTTCTACCAAGAGCCTTATTCTACATGGTCTGTGACATTCGGCAGCATCACTGTTCTTGCAGAGTATTTTTTAAGATCTTAAGAGACATCATGACCACAGTGTTAGAAAAAGAGCTCTGGCTTGCAGTTAGAAGGCCCTAGAACTGGCTGTGCCTCAGGCCAATCAAATCTCTCACCTGCCTTAGTTGCTGTTGGCCTTCCTTTAAGGATCCAGATGTTCCCAATGTCCCCAGAATTCAAGGAGGCTGTGGTCTTCCAAGCCTCCTCTCCTGTTTTATAAACAAACAATAAGAATATCAAACATTTATATAGCAGTTTCTTGATGCCAGGTACGAGTCTAAGCACTCTACATACACTAATTTATTTAATCCCTCTCAACAACTCTGCGAGGTAGACTAAGCTCATTGTTCAGATGGTAAAACTGAGGCACGGGTTGATTAAGCAGTTGCTCAAGGTTAAACAGCTAAATAAGCAACCAAAAAGTTTATTTTACATCAAAGATAACTATTTTCATATTCAAAAATTTTTTCTATATTTTATATTTATGTATTTGCTGTATCTCTATATTCAAAATAATAGAAAGGGCACTGAAGACTAGAAAGAGCACCTGGGGTCTAGCCTGAGCTACTATTACAGTTATGACTATGGCTGGTCACTTAATTCCCTGGCTTCCATGTCTTCTTCAGTAAAATGTCATTAGAGAACATTCTAGGGTCCCTCCTAAAACCTTGATGTGCTTTCATAACTAATCTTCTTCAGTGTGTTTGGTACATCCATTATGCTTAAAAAAAAAAGGAAGTTCAGTATTCATCAAATAATGGCTGATTCTCAAAGGAGTTGGGGGAGAGGAGGATTATTTGTGGGGTTTTTGTCTTAATTGATCAGCTCTGCTTTAATGTACAGTAGAATCATTAAGTATATGGCTTATTTAGCCTATCAAAATCAAATGAAAAGATCATATTCCATCAACTGAAGAGATTTATATGATCTGTAGAAGGTCTCTAGACATAGTAAAACAGCTCGGTTTGAATTTTTTCTTCCCCATGTCACTCTTCTAAAAAGCTATACTAAGAAAATATCTCGGTTAGTTTTCTGGACTTCGGCTATAATGTTGATTCTTCTAATTTCCTGCAGTTTTCTCTCATTTTGTCTCTTGCTTATTCTTTTTGGATGTTCTCTCTGTGGACCCAGCCCACTATTGCACAATCCCCATTATTCCTGCTTTAAAATATCCATATAAATTAGTTTCTACTAGACAGAGAGAGAAATATTTTAAAGCTAGGCATTATATTTCTAAGAGTTTATTTAATTTAATAAAGTATTTAATTTTCTTTTTCTTTATGCACCTGGTGAAAAACGAGGGGTGTCTTGTCATGGACACCTCATCTACCAAAAAGAGGCTGCCAGACGCAGAGAATGGCCTGATGAATCCAGCTGCAGTTAGCTCTTCCTGTTTTAAAATGAGGTGAAAGCTTATACAACTGTTCATTTTGCTGTGAAAATTTCATGTTTTTATAGATGAGTTTTCCCAATGGGTGATAGAGAATCTTATAAGTAAGCACATCCCAAATGTTTCCTTTTCATAATTATCTAAAGCACAGCCGAGTCCTGAAAAGACAATTGTATAGCTTCTTGTGTTGCTTCATGGGCTTTAAGTGCCCACAAAGAGGATTCCTTATGCTTTAATTTCTCTTTATTTTTCTGACTGTAAAGACCCTTGGGGTAAATGCCAGCCCCACAATCCCGCCGTTATATGGTTACTGTCAGTCTGCTCCAGTGATGCTTCCTGTTCACTAGGCCTCCTTTCATCTGACCACAATGTCCTGGCTTTGCTGCAATTCTTAGTCAACGCCCATCTCTTCAATAGCCTGTGAATAGTATTAAATGGTGTTTATGCTAGCTATTGTTGCCTTTTGTGTGGTTTGTCTAATTCACAGAGAAAAGTCTGCTTTTGTGGTCGAAGACCAGCTACGTCATGGCACACCATGTGCCTTCTGATGGGACCCAGTCCTGCTGAGTGATAACATTGCAGGCCTGAGCTCCTTTGCAACACAATCCCGCATTCTTAGCACAGTCAATACGCTCACAGGCAGACTGGTTTACTCTTTTTATTAAGAGGTAGGGGAAGATAAAGCACAAACAAATACCAGATCTTTAAACAAAACAGAAAAGAAGGGTAAGTTCAACTGATTTGCAACTTAGTCAGCCAGGCAAGAAGTGAGAAGGCAAGTGAAAAGAAAATCACAGATTTATTTTATTAGCAACCAGACGTGCCAGGTGTACCCACCGTGGCAGCAAATACTTCACATTTCAGGAGTAAGATTGCATTATGGTTTCAAGGTATTGTTTAAAATGACACTTAATATCAGAGTCACTACTCTGCCGGGACGTTTCTAAAGTGCTCACAAAAGAGAAAGGATATAGTATTGACGATTACATTATCCTCTGGTTCAAGAGTCTTTGCAGGGCAGGTATGTTGCTATGTCTTGAAAGGGCTTTTGATGTAAGAAGATCATTACGGGCTCAGTGGTAAGTGATCCCTAGCAGCCCTGGCTTTTGGTGCTGTGCGTTATTTCATCCTGTTGCTCTCCATAATCCGTTTTCCAGCTATCTATAATCTTTTTTATACCCCTAATCGTGGTTTATGTTTTATTTTATTTTATTTTTTCCTTTGAGAAGAAAAGTGATTCCCAGACAAAAAGAGTCAGGTGCATAGAAAGTGGAAGACTTTACTGGTAGCTTATGGTCCACGTCTTCCTGTATGAAAAATATGTTTCTGAATTATGGGTCCAGCTTGTTTTCCTCATCTTTCTATTTCCTGACAAACAAAAACAAAAACAAAAACAAAACAAAAAAAGCATCTCAGTGTAAAACTGAACCCAGGTACAAAGAAGGAAAAAGAACCCAGGAACCATAGCTTAAAAATGTCAGAGTCCAAGTTTTTGGCAAAAGAAAGAGTGCAAACAATATCATTACATTGAAAAATGGCAAAATGGGATGATTTTAATTGTTGTTGAAAATTCTGAAAATTTAGTTCTTTTCTTTAATGAGATGTTGAAGTAGAAAGAGTAGAATCCCGCAATTTATCTTCAACCCGAGAAAGCAGGAGAGCAGATTTTCAAAGGATCTGAAAGTTATTTTTCTATGATGAGTCATGTCAACTCACGAAAAACCACCCCTTCCAACTTGAGAGACGAATATTTATTGTGTCTACTATGAATCTAGTATGGAGCTAGTTACTGTGGTAGGTTTGCAAAGAGTACAATTTGTAATCTTTTGGAGGAAAAGTAATACTAAAAAGAAATCAGGGACAATTAAGTACTAGTGAGGAGGGTGATGATAAGCCCAAGTCTGGAGGCGGGGCAGTCAGTGGGAACTGGAATTCTAGGAATGCAGGGTTATAGAGCGTTTGTCCTGGTGTCTTTAGGCTTGAGTGCAGGGATGGCACATGACAGGTTCTGGGTAAGTGTTGGCTGCATTTAGATAGACCTGTTGCTGCAAGGATAAAAAAAAAAAGTTAAATAGGGAAGGGAAAGAAGGGTCATTAAAGTGTGGAAATAGCTAAGGCAATGCTGGAGACAGGAATGAACTGTTGGGGGGTAGGACCTGAGCCTCAGCAGGGGGTCCTGAAGGACACACCTTTTCCTAAATAGCAGTTCTCCTCTGGTTGGAAAAGTCATCAGCAGTGTGGATGGTGGAGCAGTCAGTGAAGGAGAAAGGAAAGCCACCAGAACAGAAGAGTGAAGTCAAAGCTCGTGGTCATTTCACTGGAATGAATCAGTGGCCTATCTGATCAGCCTGAGCAGAGGATAGAAGCTGTCTTAGGAAGCAAATGAAGTAATGCAGGGGCAGGAGGAGAGGTAGTGGGGCAAATAATGGTAGGCATCCAGACTCAGGGAAAACAACCTGCAACTGATTTATGGATTTACCATTTATTCATATAATTCATTCGTTGGTACAAATATATATACATAATAGTACTATCATATTTATTAGGCAAATCACTGTGCCAGGGACTCTAGAGGATTTCAGGAAAATTTGGGAATCCTTATAATGGCATGCCTGGCTCTCTATCTCAGAAATAGTTTGGTCTCCATAGTTAGGGCTACCCAGCTGTCACATGAGGGCTCACTCCTCTTCACCGTTAACTAAAAGAACATAACATCTGCATCCACAGCATGGGCTCAGTTGGGTGGCTATTCTTTAACTCATTCACTCATTCATTATTCATTTGTCAAATACCTATTGAGCCACAAATATGTACCTGGCACACTTTAAATCCTGGTGACAGAAAAATCAATAGAACATGGTTCCTAGCTTTGAGGGGCTCACCGTCTAGTGAGGGAGTCAGACATATTAGGAATAATTATACTAACATAATTCTCCCTTATGTGGAGGATGTTATTAGAACACAGAGGATGGTGTGCCTACCCCTGCCTGGAGAGGCTTGGGAAGTCTTCACGGAGGAGCTGATGTGTGAGTGATGTCTGGCAGGAAGACCGGTTGACCCCTGGTAAATAAGGGAGGGAAAAGCAGTCCAGGCAGAAGGGACAGGATAGATAGGCAATGAGAGAGCTCCATGTGTTCAAGAAACTGTAAGCAATTTAGTGTTGGAAGAGTGAGGGTGGGGAATGGCACTTGGAAAGGGAGGCTGGGTCAAGGCCATGAGGGGTCTTGGTTTCTTTTAACTCTACTTCCAAAAGTTAGTCTCTTGTATCTTCCACGGGACCAAACTTTACCTCCAATCTCTACCTTGGTTCTTTTGTTTACTAACCCAGTTCCCACCTTCCTTTCTTGAAAACTTGCATGTAGCCAGACCACTGCTCACCTCAGGCACCAGCTACTCCTTTCCTAAACCCTGTCAGCTACCTCCAACCAACTGCTCCTTATTAAAGCTACACCAGCTTTCCCAGAAGCAGAATCTTAGACTCTCAGGAGTTGAAGGAATTTTTTAAATCATTAGAACAGTGATTTTTCATCCTTTTTTTTTTTTTTTTTTTTCATTAAAGACATGATGATTTTCTTTTGCAAGACATACTTTATATCAATGGCTGTAGCACAAGTAAGAGAAACTGAAACCCTGTTTCTTTCCAATTCAACTAATGCTTAATGGAATGCTAGTAATCGAATGTGACATTATTATAGGACTGACATCGAAGCTGCGAACATTGGCCCTGTTTCAACCACATGTACAAATTCCTTATAATTGATCTTATATATGATTTCAACCAGTGCTTATCTCCTATGACAACACCCTGAACCTCAGCTTGAATATTTCTGATGATTTAAGTCTCATTTTCTCATAAGGCAATCATTCGATTAGTGGACAGCTCCAAACGTTAGACAATTATCCTAAAAACAGAGTAGACGTCTCCCTTTCTATGACTTAATTTACACCAGTCCCACTCTCTATGATTACGTAAGATAAATATAATCATGCCACTACATAATAATCCTTTAAATATCTAAAAATGATTACTCTATCCACAATAACGGTTTTCTTTTTTCTAGTTTAAATATACCAATGACATGGTTTTCAGTTTTGGGTGATCTCCATTTTATCACCGTACTTTTTAAAATATGACACTCAGAACAAAAACAGTTCTCTCAGTGTAGGCATATTAGCAAAGCATACATCTGGGACTATTACTGTTTTTTTTTTTTTATTATTCTGGATGAAATATTCCTATTAATGTAATTCAAGATCTCATTAGCTCTTCTGGCAATTCTGTTTATTGGTCAGTATTGCATTTTTCATTAAATTAACCCCCCTAAACAATTTTATTTGAATTGCCAATGACTCAGGTGTCTCTCCTCTTCTAATTGGTCAGGCATTTTTTAAACCTCACTGCAGAACTTTACATTTATGCCTATCAAATTTCACCTTATTAGTTTTGCTGATTGTTCCAAGCTGTTAAAATCAATTTGACTATATATCTGATATTTAGTATATTAAACCTCCCAACTTTGTGCCATTATTAAATCTAGTATGTCTACTTTATTCTAATTCAAATATTTAATTAAACTATTGGACAGGATGGAACTAAATACAGAAACTAGTGATACACCACTAGAGACCTTCTAGGTTGCATTGATCATAATTAATATTAATAAACTAAAATGAAATAAAATATTTTAACCAATTGTAGATCGAGCAAACCGTAATGCTATTCATCCCACTTGGCCATAGATACACTATGAATGATATTTTTGAAATAGTATCATTTTGGAGGTCAAAATACACAACTCATTTGAAATAAATTCCTTTGGAAATGCAAATTAAGGTTGCTATTTTAGTTTAACATACCCTTCCTTATACAGGGAAAAGAAGCTCTTTGAAGTTCTCTCTAAGGGAATCAATAAGAACAAAAACTATAAAGTGAAAAAATGGTCAATTTGTTAAATGTTCACATAGGGAAAAAAAGCTTAAAAGCAAAAGACAAGTAAAAAACTGGGGAAACTATGTAGAACATGTATGACAGAGGGCTAATTTCATTACTGTGCAAAGAACTCATGTGAGTTAATAAAAAAAGATGAATAACACAAATTAATATGGGTGAAGAACATGAAGAGGCATACATACACACACACAAATGGCCAATTAACACAGGAAGAAATGTTCAATTTAAAAAGTTTTAATTCATAATAAAAGAGATGAAAATTAAAACAGAGATGAGGTGCCATTCTTCATCTATGTGAAGATTAGTGAGGATTAAAAAATCTGATTATATGCAATGTTGTTAAGAGCATGTGGAGGGAAGCCCTCTTATATTATAAATCTGTTAAATTGGTACCCTCTCTGTGGAAAGCAACTTGAAATTATCAATTAAAATTTAAAATACGTGTACTCTTTGACCCAACAGTTTTGCATCTAGGACTTTATCCTATAAATAAGTCCCCTGAGGTACATAAAAATAGAGTTTACAGGATGGACTGAATTTATCACTTGTCAGCTGTGTGACCTTTCATAAGTTACTTGACTCTTCTGTGCCTCAGTACCCTCATCTGAAAACTTGAGAGGATGATATTATCTGCTTATTGAAATGTTTCGAAAAGGAAATAAGTTCTTCAGAATAGTGCTGAGCATATAGTAAGTGCTATATTCATGTTTACTTTTTTACTGCTATTAAAAAGTTGTCTATTTAAACTTAAAAAAAGATCTATCAATAAGGGATAGGTGAATTACACCATAGTACATGCATACAATATAATACTGTACAGCCATTACAAAGAGTCAGGTGGTTTTATAAATGCTGATTTGAGACAATGTCCAAGTTATAAATACACTTCAGTGAGAAAAAAAGCAAGGCAGAACAATATGTATAATATAATCACATTTGTGTAAAAAATAGGATGTATCACACATGTTTTTGTATATGCATCATATTTATTCATAAGAATAGACTATTAACAGTGGGTATAGCTAAACTATGGAACTGGAGAGAAAAAGACTTTACCCTTCATTTTATATTCTTCTGTACAGTTTGAATTTTTAAAATATCATATACGTATAGTACCTACTTTCATGCTAATAAAATTTATGTGCTGCAGTCTTGCAATTAATCCACGATCACTTTCTCACGAAAAAAGACTACACATCTGAATATAACATGTAAGAAAAGGAAAACCGTTGAGAGATGACTTTCTATCTGTTTCTTAACACTCTCTAAGAAATAATGGAGTCTTCCAGCACTTGGGAGGTATGAAAGATTTCACATCCAGTCCATCTTAAGTCCTGTTGGCTCCTATTTCAAACTATATTCAGAGTCCAATAACTTCTCCCAATGCCACTGCCAGCACTGTAAAGTGAACCACTTTGTCACTTGCTGAGATTACTGGAATAATTATAGCAATAGAGCCCTGCCTTTGGCCCCAAAGTCTTTTCTTAACAGAGTTGCCAGAGGTATCCTTTAAGTGTAAGGTCACTGCTAAGCATCCTCCAAAACCTTCCATTTTGCTCAGAGCAAAAGCTCCAGTCTCCATAGTGGCCTGGGAGGACCCTGCTCCCTTGCCCTACATCCAATCTGGGCTCTTAACACTCCCTTCCTTACTCTGCTCCAGCCATAAAGGCCTCCTTGCTTGTCCTCTAACACGCCTGGCCAGATCTTGCCTAGGGCTTTTACTTTTGCCATTCTTCAGCCCAGAACTCTCTTCCCCAAATACTTGCATGGCCAATTCCCTCACCTTTACATCTTTGCTTAAATCTCAACTTCTCCGTGAAGCTTGCTCTGACCCCTCTTTCTACCATTGCAACCTACCTCCTCCCTGCAGATCTGTACCTCAACCCCTTCTTTATTCCCCACCCCAATCCCACCATCCCCAGCACACACCACTCTCTAGCATAGTGTATGAATTTCCCAGGGGTGACAGAACAAAGTTCCATAAGCTAAGGGGCTTAAAACCACAGAAATTTATTCTTTCACAGTTCCAGAGGCCAAAAGTCCCAAATCAAGGTGTCAGTGGGGCCATGCTCCCTCCGAGACTCTGGGTAGAATCTTTCCTCGCCTCTTCTAGCTCCTGGTAGTGGCAGTCAATCCTCAATGTTCTTTGGCTTGCAGTCATATCACTCTGGTTTCTGCCTCCATCTTCACATGGCCTTCTCCCATTGCTACATCCATCATATTGGACTAAGGACCCACTCGACTCTGGTATGACTTCATCTGAACTAATTACATCTACAAAGACCCTATATGGTCACACTCTGAGATACTGGGGATTAGGACTTCAACATATCTTTTTGGGGGGTACAATTTGACTCATTCACATACTATATAATTAACTTATTTTATCAGAATTACTGTTTTTATTTTCTGTCCCTCCCCATAGAATATAAGCTCCATAAGGAATTAATTTTTTGTCATTTTTGTTCACTGATGAACCCTAAGGGCCTGGAACAGTACTCAACAATTAGTAGATATATTCACTACATATTTTCTGACTGATATTAGCTATCATCACACATCGTTCATTAATATTAATTAAGTCTCCGTGTCATAACAATTCACCTATGGAGCATTCTTCAGTTTCTTTCTAAAGAAAACATTGAATAGCTGCTTTCTAGGTAACTAAAATATTTTAGTTACCTAATGATTACATTTTCCTTGAAAATTTACTCTTGCTTAAGACTCAGCCTTGTGAGTTTGGTTAATAAACCCTGGGTGAGTTGATCGAATGAAATTTCTGAAAAAAGCTGAAGTCCTGACCCTGAACCCTTGCTCCCTGGGGACCTGAATGAGAAAAAGGGCAGTAAAAATGTGAAGCAGACAGTTGACCATGAGAGCCATTCTGGGATGTTTGAAGGGGAGGGAATGCTGATGACTGTGTTTTAGGAAGATTAACCCGATTATGGTATAGGGAGGATGGGGACAAGGAGACAAGTGTGCAGTCAATGACACTCTTATATCAGAGTGAAAGGGGTGTTGAAGGAATGGCAAAATCGAATGGCTTTGCAAACAGAAAAAGTTAAGACTGGATTTAGGGGGTGATCCTCACATCATAAATAGCTATAGGGCATTTTATAAATTGGAATTGGGCTTAAAGAATAGAGGAAGTTAAGAAGGAAGACCATGCCTTTATTGAGTTAATATGAGATGTTAGCCACATATTTAAGATACTGCTGCTTCTGTCTTGTCCTATGCCACTCTTCTGACTTCCTCTAAGCTAGTAGCAACAGTATAGATAGCATTAAAACATTTATGCCCAGACTGCATCTAAAAGGCGCTGTCAGAGCTAACTAGTGGTTTCACTTCATGTTCTCCTTGGGTAGCTCCAAGTTCAAAGAAGCTTCCACAGCTATGTAGACCGGTTCAAACCAGAGATAAGACTCTAAATCTGTGGACATCACATCTTCTTTGCATTGGGTACCTGTGCATAGCGTCACCAGTTTTTCCAAGAACGCAAGTGACACACGACAGAGTTAGGATGGGGCTGTAGTGGGGTCTCAGGCTCTCTGAGTTCTGTATTATATATCATATGGTTTAAAGAGTCACAATTTTCCTGACGTAAGACCATCTTGATTTGCAGACTATTTGGACAATCACAAAAAGCCACAGTAAGCAATAATTGTAGGTTCTGCTGGGATTTTATAATATAAAAATTGGACTTTGGTATCCTCCCCCATTAATCCCCCCACATTGTGTACAAAAATTGATTTCCACTGTTTGAAATTTACACAACAAAGGAAACCTTTGTTTTCAGTTTTACTGATAAGAGAGACAATATATGCGACCTCCTCATTGATTGACTTCTGTTTTCTTAGATTCACTTCTTGAGAGAATCATTAAACATAAGAGGAAATGATGTGTTTCCATTGATTGGATGATGAGCACAGCTGACGGCTACAGTTTTTATATTAAAGTTATTAATTATGTCATTAATGTAATTTGCAAAATCAAGAAGAAATTACTCAGGTTCTGACTGTATTGCTGGTTATGTTTTTTGAATAAATAAAAACATTTTTAGAGGAAATAAATCTTGTGAACAATAATAGATGAAAAGGCCAACTGCTCACTTTATAAATCACCACCAGCTAAAGGAAACTTGCTCTGATTACTTAAGTGGTGAGTGCTGCAAAGCTAGGTTTCTTAAAATGTCCCTTTTCATACTGTGAAATTCTTAGGATCATTGCTAATTTCAAGTGCTTAGGAGCGATGACTTCTCATTGTTCATTTAAATTCCTTTCTCATTCTCATAACCATTTTATTGCTTAGGGTTAATAAGTTATATAGAGCGTGGTAAAGCCAGGCTTGTTTTGAGTCTCCCTGAAGTCTCCCCTGAACTAAGAGTTCATATTGACTGGGGATATTGTGTACTTGTCTAATTCTTGGAAACTTTTCTCTCCCCTGACAATGATTGCCAAGAAATTAATTATAACAAGCAGGAAAGCAACTCTGCTCTGTAAGCCTGGCTCTGGCTGACTGCAAAACTCCAGCCTCAAAGTAAATGTTTGAGCATTGAAATTATATGATTCCTTGAAATTTTCTTGGGAAAAAAACTTGATATCGATAGGTGCAATTTGTGAACCCTATTTCCTGATTAGGTTTGAAGGGCCTTTACTATCTCTTCTACTATTACTTCGAGAGTGCAGGATTGTTTAAGCATATTTTTCTGACACATGATAGGTGCCCCCAAAAGGTCTTCTAGTCTTTTTTATTGTGGAGGCAAGGCTGGCTCTATGGGCGTGTGACTACCCTCTACTTAGAAGGTACTGCACTTGATCTAATGCTCTGTTGTTGCTGTCTTAAAATTCTTAATTTTTGAACAAGAGGCTGTGCATTTTCATTTTGCACTTGATTCACAAATTATGTAGCCTGTCCTGAGTGAAGGGCTAGTGCATGGCATATGTTACATGTCAAAATGATCCTGTTGATTAAAAAAGCACAACCCATTTGCACAAAGCAAAGTCTAAGTATAGAGTGACCATTTCTCTCATAGTGTGAATTTCTTTTGCTCTCCTTTCTTTTTTGCAATAATGGAAAAATGCTTGTGATAACACTATTCATGTCTTTGAGGAGTGATGACAGGTTAAATACTGAAGATTAATTTTGCTGATAGTAGATACCAAATTCCTTAAGTAAAAGCAGACTTTCTACTATAGGAAGATGAATAGAAGATTTGAAATTACTTTTTGTATTTGGGTATCCAAGGAACATATACCGAAAAAACTTAGTATTCTTTTTTCAATAATGTAAAATAAATGTGGCATCTACCCATTATATGGATAAGAAAGCATAGTCTATGAAAAGATCCTCAATGTCACTAATCATCAGGGAAATGCAAATCAAAACCACAATGAGGTATGACCTCACACTTATTAGAATTGTCATTATCCAAACAAAACAAAACACCCGGAAAATAACAAGTGTTGCAAGGATGTGGAGAAATTGGAACCCTAGTGCACTGTTGGTGGGAAGTTGCTGTGGAAAACAATATGATGGTTCCTCAGAAAATTAAACATAGAATTACCTTGTGATCCAGCCATCCTACTTCTGGATACATATCTAAAATAACTGAAATCAGGAGCTTGAAGAGATATTAGCACTCCCGTGTTCATTGCAGCACTATTCACAATATCTAAGAGGTGGAAACAACCTAAATGTACATTGATGGATGAATGGATTAAAAAAATATGGTGTATACATACAATAGAATATTATTCATCCATAAAAAAAAAGAAATTCTGTCATTATCTACAATGTAGATGAACCTCGAAGATATGCAAAGTGAAAAAGGCCAGTCACAGAAGGACAAACTGCATGGTTCCACTTATATGAGGTATCTGAAAGAGTCAAACTCATAGACACAGAAAGTAGAATGGTGGCTGCTGGGGGATTGGGGAGGGGATGGGGAGTTGCTGTTCAATGGGTGTAAAGTTTCAGTCATGCAAGATAGAAAAGTTCTAGAGATCTGCTGCACAACATTGTGTTTATAGTTAACAAAACAGTACTGCATACTTACCATTTTGTTAAGAGGGGAGATCTCATGTGATGTGTGTGTGTGTGTGTGTGTGTGTGTTTACCACAATTGAAAAAGAAAGCATAGTTAATTCCTGTAACCAATGGCAATATAAGATGTGCCCATTTGCCCGTTTATTGTTTTCTGTGTGTGGTTTATCCTGATGCCTCCGTTCCCTCAATACCACCAACATTCACACACTCAGTGAGTTAATCTAGATTATTTCGGTCTAGTTTTAGTTGCTCTAGGTTTACTTTATCCAGAGGAAACGAGTTATATGCAAC
Source organism: Pteropus alecto (assembly GCF_000325575.1). Taxonomy (NCBI): domain Eukaryota; kingdom Metazoa; phylum Chordata; class Mammalia; order Chiroptera; family Pteropodidae; genus Pteropus; species Pteropus alecto. The sequence goes on along the minus strand of NW_006436811.1, from coordinate 22,408,899 downwards.
TATATCCAAAAATCAGGTGGTGCTGGGGGTATTAGTTACCCTGCCTGGTTATGCTCCAGTTGCTGACTTTGGTCAATGGTATGTCAGCTGATGAGACACGGGTAGAAACTTGAAAAGCACCTTGCCTTATTGGACTTGCTTAATTTTGACATCTTTGATCTCCATGAGAAGGACATGCTAGCCTACAGGTTGATGAGCTGGGCCATCCTGGATTGGCCAACAAACAGGCAGCTGACCCCTAGACATGTGAGTAAGACCAGCAAATCTATGTACCAAGCTGCAGTCAGGCCTCTGTTGGGTGCAGTCAGATCAGCTAACCCTTAGAGACTCATGAGATGAATAAATGTATATTGTGATAAATGTATATTATGACTTTTCATTGTGTAGCAATAGATAATTGATAATACCTGTTGTTATGTTAGCAGGATGCATATTTCTGTTCAGGAGACCAGAAAAGATATATGAAATGATGCCTTAAAAATTTTCTTGTGAACGTAAGACTGTCAGTGGGAGTGACTAACATAATTACTGACATAATCACTAACATAATCACAAGTGGGACAAAATAATAAGAGAATCGAGAAAAAGCCCATTGGAAGTAGAAATAAAGAAAAAATGAGAAATATGGTTGAGAGGCCCAGTAAAGTCAATAACTGTGTCTCTGTCACCTTTGTAGCTCCAGGATCTAGCAGACAGCCTGGCACTGAAAGAAAGAATCAATAAATATTGGTGAACAAATTTATGGAACAAATAAAACAACATTTACCCTCCTGCTTTATTTGCTATTCAGCACATTTCGGTTCTGTAAAATCCAGAGTCTCCTGCCTATATGCATGTCATTTCCTTTGGGTGGTAGCCAAACAATTGGTTGTTGAAACTTATTTTAAAATCACTAATTCAGATTTGGTATAACTTAGATTTAAATTTCTCTCTGCTGAACAAATCTATTTTATAGAAGATATGCAAAATAATAGTACAACTGTTATTCCAGAGCAAGTATTTAAAGTATTTTTAAAAACCAATGGTTTTATTCACTCTTGCTTTTAAAATAGGCATATATAACTACTGCTAACATTTGGTAACTTGAGGCAATATTTAGTTAATTCTAAATATTAAAATATGTTTACATGAAAACGGTTAACTTCATTCAAAAAACTATTCAATTTTTTTTTTAAGAAAACATAATAAATATTTTGGCTTGGCAGAGCACAGGATCTCTTACAACCACAAGACTCTGCCACTTCATTGCAAAAGCAGCCTTAGATACTATGTAAACTAATGAGCAAGTATTCCAATAAAACGTTATGGATGCTGAAATCCACATGTTACATAACTTTTACATGTCACAAAATATTTTACTTCTTTTGATATTTTTTGAAAAAGCATTTAATAATGCAAAAACTGTTTTTAGCTCAAAGGCTGTACCCAGACAGGGGGTGGGCTGCATTTGGCCCATGACCTTGATTTGTCAACCCCTGACCTTAGGTTAACTGAAATGATGGATCAAACTGAATGGAATAAGAGCACAGTGCTGAAGCCAGACAGCCTGAGTTTGCATCTCAGCTCTACCTTTTACTGTCAATGTGATCTTGGGCCAGTTTTTTTTTTTTTTTTTTTTAATGTTAAGAAGTGGGAATATTAATAATCCACTTCAACACTGCTGTGAGGATTGAATGTATTAATGTAGATAACATGCTTGACACCTAACAAATGCTGTATACATGCTAGCTGTTTCAGTTATCTCTGTCACCACAGTTGGGAATTCTGGTTTATTTAGAAACATGTGGAAGAACTAGGTTGACTCCATGGAATCAGCACTGTTGATTCTAGTTTGTCAGGGATCCTTTAACATTTGTGTTCCTGTGGTTGATAGGACAGTTTACCCTCATGCTCCTCTAGATGCATCTAGATTTTGAAATTCCCAAATAAAGCCGCAGCATTTCCCCCGACCTGTTATTTATAAAGTACTTATAAAGTATTATAAAAGCATTTGTTGTGAAGTTAACCAATTTTAATATCTCGAGTAAAAATTCCAGTCACATTATGAGTTAGAAATAAATACCTTAACCAAAAATTGCTCAATGTTGATTCTTACTTTAGAAAAGGAATCTTGATTTCTGTCCCCTGCTCCTACCAGGCCCTCCCTCGCCATGTAATATTAATAAGGCATGTGGTATATACTACTGAAAAACAAGCACAGATGATTTATACTTAAGTGCTAAAATAATATTTAGGGTTTATTATTCTCATGTGTTTTTATTAATATTCAGAGGATGGTTACAAATTCAGTTTAGATTATCATACTGCTTTAGATACCAAGAGAAATGTTTATGGTATCTTTCTTGATCATAGCAAAATGCAGATATACTATTTGTGTCTTTTCATCTGTCTTGGGATTCTCCCTTGTTAAACTTGTATCTATTGGTAAAATGAATAAGAACACAGAAGTAACTTTAAAATCAGGCCATGCAGCCGATACAGCCATACACGGGGCACCAACCACTGCATTCTCCAGACCTGGATTACTGGCCCAGGACAAGGTGACCTGGGCTGCAGGCCATTTGTCATTTCTTGCCCCCTTCATAAGTCCCTGGGCACTTAGCTGGGATGCCACTCAAGGCAGCCTTTCAGAATGCTGAAGAGTGACAGGGAAACTATTATGGAATGGTCTAGTCTCTGCTTCGATTACCATTCTCCTCCTCCCTAAAACAAAAAATCGTAGAAAAAAATAATTTCACAACTGTTTGTTATTATTTAGCAAAAATACCACCCCTGATGCCCTGGTGTGTCATGGTTCTGTGTGACAACCCCTATCCTAAGCAAAGCCCAAGATGCTACCATCCTGAGTTGAATCAGTAACATGAGCTTATTTTTAAGGCAGCCTCTTAAGTCCTGTGGCTTCCTCTCCCTCTGTGGCTGGAAGCATCATAACAGTGGATTATGCTGCATTCAAAGTCCATGGTATAAAAGAAGCTGATTTAAATATTTATTACTTATAGAAAGAGAAAGTTTATATAAATTACATTAAATTAGTATCATATACCAATAGTGTTTTCAATAATAAAACCCAAAATCTTTAATAAGTCTTAAACTTAGCTATTGATGTTACACAATGGCAAATGGCAAAACTCTTTTATTAATAAATTGACAATGAGAAAGTAATGTCGCAGCTTACTGTATATTCAGCAATATGCAATTCATCCATGGATAATTTTATATCTAAATATGCTTTTTTGGTTCATAAAAATTTTAGCCTAAAGCAGCTAACCAACAAAAATCACCACCCCCCCAAATCCAAAATAATGAGGCTTTAAAATGTATGCTCAGAATTTAAGCAATACTAATTTTGTTTCAGAATTTTAACAAGCAAAAACATATCTGGAAAGTCTGTAGCCATGATGTAAATTCAGCACAGGAAAAATAAATATCAGGGATAACTTTTTAGAGCCTGCTTTAAAACTCAGGGGCTTGGGTTTCCCTGCATCAGAATAGGTACTTGAACTTCCTGAACAGCTAAGAAAACTGTTGCTTCAGTTAAATGTATTTTCTGAATGTCAAAATGCTAGATTATGAGATGAGACTATTGGCGTGGGCACTAATCACAAATCTTATTCAATTTATGCTATTATCTATAATGCTTATTCAAAACAGGAAAAGAATTTTAAAAGGAAATTATAAGAATTACATAGCGACTTGAAAAGAAAAGGCTAACTGTAATATGCAGATAATAGAGGAAAAATTATTTTGTCTGTTTTTAATTGTCTGGGTAACTACCTTAAGTATTTACTTCAGAGTGTCCTGAGGTGACTGTAAATCCCAGATTTTAGGAAAGGTAACTCTAGAAGATTCACATTAACACTAGAGAGGGTAAATTCTGAGGCCAGAATTTATGGGAATGGTGATTGACTTCATCGTTGACTTCCTGGCCCAAGGGGAACTAACTACACACCTATTTGGAGGAGGGAAGTATTGAGATTGCTTTGAGGGCAATTAACCTAATGTCTTTTCAAATATGAAGTATAGTCTCACTTCTGAATGTGCAATTGTACCTCCAACTCCAAGATTAACATTTAACACAGGCACTCTTGTGCTGCCCCAAACCAGCTGTCAAATCTACTCCATGTGAAATATCGTTACCAATGGAATGGGGGAACTGAGCAGATTCCAGCTGTTTAGATATTGCTAAACCATTGGTTTGACTGATCGTCAATGATTTTTTTGACCCAAATGACCTCATTTTGGGTTAGCTCAGCTGACAACGTGTGGACACAGAGCTCTGTCAACAGAGTTATTTGGAGAAGAGAGAAGTTCTGGACACAGATTAAGGACGAGCTGGTATCCATTTCTTTAAAGCACTTTGGTTTCTTGCTTTGCCATTTCATAAATCTCTCCCAACAGGGAACTGTAGAGTGCATGTGAAAGAAAAAAAGTAACAAAAACAAACAGGTTCCTGTCATCTCTGTTGATTTTTCACTTAGTAGACTTCTTTATGGATTAAAAAAACTTTTTTTCTGCTTCTTGTAAAGCAATGTTCATTGGAGCTTAGCCAATAGATGGTATCAGCCCTTCCAGAGTCTATGCTATGGGTGACTATGGAAGCATATCTGCTCAAGGCATTCATGCAAATTATTACTTACTGCCCTATATGCTCATAAATTAATAGCTTCTCTGTGGCTGAAAAACAGAAATTAGACAACCATTAAGGTTGAACAATGTTTAAAGAATATTAAATATTAATATATGAAATGGAAAAATATTGTGAGTGATATCAGTAGATATGCCAAAAGCATAACAAGCCAAACCTAAGAATGCAAATAATAAAAACATGTTTTCAGCTAGATATTCTGGATGGTTTAATATTCAAATTAAAGTTGATTTTTTTCCCTTTCAGTAAAAACAAAACAAAGTATTTACTGCTGTTGTCATATTGTATGAGTGTTCATTTTCATACTCAGAGCAAAAATGAATTTAAGGCAAATAAACTAATCAGATATGGGTTATTTTGGTCATTGTGCTTGTGAGAAGAATTTCTTGCAGTGTTGAAAATGCATACCATGAATACTTTGAAAGAGCAGTTTTTATCAGTCTATAGTTTTTTTTTACTCTCACCATTTTTAATAAATAGTTATTAGGTTGGCATGTTGCATTCTAAAGATTTTATCTGCCAGGCACTATAAAATTGGAATGGAAATTGGCAGGGGGCTCTTCTAGGTGATAGGATAGAGTGAACTGTTGCTCTTTGGGTGAGTGGGTGTGGTCACTAGTCTTTCACAATAAGAAATTTAGGAGAAATTTTTTATGACTAAATATCTACCTTAAAATTCTCCGTGTTCCCATTAGGCACATTTAACATTAGGGGTATTGAGCCCACACAAGTGACAAGCCCCAAAAATCTTGAGCTCTGGTCCTGCCCTTACTTTGAATTAGTTGTGAAGTCTTAGGCAAAGACTCTTTATTCTCTAGACTCTTTATTCATTTATTATGTGGGCTAATGATACAAACCCTGTGGAGATCACAGAGGTACTGGATTTGGTTGGTCAAATAAAATAAAACCTAAACAAACATTGTAATGCATTCAATCAACCAATCTTTTATTTATGGAGCACCTCCTTTATGCCAGGGACTCAGCCAGTCACTGGGAATTCAAACTTGAATAATTAAAAAATTAATGCAAATGTTTATATCATACATATATTGCATATTAACTCATTTAACCCTCACGGCAATCTCATGAAGTAGATACCTCAAATTATTACTTTTAACATGTGATGAAACTATAAAGCACAAAGAAGTTAAGTAGCTTGTCCAAGGTCACATAGCTAGTTAGTGGCAGAGCTGGGACACGATCCCAGACAGCTAGTGTCAGAGTCCGTATTCATCAGTACACTATACCTTAAAGCTAAATCATTTTTCTAGGCCCTCAGAGACTCACGGCAGAGATGAACCTTTATAAAACAATATGGAATGCAGTAAGAGCACCACGCCCCAGGCATCAGTATGGAATCCTGAGGAAGGGTGCCTAATCCAGTGTGGTGTGTACGCGAATGTGTGTGTGTGCTGGTGATTAGGTAGAGACAGGCCAGGGAAGACTTCCTAAGATAAGTGAGACCTCAGCTGAGTCTTAAAGGATGGGAAGGTTGGGTAGAAAGGGCATTTTACAGTGAGATTACAAGAGCAAAGACACAAAGGCCAGAATCAACATGGAAGATACATGGCCAGAAAGCTATAGTCATTCTGGGAGTGGTGGCAGAAGAGGCTGGAGTTTGGGTAGGACCCAGATCTCAGAAGATCCTGCATGCCAAGCTCAGGAGACATAATGAGAAGTTAATGTATGACAATAATGATGAAGATGAATGGTTATATCAGGTGGCAGAAAGGAGTGCAGATTGCTGCATAGAGAAGGCAGGGCAGGAGCAGAAGCCACCATACAGGCAACGATGAGGAGTACTGCAGGCTTCTAAGTACCCTAGGAGTGATTTTTAAGAAGAGATTCTGTATGTCAGTGCTTTTCAAACTTTAATGTGCACAAGATTCTTCCAGGGCACTTGTGAAAATGCAGATTCTGATTCAGGAGGCAGGAAGTGGCCACTAAGATTGTGCATTTTTAAAAGCTCTGAGGTGACACCCTGCCACCGCTCCTGGACCACACTTTAAACAGCAAGGCCATATGGAGTTTAAGTAACTCAGAAAGATCATTCTTTGTTCTCCAAGAAACTCTGCAGAGATAACCCCAGAGAAAAGGTGTGAGCTGGTACATCTCAGGGTTCCAGCAAAGGTGCTGCAGAGTATCTTCTGGGCCATTGCTTGGCCTGGTTTGGTTAAGGCTACTAGCCTCCTTATTCCTGAGAAAATACATATAGTCCTCTCCCAGGCATTTGGGTTCCCCTACCCTCAAGACCTGTTCCAGCCTCTTCCTTTATTTTTATAAAGTGAGATTAAAGGATGAAGGAAGGCTGTGCAGAGGAGAGAAAAGCTATGACATTGATTCCAGGCTCCTTTGAAAGTTGGTATTTCTTTTACCTATTAGGCCATATCTTTCCCAAATTGCTTTATTGAGTATATGTATTTCTAAAAATTCAAGGGACTAACTTTGAAATGTATATAGCACCTTTTTTGAGGTACACCCAGAGAGGTGACATAAGGAGAGCTGGAACACCCTACCTTCAAGCTTCAGTGAGCTTGCACGTGTGAGAGGGCCCCTCTCAAAGATTTTTGGGAGATACACTTTTGGGTTTCTCAGGGAGCTTCAGGAGCACCACGTTGTCATAGGATCCTTGGGACACACAACTCTTGATGCCTGCTGTGGAAACTCAACATCTTTGAACAACAGGGTGCCCAGAGAGAAGCCACCAGAGGCCTGGTCGAAATAGGGATTACACTGAATTCTGCCAGATGTTCTTTTTTCACCCATCACCAAGAAAACTGTGGGCGTGGCTGAAGTTAGTTTTAGTAATCTCTGAACAAAGAGCTAGCCTGAAACCAAAGAAGAAAAGAAAAGAAACCCCAACCCAGGACTGATGCTAACTAAACGTTCATAAAAGGTGAAATGAAGTGTGGTAGGGGCTAGAACAGTGACAGTCAACAACCCAAAAATGTCATGAAAGTTGTTACCTCCGGAGTTAGCTCCTAGGACAAAGGCACAGTCACAGCTGCCTTGAATATTCCTCTACCTCCCAACCTAGCAATTCCGTTTTACCCAAGTTATCAGGGAGGCCCCAGAAGGCCAGGTTCCAGTCATTTGTCATTTTCTTAGCATCTCTTCCTCAATTTAGGTAAAAGCTTTATATTTTACACATATTTTTCACTGTTCAAGGACCAAATCTGCATTCTAGAACCTTTGGGGAAAGTATTCAAGTAGAAAGACAGCACTGACTTTTCAATTTTATTTTTATTTCTAGGAATTTTTCTAGCCTTCAGTTGTTAATATTACGGGAACATGTAAAATTACAGGGGAAAAGCAGAAGAATCTCTTGCCTAAAGACAGCAGAACTGATTTGGGGCAATTTACTCCCTGGTCTCTCCACTAGGAATTTATATGGCACACGTCATATTCTAGGTGTTTCCCAAGCAATAGTGAACAGGAGGTTAAAGAAGGGAAGAGTTAAAAAGTAGATTCAGGAAATCATTTCAGTACACTATATAAAATAAAGCAGTAGATAGACTTGACTCGAATTCTGTGAGAAACCTGATCAAATCCTTCCTTAGTTTTTGTTTCTATTAAATGTTTATATTTTCTTTCCTTGGGTAATGTGCTACTTTATAACTATTCTCTTCTGGCTTTGTGCATTTAGAGGAAAGCTTGGAAAGCAAAGATCTTATCTCTAACTTGAGTTTGGTGTCACCTGGTAGTCCATGCTCTAGCTCAGAGTGCAGAAAGGAACAAAGTAGCCCAGCCCAACTACTCTTCTGTGAATGTTCTAATTGCTCTGCTAAACCAATATTTAATTCTGCTCAGATGGATAGTTTGGTTACCCTAAATGGAACTCTCCACACTGAAAACCCCACATTTACTCTTGCATTTAATTCGACCATGGAGATGCTGGTTCCTACAGCTCCCAACCGGCATTCGAAGTTACTAGATAGATGAAAGATTCATGGACGTGGCTCGAATTGTGGGGAGTTAGAATTACCTCAGCCTGCTCCCCAAGCAACTATGAAAAATTAATTTACTACTTTTACAAACTCCTCATGATTCATCTATCCCGCCAAAATTCAACAAATATTAATTGACCACCAGATTGTACCCCAAAGACACCAAATATTATAGCAGTTAGAGTTCTTATTCTATTAATCAACACAACCCAAACCCAAATGGAGAAGAGAAAGATAAAAGAGAACTGAGAAAATTCACTTGAAGGAAGCAAAATGTTGAGATATCTTAAACTGTGTTTGCTGGGAAAAGATGCTGAGATGGAGTACCGTGTTGTCTAAGATTTTCTGGGGAGATTTACCTATGAAAAAGAGACGAAGGCAGGATTAGGCTGACTCACAGGCAGCTGCATATGAAGCCTCAGCTAATCCTTCCTGGAGCTCTGGAGCTGGGATGGACCTTCAGAGTATCCAACATTGCAGCAGAGGTTCTGGCTTTAGTATCTCTCATCAGCTACTCATTGCCTATGAACTGTCTCTGGGGAAGGGGCACATGTTCCAGTTATCCATTGCCGTGTGACTACTCTAAACTTAATAGCATAAAACGACAAACATGCTATTATATTCTGCAAATCTGTGGGTCAGGAATTTAAACAGGTCTTAGCTGGTTGATTCTTCTGATCGACATATCATTGACAGGATGGTATTAAACTAGCAGATGGGCTGGTGTGGAGGGGCTGACACAACTTCACTTACATGTCTGTCCCCTTGGCAGGGATGACTGGAAAGCCTGGCTCATCTGAGACTGTCATCTGGGTCACTCATGTGGTTCTCCAGCACTGTGGTTTCAGAGTAGCTCGGTTTCTTGCATAGTAGCTCAGGGCTTTTAGGGAGTCTTTCAAATAACAGAGTGGAAGACACTGGCAGAGCATCACTTCTACTGAATTCTGCTGATTAAAGCAATCACAGAGCCTGCACAGAATTCAAGGTGAGTGATGGGTGGTATTCAACTACACCTCTCGATGGAAGGAATAACAAAAAAATTGCCATCATGTTTAACTCTACCATAGGGCACAACCTTGGCCAGCATTGGTCCAGGGTATAGAACTTCTGACATGCAACTTTTGATAGCAGGCATCAAAAATTTATGATGTTAATGATATTTTTATAAGTTGAAAATGATTCCTCTAGGAAAGAGTTCAAATATCTATGTGTTTCTTATTTTTTTAGTCTGCTTATCTGAATAACAGCATCTAATGAAGAGATTAGAATTTCTTTTTATTTTTGCTTTAGATTCGATCCAGTCTGACAGACTTTTATGGACCTCTTTAATACAAGGCTCTTTGCTATGTGCTCTTATGATTAAAAAACTGAGCAAGATAGAGTCCCTGCTCTCAGAGAACTTACCAACTAATTACATAGTTATCTGAAGTTGGCTCAGAAAAGGTCCTCAAAGGTCATTTTCGGCTGCTCACATGGGAGTATGATTAGATCTCTATTTTTTTGCAAGATGTTAGGCGCTGCTTCAATGGTCTAGATGAACACAAAGAGCCTGGAGCTCCGGGGCTAGGAAGGAGGGGACAGCTTTATTAGGAGGTCAAAGGTTTAATGGGAAGAGTGCCAGCTGCAGTTTTAATCATGTAGCAGGATGCTTAGAGCTGACTCATTTATAACCAAGATTGCAAAGTCAACACTGCAGCAGGTAGAGTCATGTGACTCTTGTCTCTAAGATCCCTCCTTAGGTTAAGTAAAGTGGTCTCTGTTGTCCAGCAGATGCCTAATAAACAGGCTCAGCTTTCAGTCACAAATGAAAACACAAATACAAATTAATGGGCAAAGGTCCCCATTTGTCTGTTCGTGTTGCTTTACAAATGGCTCAGCAAAAACATCCCATTGAGCTTCAATCATTCCATTTTTCCCTTTTCTTTTCTCTTCTCTCATTATAGTCGTTAATGGTCACAAAAGAGCTAGTGATTGTAATTTAATGCATCCTTTCTGAAACTTGCAGGGAAATTAAAGCTACCTGGGGGGAATGGAATGAGGAAATGGGTTTGGGCACATCTAAGGCAATAGCTTTAAGTGCTAATTGTCCAGAACTTCCCAGCTGTATGACCAGGACTGACCTTAGCTTGGGAAAGTTGGGGTCACTTCCTTGCAGAGGCAAATTGTGGTAGTATTGGAACTGGGGGATCCACGCTGGAGTCCTCTCTCAGTCTGAAGAGTATAGTATTGTTCCTGAACTCTAAGTGAACCCCAGAAATGCTTGTCAATGCCATCCAGCATCCAAAGTCAGCTCTGGACCAGACAGGTATGTTCTTTTGGCTTCTGCTCATGAGATCTCACAACAGCAAGCCAAAGCATTTTCTGATGGCATTAGCATACAATCTCACAAGGCACCAAAAATTCAATTTAGAATGAATTTCTCTCCATTGCTTTCTACTATTCCCTCCATCCCTGTCCTTCCACGTAACTTGAGGTCAGATCCCAATGACCTAATGATAAATACTAAAGTCATTGAAAGAGAAAGATACTCATGTAGCAACTGAAATAAATGCTATTCTGATAATAGTCATCAATGAGATATATGGCTTTTTGCAAAAACCACAAACCTACTCTCCAGAAGTCACTAGCCACATGTGGCTATTTAAATATAAATTAATTTAAATTAAATAAAATTTAAAATTCCTTTCTTCAGTCACACTAGCCAGTTTCAAACACTGAAAGGTCATAAGTGGCTAATGGTTACCTTATTGGACAGTGCAAACCTTACTGCCTACATAATAGTAAAATGTAGTAAAATAATTAAGAAGTGATGAGTTTTACTACCTTTATTTTTAATGTACTAGTTAATGATAAGTTATACAATTTAATTTTTTTAATAATGACGGTGTTAACAATCAGATGACAAAATTCCTGAAAATGAAATAATCAATTCTACAAGCCGGTAAAAACTGGCTTCCACACACCACTGGAACCTTTCCATCATCACAGAGAATTCTATTGGACAGTAAGTGCCTCAAATAATTCATTGATTTACCAGTGCAGCAAAAAAGTATCCAGAATGAGAATGAGACACCCACTCCCACATCGGTAGCAAAGATTAAAGACTTTAAGGGCTGTAATCTCCCCATCAGTCCTTCCTTTCCTCAGACCAAATTCCTTGCCATTTCTTTGCAAAAGAGAATGCACATTTAATTGTTTTTGAGTGTATCATCATCCTCTTAGATGCTTTGCAACAAACTCTTCTCCATCCTCTGGCACACTCCATAAACCTCCTCTTCCTTCATTTCCTCTCTTCCTCTGACTGTAAACCTATTTTTTTTCTAACTTCATCATCACAGTAAGGCCCGAGGCCTGTGATTATCCAAGTCATCGTCCAATTCACCAGCATCCCTGGTGTTTTGCATAGAATTTAGGACAATGCTGCAGGCTGAAACCTCACCAGAAATTTATACAACACCATAATGTTCTTCTGATTCCCCAGGCATTCTTCCTTTGATTGGAGCCTGGGATCCATTTGCTCCTTCCAGATACCAGAGCTTTTGTTCCTGGGTCAGAGAATTCAGACTAAGGTTTGTTTAAGAATAGAATAAGGACACAGACGATTCTTTCTTGTCAGCAAACCCAAGACAGAAACTTCTTTTCTCCAAGAAGAATATGCTCAAGAGAATATGCACAGGAGGTGATGCCAGTGATTTTAGCTTTTATTTTGGCTTAAACTAGCAAATGACATTTGGGTTCCAAAGATGGGTGTTTCCAGGGAGTAGTTCAGGGACAGAGGCCCTGTGACTCTAGAGAGAAAATTCTCAATGCTTACTGAACTGCAGACAACTCCAAGTAACTTTTTACAAAATGCCAGAGCCCTAGCCCCACTCTCAGAGAGTTGGACTCCATTGGCCTGGCCCTGGCACCAGTATTTTAAAAAATTATTTCCAATTCTGGTAAAATACAATAAAATAAAATTTGCCACACTAGCCACTGTTAAATGTTCATTCATCTTGTGCAACCATCACCACCATCTATCTCCAGCACTCACCTTGCAAAACCAAGGCTCTATACCCATTAAACAGTAACTCCCCTCTAACCTCTCCTCCTAAGCCCTGGCAACCAGAGTCTGTCTCTATGCATTTGCCCAATTCTAGGCACCTCATATAAGTGGAATTGTACAGTGTCTTTTTGTGACTGGCTTGTTTCACTTAGCATAATGTTCTCAAGGTTCCTCCCATGTTGTAGAATGTGTCGGAGCTAAGGCTGAATAATAGTTGTATGGACGTATGGACATCTACATAGTTGTATGGATGTACCACATTTTATGTATCTATTCATCTGTGAATGGACACTTAGGTTGCTTCTACCTTTCAGCTATTGTGAATAATGCTGCAATAAACATGGGCGTACAAATATGTTTTTGAGATCCCGCTCTCAATTCTTTTGTGTCTATACTTAGAGGTAGAATGGCTAGAACAAATAGTTTAATTTTTTGAGGAAACTCAATGCTTTTTTCCACAAAAGCTGCACCATTTTACATTCCCACTAATAGAGCACAGGGATCCAATTTCTTCATATCTTCACTAACACTTGTCTGGGTGTGTCTGTTTGTTTTCATAGTAGCCATCCTAACATGTGTGAGGTGGTATCTCATCTTGGTTTTGAGGCAGCAGTAGTTTTAAAAAGCCCTGCAGCTGATTCTAATGTGCAAATGGGGTGAGAGCCATGGCTGGAGGGAAGCTGTTGCTGCAGTAGGTAAGAACATCTGGGCTAATGTGGAGGACCAATTCCATCCTTCAGGGAAACCAAAGAAAAGAGACTTGGCTTTGGCACCTGAAACTTTTACATGAACTTTGAGCAAATCACGTGGCTTCCCTGATGTATTTCCCTGTTTATAAATGGAGGTCAGAAAACCATTGACAGCTGTTGTAATTATTACCTGGCACATAATTATTATGGGAGGGAGTTTTCTAAAATTCAAAACATTATACCTAGTCTCTCTCTGAAACTGAGCGATGAGAAGAGAATCCTAACAAGAATTAGGAATTTTTCTGAAAGTTTTACTCTATGTGTCAAGCTACTTAAATTAAAATCCAGGTTCTGATGACACTTCTGTTTATGATGTCCTTTCCACTTATCCGTGATTCTGGCGAGGAAAAAGAAAATGGACTGGGAAAGCCGCTTCCACATTTCCTTACAAAGACATGAATGGCTAAGACTAGGTTAAGTCAGACCACCTGCTCAAGATGATATTTAAATTAAAGCTAAAAGCATTAACGAGAAAGAATCACACTTCAGTACTAAACCATCAGTCTCCAGACAGCAGGTAGAAGGTAGGGCAGATTGTTTGCCCTGGGGGGAAAAAAAAAAGAATTATCTTCTTTACCATTGTTTCTCTTGACAACAATAGCAATGCCATCTTATTTTTCTTTTTTTCTCTTTTTCAAAGCACTCCAATAGGTATAGTCTCATTGGATCCTCACGACATCTCTGTGAAGTAGGTGCAGTAGATAGAAGTCACCCCATTTCGTAGATGAGAGCCATGTAGTAGAGGAAATGGCACCTTCATGTACATGGGTGAAACATATTACTGCAACTCTCAAAGGTGAGCAACTTCCCATCTTGTTAAGTGAGGCCTTGGCTGAAGTAGAATTGTTTTAAATAAATTTTTACCTGCCAAATTATGTTTCCAAATCAAAATTCTGTTTCACTTCCTCACACGGAACTTTACTTTTTACCAAACCTCTCAGTCAAGGGTTGCATATGTTTGCCATAATCCTCTTTAGAGGTTAATCATATTAATTTTCCTCTACATTATGTTAGATACTAGACATTGAACATTTTGTAATAAATAGAAAATTTTAAACCAAAATGAACATTTAATAATGATCAGAACCACCTAAGGATGTGATAAAGGACACTGATGGATTAGAAATTAAATCTAAAAGGGGCCAAGAGGCAAAGCCAGACACCAATAAGAGTACCTAACACTTACATAGACAAAAATTAGAATAAATTTGCTAAAGATTTTCTTTCCTTTGCTCTCAGAAGACCTGTCATATAATCAGTGACAAGCACTCACAAGAAGGGCCTGCTATTTCTCAGCTCATTAGAGGCTCCCAGATTTACAGCTCCTTCACCCCCGCCCCCCTGCAGGCACCTGCCACAATGTCCCCAGGGTCTGGAGCAGGACCCTCCCTATGAAAGCCAGGTTTCAAGACTGCTCTGCCCACCCTGCCAAAGGACACCCTGCCACCTCCTTGAGACTGTGCTCCACAAAGTATTTTTCTTGTCGCCAAAACTTTTGCAAAGATAACGCAGCTACTATTGCTCTCTCCTAGGCTCTGCTCCATCCGGAACCCAAATGAACAAGAGCCAATGACCAGAGCCAATGAAGGATTTTAGGATTACGGTTTGGAGATCAACAATTTCTTGATTAGTAAAACGGGACTACGTACGACTACCAATACGACGATGATGACAACGACTACTACTGCTACTACTACCACCTACCCACCTACCTGTAGGGTTGTTCTGAGGATCAAGTGAGAAATGCTCGCAAAGTGTTTAACATCATGCCTGGCACAGGATAAACACTGGTAAACACAATATTGACATGTATGCCACATCACCTCAATGCAGGTAAATCCCTTAAAGGCCCACGCTAGAGTCTATACCTCTGTGCTTCACGATACCCAGAAACAGTAGATCTTCAAAAAGCACTTTCAACAGGAGTAAACATTGCTTCTTTCATTATAAGGAGAAGCCAGGGAGTGGGAACAAAAATTTTCAGTAGCACACCTACAGTGACTTAGCTGTAATATTTATCCCTATCTGGATCCATTTCACTGGACTAGTGGGAAACTAAAAGAAGCTAATATCCATCAAAGTACTTGGAAGGCAAAGGAACTATTTAACTGTTGTAAGTAAGCAAATAATAACACCAACGAATGCACTCTTTTCACCACCTCTATTTCCTGGCAGCATCCGTGGAGCCCCTATGATGTGCTTAGCACGGGGCAGGGCATTTTACATGCACCAATGCATTCAGTTCTACGCCAATCCAATGAAGTGGGAACTACCATGTTTCCCATTTGGCTGATAATAATAATGATAATAACAGCTAACATTTACTGTAGGGCTTTACTACAGTATTAACTCATTTAATACATGTCAGTATGAACTCATTTAATCTTAACGGCGGCACTTTGAAGTGGTAAATTTTTTTTTAAAACAGATCTGCTTAGGTATAATTGGTATACATTAAACTGCATGAAATAAAGTGTATAATCTGATAAATTTTGACATATGTACATACCTGTGAAACCATCATCAAGATAGTGAACATATTCATCACCCCCCACAAAAGTTTTCTTGTGCCTTTTAAAAATTCCCCCCTCCTCTTCAAAATAAATAATAAAGGAATATCATGTTCATTACCTCCAAGAACTCGATCAGGATAACACAGTGAAGATCTAGAAAAATCTCCTCAGGACTCTGGCTGAAGGAGAGGAAGAGTAATCCTTGTGAAATACACCCAGAGCATCCCCCATAACAAAAGCCTTCTCTTCAGAGTAAAAGACTCTCCCAGATCCTATCCCAGATGAGGAAGGGCATTCCACTCCAACTCCCTCTAGACTTCCTGTCTAACTGAAAGGGAGAGAAAAGCTGTACCCTTGAGAAACACTTGTGAAAGTCACAGTCCAGGGCCCCTTAAAGACTGAGATTAATCATAAAATTTATGGAATGCTTCTCCTCCCCAACACCTGACCACCATACTAAGACAGTTCTGATGTCAGGCAACACTTATGCCACTAGTTATCAAGTCTCATTATAAAACTATGGAAATTAAGAGGGCGAAGTATTAGTGTCAGGATAGATAAATGAATCAGTGGAAAGGATGGAAAACCTGGAAACAGAAAAATAAATGTAGGACTTTATAATTAAGTGCGAAGACAATTGGTTTTCCATATGAAAAAATATAAATTTTATTTCTCACTTCATACCATATATTATGAACCTCAGATATACTAATGACCTGAATCTGAAAAATGTTAAATGTTATTTTATAGAAAAATAATTTTAAGACTTCAAGGAAGAGTAGGATTTATTAAATAAGATATAAAGAACAAAAATCATGAGAAAAATGGCAAAGTTGACAATATAAAAGTGAACACCTTCTGAATGACGAAAGAAAACATAAAGTTAAAAGTCAGAAGCTTAGATAATGATTTTCAACATACTTATAAGGAAAATAATTAATATTCTGCATATACAAAGAACTTGAATGAATTGATGTTAAAAAAAGACTACTGAAGTATTAAAAATTGGGCAAAGAATATAATCAGGCAATTCATTAAAGAGAATGTCTAACGGAAATGTGTTTAAAAATTTCCAAATATTTCAGGATTTCATAGTTAAATTCTTGTGAGTTTTAGCTCTACTCTTGTCAGAAAATATACTACCTGTTTGTTCTACATACATCCTACATCAATTATTTGAAATTTTCTGAGACTCGATTTGTGGTTCAGCATAAATGATTTATTTAATTGCAGCATTTAGATTAGGATATTCTGTTATAGTTACTCAGTAAATATTTGTTGAAAGAATTAATGCAGAGTCACAAAATAATTTATGTTCTTCTACTTGTACCTTTTCTCTGCCCCTTTGCTCAGAGCATCAGAATCCTGTGATGATTGCCCCTGTTGTGTGAGGTACAGTGGGAACACTTGGGAATCCTGCTTCAGTTTGAATTTTGGCTCAGCAAATTATGAAATGTCATAAGCTGAACAAATTTATCTCTCTGAGTCTGCTCTCTCTTCTTAAAAATGTTTACAAAAATCTTTCTTAGGGAATTATGGGTAGAATTAGAAAAAATGCAAAAATACTAAACAAATTGTAAGGATAATTGTAGAAACACAATGTCACAAAGTTAGCCCAGCTGTCTTAAATATATGTAAATTGGTAGTTCACTTGCATGTCCATAATGCCTTCTAGATTATTAATACAATGACCCAATTTGTTAGGATAAAATACCAATCTGAGCATGTTCTTGAATAACATCCTCAAATGAGTTAAAAAAACACATCTTTTATGGCTACAATTTTGGATCTCTCAAAAATGTTTTCTTTCTTGTGGAATTAATTAGTGAAAAATGCTAGTAAAACTCTAAGTGGGGGGGAACATCCAAAGAAACAAAGAATGGAAATTTCTTCAGTATTTGTGCACTTGAATTAGAGATTATTACTGAAAGCATTCAATAAAAATTTTCCTAGTGAAAAGCAAATAAAATGAACGGCTGTCAAAAAGTCAAAATCTGTTCACATGAATATTGAGCACTACAGGAACAGAGTTTGGCTAGCAATTCTCTGGGAATGTAAGAACATATAAATCCTTGGCATTTAGATCTCATTCAAGCCGAATCACCTCGAATTTTATAAGTAAGCTGGTGTATCTGCCAGTTGGCAAGCTTGTGACTGCTTAGCACGCTGGGAGTAGACTGCAGCGGTCACAGAACATGGTATGAGGTGGTTTGAATAAAGGATAGACGCCTTGCAACACCCTTTCACAATTTAGAAAGGAAGTAGTTCATGGGTATTAAAGGGAACAACTAAATTATTCTTCCTTACGAAATTTTGTTTCTAACTTTTAAATTAAAAATGCAAACTGTCAGACTGAGTAAGCTTTCTGGTAAATGGGACAAGTTATTATTTAGAAAAATATTTCATCAAATTATCACAAATTTCTATCTCATATCCAGATAAAAAGATCTTTATTGGTTGATTTGCTTTTACTTTTAGGTGTTGCTGCTGAACTCTGTCACTGCATCTCTCTAACAGTGATTTTTTTTTAAAAAAAAGATGTTGCTATCTTGGATGACACTCTGCCTAAAATATTTGCTCAAGGTGCTGCCCCAAAGTTTCCTTCATTGTGTTTCTCCATCTGGGGTTCTAAAATGCTTCGAGATGTATTCTTGGAGGTCTGGGGGTATGCTATAACAATTTCATAGTTTAATGGTTTTTTTAAAATTCTAACTGAATGTACTATAAAATGAAAATAACTTGAAAATAGGAAAATGGTAGAAAAATTGAATTATCTTATCACATATAGTAGGCTTTATAGGTCAAACTTTAAAAAAAAATCTGTGTTGTGGCAATCAGCATATTTTCTATGCTGTTTGCAGGAATGTTTTAGCAAAATAACATCATGCTTTAATGTTGCTAATTGGAATTTTATTGTTTTTATTATACTTGATTTATAACAAAACCATTAGCATTAGGAAGCTATACTTAGTTTATATTTGCATATTTTTAATAACATTATTAATCAAAATCATGTGTCAACTCTTGATGATATAGTTTCCTCCCTTAAAGAAGTCACTACATATTTAAGCTTGAAAAGTGCTAATCTAAATTCTTCTTCAACAAGCTGATGTATTTTCCATTGAAGTGTGTGATGACAAAGCTGGTCAAAAAACATGGCTGCCTAGATTCTACCTGTAAGAAGAGAAAATTTATCGAATGATTTGGTCACCTGATATTTTGGCTCTATTAGGGGTATGTGCAATGGGGTTTTCACTCCATGGAGGCCTCAGGAGTCAAAAGCCAATGTAACTGTCAGCAGGGTGTAGTTGTTCTCTGGTTCCAGCCCCTGCTTCCTGCAGGCAGCATCTCTGTGGATGTCAATCTAGGTAATTCACTCTCTTCATTGGCTCACTGAGAATGAGGTTTTTTTTTTCAACAGAAAAATCCCAGATCCCTTGATAAAAAGATAATTGTACTTATAGTGAGGAAATACATACTTGCATAGATACCATAAATTCAGTAATGCTATTAATTGAATTTTAGAGTTTTAATTATCATAATAGCACTTAAATGTTTTTTGTTTTTTTTTTAAATAGTTCTCATATGCATGAATATTACTGATTAGTCTCCTGAGAAGACTCAGTATGAATATAGATGCAAAGACCACTTGAAATACTTCCTGGTGCTCCCAGGGTCCAAGGCCTACAGTTGGAACCACTGTTGTGGCTATTACTACTGCACACAGTTTCAGCACAGAAAATGAGTTCTCATCAAAGCATGCAATTACCACAGTGCTTCTTGACATTTTTAAAAGCTACCAGAAGGGTAGCCCCAATAAATCGTGGAATAATTGACAGTTGACATGACTTACTTTAAGTCACCTGAGTTGTGCTTATATATAATGTATATGTGTACACATATATATGTATATCAGGTATATACCTATGTTAAATTAATACATATAAATATATGTGTATATATATGCACAGATATATATTTAATTCTATCATCGTCCAGTTGCAGACCTGGACAGAGATAATTTTTGCCAAGAATTTGCCAGATTTCCGTATTTATTAAACATACACTAAAAGAGAAGGCTTCAGGAAGGAGAAAACAAATTACTCTTTTTCAAAAAACTCTTCCCCTTCCTGATGTTGCTACCCTACAACAAATAAAACTGAATGGTGACTTGATTTTCTTTAGAAACTTCTTGTGCTAGAACGGGCAGCCAACTTCAGTAAGTGACTGAATTCCAGAATGCTGACTGTTGTCAACTGAAAGAGTAAAAATGTTAGCACCTGTTTAAGTACTGCTGAATGATGTGTGTTCAAAAGCAAATCCAAACAGTCGCACCCACTTTTCAAGCATCAGGGAAACCAGATGAGACCAGTGTCTCAAGGATATGGTGTCAATGGATACTCTCTCTCTCTGTTTTGTTTTGTTTTGTTTTGTTTTGCCATGAAGTTGGAGAGAGAAGGAAGGAAGAATTGCATTAAAATGTAATGTTTGTCAATGGCTGTGATTAAAAAAAAAGGGAGAAAAAGAAAGGGAAACTTCCCAGCCCATAGCCAGCTGAGGTATGCAGCTATCTGAATACATTGGTAATGCGAGGGGCTGATTAGTCTGGAAGGCTGCCTACAGGTTAGCAGGCCTCATTTCAAATCTCTGACAGCAATATGTGTCGTTTCATGCTTCATCCTCATTCTCCATGTTCAACACAAACCGGGGTCACTCTATATATGGAAATCACTGTCTTCAGGGCAAAAAAATTAAAAAAGGTGAGATTGCCGCTTTAACCTCACTGGCCTCAGAAAATATGTTTTAGTCTGATACATTATACTAGTAGGAATTATTTATCAAGAAGATACAAGCTTGATATTTCAGAAATAATGAGATGTTCTGGTTTTGCAGCTGAAATTTTATGGTCCACAGAGCATCAGCTATGAATCCAGGGGAATGAAGTAAACTTGCTATGAATGATATACACTATGCAGCCAAAGAAAAATGGCCGTGGAAAGGGTAATATGAAAGTTATAACACAGTACAAAGCTTTCTATAGCTGAAGTTTCTTTGTTGTTGAGAGGAAATATATTTTTAAGAAATGTTAAAAAAAAGGTCTACACATAAAAATCTTTCAGACTTTCCTTCCTGATATTTTATTTGGCAGGCTACAAGATAAGAAAACTCTAATAAACATTACAGTCTATAATTTACATGAAATACTAAAAAAAAATCACAGCCAAAAATCAGACAAACCCCATGACCTGTCATCATTGTGTAATAAGAAACCTATAACATGAATAACCCATAGAAATGGCAATTAGAAAATGAAAAAATATATATGACACTGCTTTTTGGAAATGTAGATTTTGCTTATGTATTTCTTGGCCAAATTGCCCTAGTGATAAAAGGCCATTTGTCATATTATTTTTGGAGGATTTGAAAGAAAGCCCCTGCCCCCTAGGAAACAACAGGAAAACACTAACATAAAAAAAGATGACAACAAGCCAGCCTTTCACTAGCTACTCTGGCATGTATAATCCTCAGGTATTCTTTCTCACCCCACCTCCAAATTCTGGTCTTTCCTGGTTCTAGATCCACGTCCCAAGGTCTTTGAGATCACTCATAGTCAACAGCACACAAAGTCAGGACTTGCTGCACCCCAAGGCCCTGCAATTTAAATCATCAACTGGCGATTCCAGTCCCCTTGAGATATTTAACCAACAAGTCTAATCATGAGAGCTCTTCATTCAAGCACACGGCTTTGTTATGCATGTAGGAATCTTAGAAAATAAATATCCATAATTTAAAATCTTTTGTAAACATAATTACCCAAAGTAATAGGTTTTAAATCAGCTTCTCACAGACCTGTGCATTTTCATTGTCAAAGTCATCAAAAGGCATTAATTGAATACTTCAGGGCAAAAGATGCTATGTTAAGCTCCATACTAGGTATCAAACAAATAGAAGAATCTCTATACAAGTCATTTTCTCAGTTGTAAAATGGAGATTGCACTACTTACTTTGCAGAGTTATTATGAGAATTAAATAAGTTAATATATGCAGAGCGCTTAGGACATTATGTGCAATAGGATAAAAAAAACTTGTTATGTATGGTCAGTTTCCTATTGTGACAAAGATGGTTAGTTGACCCCAATATGTATTCTTTCTTGATAATAGAATACTTGATGTTTAACTGGCCACATGAAATTAGGACTACTTTTCCCAGTCCTTTGCATCTAAGTGTGGCCATGTGTTGGGCCAACAGTTTATAGAAAGTGTCATGTACCACTTCCAGAAAGCGTTTTTAGAGTGTTTCTTACTCTTTTCTGCTATCTAGAATGTGACTGGAATGGCTGGAAATTGAACAGCCATTTTGGACCACTGGAGGAAGGTACATGCTGAGTAAAGCTGGGCATACAAGAAGCTTGGGATCATGACAGCTTTGTGAAACTGCTTTAATAGCCCTGGACTTCTTATCTCTGGGGTTCTTTCATATTAGTGAAATAAAGTTCTATTTTGTTTAAGCCACTGTTATTTTGAGTTTTCATCCCATGTCACAAACCCTTTTGAAAATAAATGTCCTCTAAACATTTGTTTAAGTGGAAAAGGAGCTTGCTGAAGAGGGTATTGCAGTCTCAGCCATATTCCCTGTGGTAGATATCTCCAAAAGACAAGGGCTTGGCTGAGACAGACATTTATATATTGTTATAAATCATATTTAACATGCCAGGTATGTATAGGTCAAGAACAATTCTTGAGTTTCATTTTAACCTTACTTCCCTTTTTAATAAGTCCTGATGGCCGGGGGTCCTGCATTCCCCTGTGGGGTGATCCTAACCCTAGATGATACGATGACTGCCAAGCCGGAAGGGGAAGCAGACTTTAAGAAAAATTGAGACCATTTCTCCCACAGAAAGTACTGTTTTAGAATGTGTAAAGAAGAAGAAGTTCATGGTCTAGCAATGACCATTCTGCAATTTGATCATAACTCAAATACATTTTAATCACAAGTTTTCATACTGCACTTTGGATTGCCAGATTGTTGCCACGAATACAACAATCTTGGCTTAAAAATTTTTAAATGTTTTAAGTCATATCATATATTATTTGGATGTGCACTTTTTGAATTTTATTGATCACTTACATCTTATATTTTACATTTGATTATATAACTTTTTGAAAATTTTTATTTAAAAATGATATATTTTGCTACTTGCTACAGACATTGTGAGCTGCTTATCCAAAATCTATTCTCTATCTTTCTTTGCTAACTTTAGTTTTCTATAGGATAACAATATGCCTATTAAGGATAGTATTCAGTTTCCCAGATTCCACCTACGTAAGAGTGGCAATGTGACATAGTTTTGCCCAGTTAGAAGTGAGTGCATGTCTGATGGGGGAGGAACAGGACATCTTTTGCTTCTTCCAAGAGAACCATGGTGAGAGGCATGATGTACAAGGAATTAATTATTGGTATATGTCCAATTTACTTAAGAAGTCTCCCAGCTGACAAGCACTGCCCATTCATATTGAGTTCCTATAAGCCTTCCTGTGACCCCTTTCTTAAATATGAATAGTCAACCAAGAATCACTAGATATTTGAAGAAAGTCTAATAAGCAAAAGAAAAACAAACAGAAACTAATCAGAGAAAAACAGAAGATAATGCATCTAGAAAACAAAAATAATATGATAAATAGAGACTCTTGCAGATTGAACTCTTGATTGTTGAAATAAAAATACTAATTGGACATCTGACGAACATCTGAAGAATAAAAAATTGAAGAAAAAAGGTAGAATACAAATTCTGAACCAAGAAATATGAAAGAATGGGGACATAGAGAATCAGTTCAGGTGAGCCAACAAAAAAGAATGTATAGATAAATCAGAGATGAGGAAATTAGCAAAAAAACAATAACAAAAACATAATAAAATTTCCCAGAGCTAACTGGGGCACAAATCATCAAATTGAAGGGGACTACTGAGTTCTAAATAAGTTGCATTAAAAAATCCCATGCTGACTATCATTATAAAATTACAGAATGACAAGAATAGCAGCATATAATTAAAACTTCTCATGAGAAAAAAATGAATCACAAAAGACCAACAATGACACTATCATAAGACTTATCAGCAAATAGAGGCTAAAAGGCAATAAACGGCGCCTTTAAAGTTTTGAAAAAGAATGCATTTTAATGAATTTCCATACCCAGCCAGAGAATTCATCAAGGATAAAAGCAGAATAAATGTTCTTTCGGACATAAGAAAATTTGTGAAGTTTATTTTTCATACGCCTTTACTTGGGAAATTATTTGCGAACATACTCCAGTAAAATGAGAGCGTAAACCCAAAAGATGGAAGATGGGAGATGCAGGAAACTGAAGATCTAATCTACCAGAACAAAGATGAGAAGTTCCTGGAAGACAGTTGTTCAAGAGGCCTAGAAAATAGTCAATATAGAGACGTGCAGGTGGATAGAGGGCTCCCTGGAGGAGTTCTCCAGGGGTAAGGGAACTCCACTGAACGTAAGAAAAATTGAGGTGTTGGAAGAACTTGAGGATTTACTAAAGGTACAGAATGCAAGAGAAAAAATGAAGACTAAAAACTTCATGGAAGGAAAAAAAGTCATACAGGAAGGTTATGGGTCATATATGAAGCAACCGGTCTTAATAAACAGAGAAAGTCAGTAGACATCATGAAAAAAATAAAATTGACAGAATGGGTAAGAAGCTTAAAGATATTAAGGATATTATAAGAAGGCACATGATTCTTCTCTCAACCAGAGAAAAAAGAGTCAATTAATCTCATGGAAAATTTAAAAAAAGCTGTGTGAAGCATGATGTGACTCCAGGGAAAGAAAAAAACTATAGCAGATTTTGAAATAAGTGATCAGATGTAATAAAAATGATTAGATTTTACCAATATTTGTTGAGTAGAATTGGAGTAATCGCTTTCCAACTATAAAGAAGGAAATGTAATCATATCGAAACAGTTGAATCTGCAGTGAACGATATTTACAGATTGCCTATGTTTTTAAAACTTTTCATTTTTTAAAAACACAGTATGACCAGCAGAAATTGGGAGGTCAAAGTTGAAGAGGAGAGCTGGATAGAACAATGGAGGAGGTAGTACCCTCACCTTACAAACTTAGGAGTTAAGATGTCTCCAGTTGACAGAACAAGAAATATAAGTTTAAATGTATTTATTTACAAAGGTAAACAAATAGATGTAAAGCATAGTGATATTAAAACATAAATATTAGGGATATAAGTGAAGCCAAATCTTGAGAAATAAAGAAACGGAGGAGAAGTATACATTTAGATGTATGGAGGTAACCACTGGAAGTACTGAAAATAGGGATTGTTAGATTTTCACCTTCCCCCATTCTCTAGGGAGGAAGCCAGGGATGGGGAGGGTTGGGCAAGCAACTCTTTCTCCCATTATAAGCTCTTTCTACTATTTTTAAAAGTTGTATGCATATGTTACTTTTATTTTAATTAAAATTCTTTCCACGTAGAAATTTGCCACAGGAATTGAAACAGATTATCAAATCAATTTAAATGAACTTAAAACGATTATTTGCTGTAAAAATATTTTCCTTTATCAAGGGTGTTTCCCCAAGGGAAATGAATATTATATCAAAGAAATCAACTTCTTTATAAAGAATATTTTCAATAGTAACACTATCCAACTTTTAATGACTTTATTTTAAAAAGGAGATTTCTCATGGTTAGTTGAATCCAAAGCACTTAGAGTATAATCTGAAGAATTTTCACAAGGCAACCATTTCTCCAGATGTTTGGCTACATAGTTTCAGAAGCAAATCTGTTCGATCAAATAAATTGGTTGGTCTCTTAAAAATCTAAGTATACCTTTAGGTAACATAAAACTAAACTAAATTTAAATATTTCTTGTTTTAAGGCAATCTTTGTGTGTGAATTTAAAACTTCCAAATACTCCTTGCTTTAAAAAAGTTTGGAAAGAAACATACCTTTCTCTAGAATTTGCTTCCCAGCAGCTCCCCAGCCTTCTCCACCTGGCAAGCACCTACTCATATTTCAGGACTCAGCTCACATTGTTTCCTCAATGTCATAATCCCTTTGCGTTCTCACCGTACCCTATACATACATCTATTACTATATTATTTATATGTTTCTCCCACCTAGAGGTAAACAGTAAGCACTTGTGAGGTTCTGCATTTCCAGATTGTATTTCCAGTGATAGTTGCCTAGCTGTTTTGGGGTGGATAGATGAATTCTCTGTTGCACCTAGATCTTTCTTGATATGTTTTGCATATATCAAATACTGAATGCATTGGGCCATTTAAAAAATGCTTTAGTAGAAGAGGATATAGAAAAAGATATAGCTAAAAGAAACTGAGAGAAAAGAGAAATGTTAAATTGTCAACTAGTGGAGTCATACAGAGAATATTTTCATATGACCCTTCTATTCCCTACTTCCCTCTCTCCATTGTTTTCTCTTCTCCCTTCATCCTTATTTCCTACCTAATTCCAAAAAAGAATTTGAAGTGATGCACACTATAACATATGTAAGCGTATAACAAAAATAGCATAAAGAGTAAGACAGTTGTACCATAACCAGGTAATGTATTCATTTATTCTACAAATATTTGTTGATCACCTACATGCCATAACTAGGTAATGTATTCATTTATTCTACAAATATTTGTTGATCACCTACATGTGATTGGCATTGGAGACAAAAAGGTGGTATTTCCCTGCTCACATGCAGATTACACTCTTGTGGAATAAAATTGTGTCACTAATTCGACAGTAAAGTTCATTCTGAGATTTCAAAATACAAAGAAAAAGGAAAACACATTAGGATAAATTGTTTCCATTTTGTGTGATCAAATGTTTTGGGAAAGGCCCAATTTTTCCTCTAGCCATGTATATCAAAAATATTAAATGAGATAATGCAGATGGCATGAGAGCACAGATAGATGTTAGTTATTACACAGAAGGCATTAAATAATTTCAACAGTGGCTTTGCTTGGGATACTGAAATGTACTTCCTGGGGACACAATGCCTGAACACAATGTAAGCTTCCTAGAACTTGAGTAATGGGAGAGACCCCAATGGACTGAAATTAGGTTTCTATGACTCCCATGATATAGGGACTTAAAATAGAAATGAGGTTTATAGAGAAAATAAAATTAAATGTGTTGCATTCTTAAGTTTGTGGGCTGAGTCATCCTGATACATGTGGTGGCTTGTCTTGGATTGCTGAGAATCCTTGTGCAGTATGTAGCTATCCGCTCTGTGGGCTGATGACAAACCCCAGAATTTGAGCCAAGTCATTTGAGCAATGGCCTTGCAGTGAAGAATTAGAGAGTAGAGATGATGCGAATTCTTGAAACTCACTTTCAGGCAACCGTTTTGAGATTGAGTTTGCAAGAATACTAAGGAGGCTTTAAACTCCTTGGTCAGACACAGTACGTCAGTAGATGAAAGGAAGAAAATGCAAGTGTTAAGCCTTGTTAGAGTTTAGTGATGGCATTAAGTGCACTTATTCCAAAGAGTATACCAGAAGTCGAGCATCATCAATATAACAGAATCTGACTACATCTTTTTGTTGGACGGCTGACAGGTTTTAATCTTTCTCACTCTGGGAAAGCTGATAAGAAAGTATGGGTGAACTCTCCTTTGATGCTGGCTAGAAGTTCAAGTCATGTGTGGAAACTTCACTCTTGCCCCATCCTCTATGCACCATAAAAACCCCAAGTCTGTCTCCTTTCTCTGCTCTCTCAAGAACTCCCAAACCACTGCAAGAGCTAAAAGAAAAAAAAAAAAAGAAGAAGAAAATAAATGCAATCCAATGAACAAATGAGCAGCAGATAAAGGGTGAGAAATAGCAAGAAAATATACTTAAAAAAACATAAAATAAGATGACCCATGTGAACCCAAATATATCAGAAATCACAATAAGTATGAATAAATTTAATTTCTCTATTAACTGAAAGATTTCAGAGTGAGTGAAAAAGACATAATCTTGTTCTATATTATTTACAAGGAACACATCTTTTAAAACAATACATGAAAAAGTTGAAAATAAATTCATGGAAAAGTTTATGCAAGGCACATGGGAAGAAAAATAAAAATGTTCAGATCAAATTCAATGTGAAGACATTAAATGAAACAAAGAAGGATATTTCATATGGTATAAATATAGTCAATCAAATGATGAAATATCTTAAACCTTTTTTTGTACCAAATGACATAGCTTACAAACATACGAAGCAAAAACTTGTGGAAATACCAGGAGGGGAAATGACAAATCCGTATTCATTATTGGGACTTTTCTAAAAAAAATTCATTCATGACTTGACTATAAGACTGATACCTTGTCTTCTATGGGTCTTTGAGAAGAATGGAGACACTCAGAGATTGTGGATTTTTCCCAAAGTGCGGGTGTTTAGGAATTGCTTGATATTTAGCTGTGGAAGTGTGGATACTACAGTGAGACTGCTGCTGATTGGTTGATATGAAGTGTGCCCTTTAGAGAAGCTGTTGTTGATTGGCTGACTTTCAGAAGTCTTTTTATTGATATGAAATTCTCATTGACCAATTAAGATATGTATAAACCCAGTTCTGACGTTTACTAGCTGCTCTGGTCAAAAAAACAATCAGCCCTTTCCAGAAAGGATAACTTATACACTCATCATCTTGTCTTCAAGGATCCTTTAGTATGTTAGTGGGGATCAGACAAGTACACAAATAACTGTCGGACAAAATGAAGTAGTATAGTATTCTATAATGAATGCTGGACATGAAGTCCAGAAATCTGGGATTGAATTGCAGCTGTGTGGCTTGAGTAAGTCAATTTACACTTTAACTGGGCAGAGAGAGGACATAGTGAGCAGTGGTGATTTAAAAAACTGTGGTAGAGCAGCCTCTGATCAGAGAGGAGAGTCCTACAATGACTCATACAGAGTCCTTTGCAAATGCCTCTGTTTGGTTTACAGGGCGTGAGGAGAATGAAGAGTGGGGGACTTGTTGGGGAGGAACAAACTTTCCTCTGCCTTCAAGGTTCTTCTGGTTGGTCTAATAATCAAATATACATGAGATGGGTTAGCGAGAGAAAATAACCAAATTCAATACATACATATGTATGAGAATCCCGCATACATGAGAAATCAGAGACTTTATGTGCATGAGAGGTTCAGAGATAGAGAAGGCTATCTAGGTACATAAGGCATCCTGAGCTAGGGATGAGGTAATGTACCTTGGGAGCTTCAAAGGGCCATTGCAGGATGATAAGAAGAACAGATGTTCTCCCTGCCATAGAGGTGAGTCAAAAGGAGATTACTGCTGGTAATCTCTTATTATGGGCAAGGCCCCTAATTCAAGTTTCTAGGTATTTAAAAGGAGGAGCAGAAGTTTCTCTGGAGTCTGAAACTAAAATTGCCTTTAGCTCAGATTAATCTGCACACCACTGCGGCTCATCTTGTGGTGACTGATTCAGAACCCCCATAGCCTTCAGAAGCCTCCCTGAGATTTGATGTTTAAAACAGTGCTTCCTTCTCTCATTGGCTGTTTTTTGTATGTGTTCATTCAGTTGGAGCTTCATTTGGCTTAAGCCAACTCAGAGCTTTCTGCTTTGCTAAAAAGACAATGCCCTGAAGGAGGCTGTACATTAAGCATAATCAATCATTCACACCGACTGTGAATGGATCTTTGGTAGGATGCAGTGGAAATAGCGCAAGAGTACACTGGGCACCAAAGGACGGAGGGTGGAAATGCTTCTCAAGGAGAAAAGGAGAGCAAAGGAGAAGACTGTAGGTGTGGAAGACAGCGTGAGGTCAGGCCCATCCGCCTGGGCTTAAAAAACAGTCTTCAAAGGGCTTAGGAAGAGCAGGTATCGTGGACAACTGAGTGCGAGGACACAGGATTTGTCTTACATTTGGAAAGCTTGATATCTTATTGGAATACAGAGTCAATTCTCTTGTATTTGTAATATTAGTTTAGATTGCCACCATTCTAGATGGCCATAGATAATCCACATCTTCAATTGTATAAAGTAACTCTGTCTCATAGAAATATAATGCAATTCACAAATGTGAACCACATATGCCATTTAAAAATTTCCAGTAGGTACATTTTAAAAGGTAAAATGAAATAGGAAATTACTTTGATAGTATATTTTATATACCCCAGTGCCAATATATCACTTGTACATGTAATGAAACTTTTAAAATTATTGAGATATTTCATTCCCTTCTTTTGTACTAAGTCTTCAAAATCCAATGTGCATTTTATATTTAATAGTACATCTCAGTTTGGACCAGCCACATTTCAGGTGCCCAGAAGCTACATGTGGCTGGTGGCTATCATATTGGACAGCTCAGGTATACAGTTCAAGACATGCTTGTGCCAAAGGTGCGGTACAGGTAATATGTGCCTCAGGCAGTTAGGAAGGGGCAAAGATTAATGGAGGCTGATGTCAAGTTGGGAAATTCTTTAAGGAATTTAGAGTAGGGTTTAAAACTAGGATGGGGTGAAGGGAGGTGAGAATAGGCCATTTCAAGGCAAAAAGGCCTTGGGAGATAGAAAAGAAGGAAAGAAAAAGGACATCCAATGATCAAAGGACAAGGGGAGCAGAGAGAATCAAGATTTAGTGTACAACTAGCTGAAAGCAGCACAATTACTGCTTGCCATCATTCTAATTGTTGCCTCCTTGGGTGTAGTTTCCTCCTGCTCAAATCGACACTGTGGCCCAGAACCCCCTCACAAGGTCTCCCGACTATAGGTATAAACAACAAGGTTGGCTTGGATTGCATTCAGAAAATGTAGATTCTCTAAAACTTGGTTTCAAATGTTCAGATTTGTCCTTCACTCTATAGCTTTTGATCCTGCATCCAGCAGCATTTTATGATGGTCTCTGGGGTAGGAAGAAGGGAAGGAAAGAAAATGTCCTCACAAAACAAAATCAGTATTTTCAGAATCCCACTCTGCTGCTTTCAGACTATTTCCATCAACCCTCTTATTCATTTTGATTTATTTCTATCCATAAGCAGACTAACGCTTCTCTATGCTTTTATTGTTCTTCAAGAATAGGCCTTCTATTGGAGGAAAATAATGTCTCTACGACCACCACTTTGCTCAATGCAGATCTTCATTAATCTGCAGCCACAGAACAGGCTTTTAGCAGCGAGCACTTTGGATGGGAATTGAATTTGATATTGCATTATGGTTGTGGGGCGTCTCATAATAGACTGTGTTCTTTTCTGTGTCTGAACACAATCAGAGAGACCCAATTAAATAATTTGGTGCAATAACGGAGAACAAAAGAGTATAAGGGCTTAAAGTGAGGGCTTCAGCATTTGTATTCTCCCTTTTCTGTATCATGTTAATTAATTTGCCTCAAAATCAAAAGAAAGAATACAATATTGAACAGCATAGCTCATCTACAACATGTAGACACTATAAATGCAGCTACCACACCAAATAGTCTCTTAAGAAAAAGGCATGTGTATGAGTTTCCTAGGACTGCTGTAACAAAGTATGCCAAACTGGGTGGCTTAAAACAACAGAAATTATTGTCTCTGACTTCTGGAGGCAGAAGTTCGAAACCAAGGTGTTGGCAGGGCTACGTTGCCTCCTAGACTCTGGGAAGAATCCTTCATTGTCTCTTCCAGTATCTGGTGGAGGCCATCAATCCTTGGTGTTCCTTGGTTTGCAGCTATATCACTCCAACCTCTGCCTCTGTTGTCACATGGTGTTCCCTTGTGTGTCTGTCTTCACATAGCATTTTCCTTTTCTTATAAGGACTCCAGTCATATTAGATTTGGGCCCATTCCAATGTCCTCATCTTAACTTGATCGCATCTGCAAAGACCCTATTTCCAAATAAGGCGACACTCACAGGTGGCTGGGGTTAAGACTGCAACGTATCTCTTTAGGAGGATGGATTTCAACCTGTAACAGGCAGTCCATTGCCATTTCCAAGTAGAAGGTAAGCTGGATGGATGTTCATGGTAATGATGAATGATTACCAGCTTGGTTCAGGTGACAGTATCAGTCATTGCTGCCTGTGCAACGGAGAAGAGAGGGAGCTCTGGAGTCCCACAGTAGCATCTTACAGTAAATAACATGACATTAGACTATAACTGGAGATGTGAAAATGAACACAGCTCACAATCCAAGAGGACAATGACTTGGTCAGATCCAATGTTTATCTAGCCTCAATCAAATACTTTAGATAAGAGTGCACTGGCAACTTTGACTCTGAACTGTGACTTCGTCTAAGGCTTATCCTCAGCACATAAAAATGAGCGTTGCTCTTGCAATGGTGCTTCTGTGCCAGGAACAACTTGGTGGGGGCGTTTCACCCTGATGCTTTCGTCATCTCTAATCCTAACCCAGAGGCACAACATATCCTTTTGCAAAATTGATACTGGGTTTCTGCAAAGTCCAATAAAATATATACCTGAAAAAGGAGGGTACTAAATGGAGGTAGATGTGGAGTTAGTTCTGGAGTGGAGTAATGTCTGCCATCCTGCACTAAGCAATACATTGGACAAACCTTCCTCTGAGACCTAAATAAATAGCACTTCTTTGTACAGTCTGCTCCATGAGTATATATTTCTAAAACTTAGCTAAATTAATGGCTACCATATATGTTGTCAGCAAACGGAGAATGATAATATCAGAGTTAAGTAAGCATATTCATTAGACAACCTGACAGTAAAGGGAGCAAGATGGGATTTATTAGGTAAAGCAGTGGTTTAGAGGTCACAGGGTCTTGCGTACGTGCAAGTTCACTTTTCAGGGTGACCCAGTTTTAGTTATTTTGTAAAGAGAAAGGGCACAGGGCTGTAGGGGTCATGGATTTGCGACAGGGTCTTAGGCCTGTGACCTACCCACGAGAAATAACACATCAGGCCTTGGAAGGGGGGCACAGATTCCTCCTTGGGACCCCAGGGTGGCATTTTCTGATTACCGGCCATGCCGTGATTCAGGATTTGGTTCTCACCCACTTCGAAGTCACGAGACAAGTGCTGGGGCCGAGAGGGAAGAAAACTAACAAAGACTGGAGTGTGAAAACTGAAGGATTTGGAGTCAGACCTGGACATGGATTCAGGCTAATCCTAGTACTTGCTTTTTAACAGGTAACCTGGGCAGGCTTAGTATCTCTGAACCTGTTTCTTCATCTGGGATTCTTCGAATGGGATTCATAGGACATTCAGTGAGATAATATGTGTACCCAGACAGATTGTCATTGCTCCATAAATATTAGTTTCTATGTTTATCCCTCAATATGTATTAGGTCTCAGAGAGTCTAATCACTAGCAGCCTTGAAGCTGAAAACCTCTCCTGGCTCTTTATAGAGGCAGACTTTACCTGAACAGTGCCTCCCAACCATTTTACATCATGGCAAAGGTAGAAGATGAAAATACTTGTGCAGTACCATGCGATAAATAGATGATGCTACTCGGAGGCCACTCTCTGGGCTGAGGCCCAGACGTAAGTATATTTTAAAAGTGCCCCAGGGGATTCTAATGTGTTGCCAGAGTGATACCCACTGAAGTACATACAGTAAGTGGAGGTCTTAAAAATTTGGGCAAGTCATTGTTTGTAGAAATCAAATTATTCAGATTTAACTGACATATATGGAAACCTGTACCAGAGGTTATTATTATTTTTTAATCTATTTAGTATTTTGAGACTTCTTTTTTATTGTGGTGAAATAGACATAAGATTTACCCTTTTAACTGTTTTTAAGCATACAATTCAGTGGCATTAAAAACATTCATGATGCTATACAACCCTCACACTCATTCATTTCCAGAACTTTTTCATCACCCTAAACAGAAACTCTGTACCCATTGAACAATAACTTCTCATTCCCTTCTCCCACCAGCCATTGGCAGTTGCCCTTCTACTTTCTGTCTCTGAATTTGACTACTCTAGATACCTTACATACTGGAATCATACATATTTGTCCTTTTGCGTCTGACTTAGTTTGCTTAGCATGTTGTTGCTCAATGTTCATCTGTGTTGTAGCATAGTCTGAATTTCATTCCTTTTTAAGGCAGAATAATACTCTATTGTACTTGGATATCACATTTTGTTTATCCATTCATCCACTGGACATTTGAGTTATTTCACTTTTTGACTAATGTGAATAATGCTGCTAGGAATATGGATATACAAGTATCTGTTTGGGTTCCTGCTTTCAGTTCTTTGGGGTATATGCCTAGGGGTGGAATTGCTGATCATATGGTAATTCTGTTTAATTTTTGGAGGAACCACCAAACTGTTTTACACAGAGCCTGCACCATTTTACACTCCCATTAGCAATGCATGAGGGTTTTGATTTCTCAAAATCTTGTGTTTTTAATTGTGATCCTAATAGGTGTAAAGTGGTATCTCATTGTGGTTTTGATTTGAATCTACAGTTTGCCCTTGAATAGCACGTATGTTAGGGGTGCTGATTGCCTACACAGTTGACTCCCCAAAACTTACTTGTCCCTTGGTATCTGTGGGGGATTGGTTCCAGAATGCTTCATGGATACCAAAATCCACAGATACTAAAGTCCCCTATATGTAATGGTGTAAATAAATGCATACAGTGGGCATACTGCAGACTCCCAACCATGGATTGAAAACAGTACAGGTATTATTGGAAAAAAAATCCATATATAAGTGAAGTTGCGTAATTCAAAACCGTGTTGTTCAGGTCAACTGTATTTAGTTTTATTGCTCACAATAACTCTGCAAGGTGGGCATTATCAGCCCCTGACTTTAGACATAAGGAAATTGAGTCAACAAACCTGTTCAGGATGACTCAGACAGTGGAATGGCAGCACCAGGCTATGTAACTTTGTCCTCTCTAGACAGATAATGGACATGTCCATTTAAAGAAATACTGTGTATAACCTTTCTAAAGAGAAAAATCTTTTTGTTAAGTAGACAATATCCTTTCATCTTTTTCTAGGTCCAGATGGTCCTAATTCACCTGAAGTAAGGGCACCTTGCCTAATGCCACCAGTGGGCTTTACATTTCTGCAGTCTTTCTTAAAAACATGGTAGTGCTGTTTTCCTCTCAGAGGATCCTTCTATTTTTAACCCTCAAAATGTCACCAAGAATTTTACTAGAGTTACCGAAGCTCACAGTGAGAACCCTTGAGAACAAGGACTAGCATCATTCTCACTGTGGACTCCCAGAGACGAACCCATGAGGACCCCTTTCTAATAAGAACTTCTCTGTGCCCTGGGGTTTGTGCTTGACTGTCCCAGTTCCATAGAAGGTAAGGACATAGCAAGTGTTTTGTTGTGATGGCACCCTGGTCATCAACTCACCTTCCACTGCAAGGGCAGGCAGGGGGAGTTTGGAGCAAGCGAGACAGGAAGTCAGATTGTCTCTCTGAGTCTCCAAAGAGAGAAAGTATAGGGACAATGCTTTCCTACCACCTGCAGGGAGAGAATGAATACAGTAGACCATTTTACAATGCAAGGTGACTGGTGTGGGAAATCCTGCCTTGGTTTGTGTGGGTGGCGGAAGAAAAGTTCCCCGTATTCTTAAGTTATGCTGGTGTGAGTGAAGAGAGAAAAAGTTTCCCCTCACTAACCGGCTGTACGATTGCTATGCTGGGCTGGAAAGCATGGGCTCAAGGAGGATACTGTGCTGTCTGAAAGAGAGTGAAATCAGAGAGTTTCACAAATACAGGATGTCATTCATCCTTGATCCCGAGATTCCCAAGAGAGCCAATAAAATCTGTTTGAAAGCTTCCCTCTAAAGATAGGAAGGCAGGCAGAAGAGTGGAAGCTGGGAGCAGACCTGGGTAGCTTAGAACCTTCCGCTTTCCCTGGCAGGTCACATCCTACTTTCTCAGAGCGCTTTAAAAACTCAGAAAGAATAATCAAGTCACCGCCCATTTAGGCAAACCACCCCTGCACTGCTAAGCCTCCCTGGGTACCAAGAACATCCATTTCAATGAGCATTCACCTTAGAGTCACAGTCCTTGAACTTTAAAGAGAAATGATTATCTTATACCTTAATAGCTCAACCCTCATTGGTCATTTTGCATAAAGGATGGTTTCAATATCTTACATTTCAAAATGAATTATAGAATATGAATCCTTCCCAGACTCACCTCCCAACAGAATTTACCCAAGCAAGTATTTCCTACAATGCTCAAAACCTGATCACGAGCCTGTTCCTCTAAAGATCCATGTGGCCACAGCTTTTCTGATACTGCTTCCAGATGGTTGGGTGCATCAGAGGCCAACACAGGCCCCAATAGCCAAGTTACTTTTCCTGACTCAATCAGATCTCATCACGTGATGCTACAGATTGGTAACTCTACTTGCGCATCAGCTCAGGGATGGAACCAGTCATCATTACCTTACTAGCCCCTTTCGGAGGACCAGCAAGTTATCTTTATTAGTGCCGTTCATTCTGGTGGTTCCTCCCACCGTGATTGAAACAAACGAGGCATGCTATGGTTACATTACATTCCTGATCCCCTCGCAGAGGAGGGAGACAGATGAAGCCAGAATAAATAGTTTTCTCAGGTTTTCTTAAATTCCTGCAGTGGGTTGGCAGGGTTAGGAGGTGGGACAGCGGGGAGGGGGGAAAAAATGAAAGTACAATCTCTACTTCCTCATATGCTCAATTCAGCCTAAAAGTATTACTCTTATTCAGCAGCAGTTAAAATAGGCTGTGATGAGAGCATGACAATTTTCAGCTAAACTAGAGGATAATTAGAAATGCCCTGTAGCAGGCAAGTCAGTGCTTCAATTTATTTGCTGTTTATTACCGAGTCCCTGCCCCTTGGGTGTAATGACTGTAAAACCGCGCCAGCAGCTTCCCTGGGTTTGATTTAGTGCCGTAAATGGTGCTCAGAGAGTAGATTAAGCTGGAATGTGATCAAACCTTATTTGCAATCCGATTATACAAACTGCTCCTTGCACTGACCAGATTGAAGTAATTTCCCTATAGAAACGTTACACTCACTTTAGTGTAAAAATGATTAACATTTCCTGACTGTAGGTCAGCCTTTCACTTCCACTGTAATCCTTTATCAGGCAATTTGCCCATCTTTCTTTTAGGTTTGTTGCGTCCTGTACTGTGTGGTGTTTAAAACCAAGGCATAGCACCTCAACCAATTAAAATAAATTATAAGTAAACTTGCAGGCTTATGGTGATGAATGATTACAATAAATAAGCATTCTGGAAAAAAAGAACTAATAGTATATTTTCTTCTGGTTTGATTGTTCAACATTATCGACATGGTTAATGATCTAATGGAGACCTCTTAGGGACCTCCAAAGAAATTT
The DNA here is from genome assembly GCF_000325575.1 of Pteropus alecto. Classification (NCBI taxonomy): domain Eukaryota; kingdom Metazoa; phylum Chordata; class Mammalia; order Chiroptera; family Pteropodidae; genus Pteropus; species Pteropus alecto. Next base: position 22,371,712 of record NW_006436811.1, on the reverse strand, counting down.
CCATATCCTGTCGGAAAGGGCTGTTGAGGTACTTAGAAGCAAGTGGTCCACGGGGCAGAGCTGTAACCACAGATGGGTGTCATTTTGGGGACCAGCATTAACCTCTGAGCCACCCTTCAAACATAGTTAAATATCAAGGGCCACTACTAATCCTTCCTCTTTTAAATAATCATCCACATAGAGTGTCTCAGTTCTCAGTAGTCTCCCCTCCATTACCATATCAGGATTTCGGGATGTGAAAACAGTTTACATAAAATTGGCCTCTGGTAATGAAATGCAACCAGCTCCATGCTGAACACTGAAAGCTAACCCTTGGCTCCTCACATATTTTTGTGACAATCAAAGAAAATATTTGAGTCTGAAATTCATTATCATAGCCTAACTCCAATACCCACAATAACACGTTGTGTTGTACAACATATTTAAGCTGATTTTCTTCAGACATTTTCAGCCTTAACCCTTTAAGAACCATACACTCTATAAATATGTTCCCAGGCTTCAGTTGGATAATCAAAAAATGCCAGGATAGCAGACGTTAATTATTTTGGCGAGTATTTCTAAGTTATTTAAAAAGATGCAAATGGAATTAAACAGAAAGGGCCACATTTAGATAAATTCTTTACAGAGCATTTTTGGGTGAAATGTGAATGGTATATTAATTTCATGCGAAGTCAGTGCAGATTGAAAGAGAGAACTGCTTTTTGTATTTTTCCCCTGCCCCAAAAGACTATTTCTCAAAGTCAAGAAGCTTCAAGGTAATGAAATCAATGTAATTTTTAACTGTATTGCTAATTTTCTTTTGAGTTTACAGTCCACAGATTGTGTAGGAAATTACATCAGACGCTTAGACTCAAGACTTTAGGAGCACTTCAGGGTTGTACATTCTTTTCTTTCCAGGAATCAGAAAACATTTTGGAGGCATAAAGTACAATATCATAAGACTGAATTTGACCCTGGCCAAATGGTGTATATGTGTGTGTACATGAATGCATGTGAATGTGTGAGTGTAAATAACGGGCAGAGTTTACATTAACAATTAGAAGTCAGCAAATCAATAACAAAAATCTTCTTGATTTACCATCTATTTTTTAGAGCAATGAATTGAAAATTCATTAATGATTCAGAAATTAGGTCTATTAAAAGCCATTCCAAAATCCAGTCTTCATCTTTTGTTATAAAAATAACACGATAATATAAAGCCTGAGAAAGCGCAGTAAAATTAAAATAAAGAACATGTTAATAGTCTACTATGGAAATAAATTCTGCTTATGGATTTTAGAGATGACAACAATAGCAACAAATAAACAAACAACCCTAATGTCAAACAGATCTCAGAGTTACCATTTCTGTCCATTTGCTTTTGGGTTCTGACACACAGAACACAGGGAAAGACAAGGGGACACACCTGAGCAGCTACTGCCACAAACTCTTGCTGCATAAAGAGCCTACATTTCCAAACTGCAGCCACCCAGAGGAACAAAGCAGTTGGCTTTCTTCTCTAATAATCATTACTATAAACCAAGACAATAATCTCAGGTCTCTATGTAAATCTAGTCTTCTGGCTAGAAACACAGTAGAGGGGCAGAGTTGGGAGGTTAGAGCAGTCCTGTGTCCTACTGCAGTAGAATCAGGAGAAAGAGTGAAGACGAGGCCACCCTGGAGGGCCAGTGTCAGCACGTGATCTCTGACGCTCATCTTTAATTTGGTCCTGTTCTGAGCTTGGAGGAATGGGGCTGGGGGCTGCCATCCTGCCTGGAATGAGGAGACATCGTCCACAGGTAGCCTGAGATGGAAGTTAGCAGCTACACAGAGAACAAACATAGGAGAACCAGAGGAGAGAGGGAAGGAGCGCTCCCACTCAGCCAGCCAGACTGCGCTTTCTGCCCCTATTCTGTGTCTCGCCAGGAACTTTCTCAACAGCTCTATCAGAATGGCCATGTTCTCCTCTGTGGCACACTTACTACTTGTAACATTTCCTAATGTGAAAATTTCAGAATAATGATTTGTAAAAGCAGGTAAAAAAATTATGCCAAGCAATTATACCAAAAAAATTATATCAAGCAGTATCCAAGAAACATGCAGTATCCAAGAAACATGGTGACAACAACTTGTTTCAAAGACACTCCGAACATATACAATGTTTTCTGGACATTTATTCTTAAATTATCCCACCTTGGGGGAAAATGCAAGGTTGGGACAAGATGTGAAATTTATCTTAAATATGACAGCCCTGAATCTGTCTTACTAGTAATGCTTTGTTGGCACAAATAAATGTTTTCACATTGAATATAAAAGGCAGGATCTGTTTCTACTTCTGCCCCATGTCCCAGAGGTCTTCCTATTTCATGTTATGCATTTTTACAAAGTGTGCTGACTGGCTAATTTTGTAGTACCATGTATAAAATAAGTAGCATATGTATTATTTCCAACTTATAAAGTCCTGTATTCAAATATCATAAAAATCACTGATTCTGGAGAACGTACGTATTATTGGTATTGAGTTTCTGATTTTTCACACTACGAAAACGGTTCAGAGGTCACGATTCATTGAAGTAACTTACTTGTTGCTGTTAACGAAAGCTTTAAAAATAGTCATTGAATTAAAACATGAATTATTTTGGTAATATACAAAGTTGTGAGCCATCTTACATATATCGCAAAATTAGAATTAGAACCTACAGTCTTTGTCTTCCAGTTGTACTCTGATATAATCATCAAAATAATATTCAAGTGATTGCTTTCACTTTTCAAAATACAACCTCTGTCTGCCTGCCCTTGAACTTGACAATATGACAGTATGTTCTGAACACAAATTTTCACAAGTTTCCTCACAAGTTCCAAGAAGCACACGTAAGGTACACCCTGCTCAGAATCTTTAGATGCTTTTGCCCTGTGACATTTGGCAAATGACCCTCATTTCTTTTTGGTAGCTGCTGACACTAGAACAAGTATAAATTATTTTTTGAAGTAGTTTCTAATTATTAAAAAGTTTAGTTTTTATTTGAGTGGCTTGAGAGTTCATGGTGTTGATTCATCACTGAATAAAAGAGAAAGTTGATTTTCCAGAAACAAATCCCAGAGGAACACAGAGGAGCTTGTATTTATTCTCTCTCTCTCTCTCTCTCTCTCTCTCTCTCTCTCTCTCTCTCTCTCTCTCTGTCTGTCTCTCTCTCTCTCTCCCTCTTTCTCCCCCTTTATTCTCTCCTCCCTGTGCCCTGCCCCCTCACCCCACATTCTCCTCCCCTTCTTCACTATGGGGACCTAACTGCATATGTGTTAAATCTGTTATGCATAAAGCCAAACTTCGTAAAACAGATGATGAAAGGAACAAAAGAAGACTAGGGAGGTCCAGACAAACAATTTTAGGGTCAAAGCCTTAGGAAGTGTAAAGAGAAGTAAAAGTAGACTCCACTAAGCCGTTTCTGCAAAGAGGTTTACACCCACATCAGGGAGCCCTTTGGCAGAAGTCAACGGTGTGGATAAACCACAGAACACCACCATTTAACTGGTACTTACATTTTCTAACTCCCACTTCACATGACTGTATTTGTGATGATGGCTATTTAAACCAGCATTGTGAATGTTTTCTCTGTTTTAAACCAACGGTGGCTGTGTAATGTGGAACTTTCTATAACATGACATTAAATGTTGGTAACACAGAACCACTAAAATTACTCTTATTTCTTTTAAAATGGAAGGTTTTTCAGGAGTGACATCATCAACCCTTTCTTGTACATCTAACCTAGATCTGTGACAGACACTTAGTTTGAACTTGAGGTTTCTCATATGGCTTTTTCTTTAACACCTTTCCCGTTTCTGTACTGCCATAGGTTTAATACACTGGATATGTGTGTGCGTGTCACAGATGTGTCTGTTTGGTTAGCTCTAATTCTATGGCATTTTTTGATATTTTTGCAGGCGTCACATTTTAATCCTGCAGCGGAAACTAAGTGACAACATTGTTAACCATAACTCTTGTCTTAATGAAAATTCGTTGTTCTTTTGTGTTTTTAATGCCTGCTGAAATGACACCGCAACAATAACAGCTGCATCTGTGGCAGGTTTCTGCTTGGGTTTTGAGATACTTTGGTCATTATTTTACCAATGGGGAAACTGAGATGTTAAAAACCACGCCAGAAATCAAATCCAGACATCATCCTGATTTGTTCTGTTTGTTTAATGTAACCTCTTTAGTAACCAGGAAATTTCAGGACTTCCTGATGTTGTAACTCATAAACTCATTTGGCAAGCGGGGGCAAAATTCAATTTTGGAAGCAAGGTGATAGGCATCAGATGATGTGGCACACACAGCATTTGACTTCAAATTTAGGGCTGAATTCCTAACAAGCACAGTGCCATCTATTTTGGAATATGCCTTGCATACAGCTTTACGGATCATTTGTTGGGCAGAGGTACAAGAATAGCAAACTCTAAGCCTTTTATTTTAAATTAGATTGGTGTAATTTGATGCTAATGGGAGTGAAAGTATGGGCCTCATCTCGTTGTAGCCTGCACTCGGGGAAAGCCTGGCCTACCACCGTCCTTTCCTGGAATTTTGTGTATCTACATGGTCTCTATTCTGTGGGGCAGCAGCAAAGGGAAGTTGCTAAGGACAAGATACAGGTGGGAAATGCATCTCCCATGGGAATAGCTCTAGGCTGACTTTAATGGCTGAGAAAGGTGCTGTGGGCAGTCTTCCCAGATGCAGCTGCAGTTGGGGATGGACAGTCTAGTACTTGTCCTGTGTGATAACTGCAGGGACAGGTAGCCAACTGCTGCCCAGCAACACAGAGCTGCAGAAGGACGAAAAACATCTCGCTTCACCATTTCCACAAAATGCTTACATAAGGCCTTCCTGCCAGCGGCTTTCTCAGGACACAGACCCTGGTCCCTGAATTGCCCAGCCAAGAGACACACGTGCCTCTGCTTGCAGGCCAGCATTTTGTCCACTGACCAAAAACTTGAAATCCATCCAAATGCTGCAGAAAGCAGAAAAGTCACTAAATATATTTGGGTCCAACTTGATTCATTTCATACAGTCAAAAAAGTTTAGAAGGGTTCTTGGGGTTTATCTAAGCTAGCATTCTTATTTTTAAAAAGGGAAAACCAGACCCTATTAGCTGACCAGGTCACAAGGCACAGTCCCGGTTTGTGGCAGGAGCAGGCCTGGCACCCGCACCTCCTTATCTTTGTGGTTTCTTTATTGTTTTCTGGTTTACCTGAGGAAAGCTTGGAAAATTAGATCGAAGTGTATTTCTCTGTCTCCAAACTTTGAACCTCCTGAGAACATTTCTCTCTTCATCCCTGGCATCTACACTCTGTTGTTTATTCAGAAATGATGGCAGTGACTCCCTAAGTGCTGGACACTGTCCTGTATGCCGAATCCATAGTGGTGGCCAAGGCAGGCATGGCCATTGCCTTCATTGAGCCCACACTCTACAAAAGCTGTTCAGCAAAAGTTTTGAACAAATGAATATAAATTCCTTTTTTACCTGCTTACAGTATGGGCAAACCGCCATATTTCAGTATTGGCTGACACATTAGCAAAATAAAAACAAAACAAAACAAAACAAAACTCAAAGTAAAAATATTTAAATCCATTGGTTTTATAGAGTCTGTTCTTGGTTATTTTTAGAAATTGGTGTCAATGTGCCATCAAACAAAACTACATAACAAAAGACTGTTGTAGCTGGTTTTTAAATGTTTATTTTTGGACTATATATATATTTTCAGCTAATATACATTTCTCTGTAATGATGCTGGCTAAGAAAGGAGGCAGTGGTAACTCAGAAACTTGCTGACTTCCAGGGAAAGGCACCCTGGGATTAAGAATAAAAATAATTAAATGTGGGTAGACTGGAGAATTAAGGATGTCCTTAGCTGCATTCAGTGATAGTTCTGAATTTAGCTCAGCAGTTCCTGTCTGCTAACAACTGTGTCCAGGCCAAATAAAATGCCTAAATGATCCATAGGGTCAGGCCTCAAATCCCTTGGTTGTCCATTGTGCAGCCTGTCTCCCTACTCCATTCGCCCCAAGAGCAAGAACTGAACTGGCAGGATCCCAGTTTGATTGGCTGTGGTTGGAAATGGGGAACAGGGAGTGGGCCATATTTGCATGTTGACATGATAAGGTAAAGGTGTATATAAGCTTTTCATACAGTGCACTTTACAGTGACATGTGTGTCTCTATTGGATGGGGTGGGAACACAAAACAAGAAGAGCAGAAGCATCCCAGAATCCTATAAACTAGACTGAGACACAGCCCTGCTATGCTCATTACTTGAGAACAAAGACTTCTAGATAATTCACTTGTATTAAACATGGAGAAGACACATTTTACCTTTTCATATGAAGAATTTAAAAGTATGTTTTAGAATTGTTCCTTATTTACCTGATGGACCTAAAATGGACATCTAGAATTAGCCCAAAGAAAGTTATTAAAGAATTTCCCGCGAGTGCTCCAGACACTCTGAACACCTGCAGGGTCCGCCCCGACTCCAGGAGGAGTTGCCCATTCTTCCTCATGGTGGCAGCAAGCCAAACTGACACATAGATTGTGGTAGTGGGGAAGGTGGTGATAGGAGGAAGCCAATGACTAAATGTACTACTCCCTCCTTCTAGCTAGCACATTTACACCCAGAGAAGATTCTCCAGAGCCAACAGCCTCTTGAGAAGAAGTTACTCTAACGGGAGTTATTTCCGGGATTGTGACTGGATGTCCTTCTCGGTCTTCAAATCACACCCCAAAGATAGCTGCAAACTCTTCAATTCGTAGGGGCAACCCTGCATGCAGCAAACGAATCACTCTAATGATGGTAGGTCACATGCATATGCGTACACGTGTTTCTTGAGAAGATACAACTGACTGATAAAGTTTTTATTTTAAAAATCCTACCTGTGAAGTGATCCATTCTCCAGGGCTTTGGTGAGCTTGCCACTGCTCATGGAGTTAGGGAGAGAACTTTCTGGGTTTCTCTCCGTATACATATGCAATGTTCTGCTCTCTACATCATGGTCTTGCTATGGGCAGCATGGTTGGAAGAGAGGAGCTTTGAGCATGAGTAGCTATAACAGGGCCAAGAACACCAAGCCCTGTTTTCTTGCTCCCTGCCCCAACCTGTTCTTCCTCTTAACATGCAGGGTCAGGGCCCTTTGGGGGACTTTGAGTATGGGATCAGGCCAGATTTATCTGCAGAGCTATAGATACGTGGTCAGAAAAGCAGCCCCCCACCCCGCTCCACCTCCGTCTAGAAGCACACCAGAGCCCATTTCTCACTGTCAAGTAGGCTGTTCTGGCCTAGTGTCTTGTACGCGTTCCATAAAACTTAATACATTGGCCAGTCAGTCTTTGGGGAAATGACTCTAAAAAGTAGGTTTGCAAGCTTTTCCATTAGGAGTATATTCTACGAGTAAGTTACTTAGGAAACTGTCAACTCTTCTTTAGGCTTGTTTTATAAATTTCTGAGAAGAAACAGCTGTCTATATTCTCTCTGTCTGAAATGTGAGAGCAAACAGTCTTATAAAAGGAGTCTTCTACGGACAAGTAAATTGCGCATGGCAATTTGGGGAAGCATTTTCTTGTATTTCTATGAGTTCTCTGAGTTCTCAGATAAATTGCAGAACCCTGAAATTATGGGGAAATAGAAAATAGCATGAATCAATTTTTCCTTGTAAAGTGAATTTAAAAATATCCATCATGATTAAAGCAAACCAGGCAAAAATCTCTGAGAAGTATTTAAAAGACTCATTGTAACCCCATCTAAGAGATGCTGAAGGCCATTATCCAGGCATAAAGAATAAGTTTCAGTAAATAATTAAAATAGTGTTCTTCCTGGAATTATGGGTGTCATACAAATATGAGTCTCTTCTTCCACTTTATCCTTGTTGACTTATCAATTCTGACCAAAATATTCCTTACAAGAACATCATATAATAATGTTTCAATCATTTTCTTAAACAGCATCAAAAAAGTTTCTTAAAATGTCTGACCTAACCCATAAACAAAGAAATTCAACAAAGAAATGACATGTCATTTGAAGTATCAAATAAACAAACATTTAAAATGTTAATGCTGGTGAAGATTTTGTGAGAACACCCGCTAACTACTTGCATGTCTAAAAATTGGTTCGATTTTTTAAATGAATAATCTGAAAATAATACACATTTTAAAAACACTTAATAAAGCAAATGTCCATGCCTTTTGCACTAGTTTATCATATGAGAATCTGTCTTAAGGGACTAATCAGAGAATACAAAAGTGAATGTAAAACTATTTAGTGGAGAATTATTTTCAACAGCAAAGAAAAGGAGAATATAATCTTGTGGCTTGAAGATGGATATGGAAGTTGATTTGAGCCATGATGATCAAGATGTTTATGAAAATAATAGTTTTCCAGGTTTATCCTTTATAAAATCTGATTCAGAATCCTCCTTCTTCCAACTCTAATCGCTTTCTGTTTTAGTAAAGCTTTTTGGATTTTGAGAAATAATGATGTACTATGGTCATTTCAAATAATGGGCACTGATTGTAAAGGAAGATAAGAAGCAGCACAGGAAACAGTTCAGGGGACAAGAGTAGTTCTAGCTTGTCATCCTCCATCAGCTTCTCTTTGATTCTGTGTCTATGTGACTGTCTTTTCTGAGTCTTTGGGATTACAAGAGCTGGGAGTCATTTGGACTCCTCTGTACCTAGGAATAAGAGCTATCCTAGCCAAGGCATGATGTCCTTTTTTTCTCTCAGGTCTAATGGATGGAACTGCAGGCATTTGCATCAACTCATCTGTTTCAGACTTTTAGCAGTCTAATGTTCTCTGTTTATCAATAAAGAGGGATGTGACTCATTGTTAATTATCTTTATTTTGTTACTAAATGGTACGACCATTAATATAGGCTTTCTGGATCACCCTAACATAGGTTAATGAGTTTTATAAACTTTTCAGTTGGAGGTTTTTCATAAATAAGTGTCATATTCCGACCCTAGCACTAAGGTTCTACAAGTATATACACAAGTGCACAAACCATGCTTGTCCAGCTGGATGGATTTGGACAAAGTGAAAACACCCATGTAACCTTTAGATTAAAAACTAGAACATGCCTGAACCCAGAGTCTCCCTGATGCTCCCGCTCAATCATTTTTCACCAAAAGTCACCACTGTTTTGACTCCTACCACCATAATAAATTAGTTTTGCATGTTTTTGAACTTAATGTAAATGGAATCATGCAATATGTACTTTTTGTTTTGTTTTGTTTTGGATTGGCTTATTTCTCTCACACTACATTTGTGAGATTCATTCATGTAGTGTGTAGCTGTGTTTTATTTTCATTAGTTTATTATGTTAATAAACCTCAATTTATCCATTTTGCTGTTAATGAATGTTTGGGATATTTCCAATTTCAGGTTATTCTCAACTTTTGAAATAGTGTCACTATGAACATTCTAGACATGCTCATTGTACTTGTGTTAACACATTTTTGTTGAGTATATTCCCAGGAGTGGACTTGCTGGATCATAGATTATATATACAAACAACTTTTGTAGATACGGTCTAACGATTTTCCCAAGAGGTTAACCAATTTTCATTTTCCCCAGAAGTGCATGAGTGTTCCATTTACCCCACATCCATGTTCCATATTTGGAATTCTCTGTTTCAAAACAATTTGTCATTCTGGACGATATATATACCACATTGAGGTTTTAATTTACATTTCTGTTTTGAATAATAAGGTTATCTTATATGTTTGTTTGCCACTTGGCTCTCCTTATTTTGTGAAGTGCTTTTTCAAGTCTTTTGTTTATTTTCTAGAAATTTAGGTTGTTTTTCTTTTTCTTATAGATTTTCAGAAGCTCTTTATATATTCTAGATATAAATCTTTTGTCAAATATGTTAATTGGAAATATTTTTTCCTTACTCTTATGATGGTGTCTTCAGATGAACAATAGTTCTTAATTTCAACGAGGTCAAAATTATCAATATTTTTCTTTCTGTTCTATTTAAGAAATATTTGCCTCTCTAAAATCAAAATATTCTTTTCGTTATCTTGTAGCAGTTTTATTAATTTTCCCATTTATACCAAAGATCAACCAGAATTGATTTATGTGAATTGTGTGAGGTGGCTGTCAAGATTCCATTTTTCCGTATAGATATTCAGTTGATTTGAATTCTGTTTACTCTCAGCTTATTTGCTTTGTGACTTTTATTTCTAGCCTTCTCTACTTCTCAGTCACTCTTCTATGTCCATTTTGAACTCTTTTCTCTCTGCCATACATTTAGACTCCATGAAAAAGTGCTTCCGTCTGTTAGTCACTGCTCCTGCATAAAATCTCTACTTTGGGCATATTTTTGCTATCAAGTGGGTAGTCTTTCCATAGTTGTAATGAATAAACCACAATAATGTAAGATGTTAACAATAGAGAAGCTGGCTGATGAGTGGGCCAGATTTCTCTGTAGTATCTCTGCAACTTTTCTGTAACATAGAGCTATTCTGAAATTAAAAGTTTGTTTAAAAAATTCTGCCTCTCTAAAAGAAGCATCCAGGTACAAATTTGTTCTTAATTTTTGTACTTATTCCTCATTTAAAAGCCTTGAAATTGGAGTTGGAGATATATATATTAAAAATATGATATTTATACGTATATATTTTAAAACTATAGATATATATTTTTTTCAAGGTTTGTTTTTTTCCCCCAATGAAGAATGCTCATTCACAAAAGCAACAAGTAAATAACGAATGTTTGACTCTCCCATACAGCATTCAGGAAGTGATGATCAAGTCAACATATAGTACAGACTTAAACCACTTTTACTCATTTGGGACAATATTCCTGCTCTACTGCATAATCACTATCATGGTCTCCATTCAGCAGCCATGTTTAAGAAATCTTGTGGAGTTGATAACAGTAGCGACCAGCAGACAAGGCTGGGTTCTTCAAACAGTCATCCTGAGTTAGAGGTTTATTTCAACCATGGCCTGCAGCTTTCTTACCAAAATATAATTCTATCCAGGTAGTTGGGATAATGCTCAGGTTCCTGACACAGCTGTTTTTTCCAACAGTTTATGAGGGTGTCATTCTATAGTTTTACTATTTATTGAGTTCCTGTATTGTGGTAGTCCCTGACGTCTATCTCAAGTGTCCAATCACAGAGCATACCAATGATGGCCAACACATGAGCTCTCCGAGGATGACAATATTGTAATGCTATTTTGTTCCCTAAGTGCCTAGAATGTACCATGTCATAAAAAACACTCTGAGAGGAGGCATCCATGATATAGAGATGACTGCACATGCAGTGGGAAAAGCAAGGGCTTTGGATTGGGTAGGTCTGGAGTTTAGTTTTAGCTCTTACATTGACCCTGGGCAATTTACTTAAAGCCTCTGAGTCTCAGCTGTCTTATCCAGAAGTAAGGGTCCTAATATCAACCTGGGAGTACCACTGCCTGGTTTGGAGAGTGGATGTGCCATGCCAGGGACATCACAGCCTTTTAGGAGGTGGTTTCTTAAGATTATTTCCTGTTACACCAAGAGCTGTGTTAAGGGTTTACGCAGATGACTAAAACATAACTTTAAAAAAACAGTGTCTTCAAGAGCTCCCTATTTAGGTGGCAAAGATAGTAGGCAAAAGAATAATGATCATTTAGTGAACTCAGTGCAGAAAGCAACTAGTTCTGAGTGGCTTCTCGATGCCACCTTGAATTAAGTCACTGTCATTACAGTGGGCATAATAGAGGGAGAAATATAGTAATGCATTATCGTTCATTAAAAACTGAACATAGATTTAGTTGTTTGAGCAAAGAACTGCTGTGCTACCACAGACTCATAACCCTGAGAAAATGAACCCAATAGGTGTTCAGTCTAAAGACATGTCTGAGCTACACCCCAAATGATGTGTCCCTAGGAGGACATGGCACCTTGCTGTTGCTTCTCAGGCATGGAAAGGGAGGAGGATGAGGAGAAGGGTGTGTGAGTCTGTGTGCGTGTGTGTGTGGTGTGTGTGTGTGTGTGCGCGCGCGTGCGCGTGTGTGCGAGAGAGATATTCATTCTTTAATTCCTTCAACAAATATGTACCAGGCTCCTCTCGTGTGCCTGGCACTGAGCTAGACAACTAGTATTCATCCTCAATCAATACATAGATCAGGTTAGACAATGTCTCTGCTTATGTTAATAAATAAACAGACAGTACGGTGTGCTATGAAAATTTCCTAAGACAAACTGTGCCTGGCTTAAAGATTTCCTGATAGCTAGCCCTCACTGGATAACTGAAAGGGTACTGAACAAATATCGACTATTTCCCAGTCATGAATCTAGAATGAATGGGCTTGGATAATGGTGCCCACTGAAAAGATTGGTTGAACCCCTGAATGAATGGGCCTTCCCTGAAGGCTGTGGAATTTGATGGAAACCGCAACAGACCTAGAGTCCAAAAGGATATTTAACATGCTGCCCATTTGCCATATGAGAGATCCAGGTTTCCAAAGCTGAAGCACCAGAAACGATCGAATAAATCATTCAGATTGCTTTATTTTCTCTCCGCACTCTGCTCTTCTCTCTCGTGCCCTCTTTCCTTCTGATCCACAATTACTTTTGCTTAAATTGCTTAGAAAAAGTACCTAACTTCCTTTTCTTTGACTCCAGAAATGTGGTTCATCAGACATAACCAGTTTCTAGAATAATTTCTTCCATCTCTTCATTCGATAAGTGCTAGCTGATCAGGCTCAACTATTCTATATCATACATCAGTGTGTGGGGCAACTATTAGTTTGCCAAGAGGCAACACAACTACTTAAAAGATGTAAAGAACTTTATTTAACAAGAAGAAACTCCAGGTAATGAGAATGCACACATAAAAACTAAGATCAATTGTTTTGCCATCACATAACATTTCACTGGTTTCAGTTCAAATGCCTAATGTTATTATGAGTCACCAAAGCTAATATTTTATTACTGCAATATCTGCGTAACAACACTCTTAATTATCTTCATTCCAATGACTTTTAAATTGTTGGTTTACCTCCAATTTTTCTAGTCTATTTTGGTCTTAACTTTTTAAATTCTCATAAAAGTGTAAAATGACTTCAGGAAATATATAAAGCAAAGGTTTACATTTTAAAAATCATCTAGGTGAGATGGATAATTGTACATTAATTTCTTATTTCTTGTAGCCATTTTTAACTCCATAATTTAATTATATTGCCAGAGCGTGAAGCTAGAACTTGTGTGTCTGCCTATGTTTGTAAGTGTATGCAAAACATAGAGACTCATCAGATATTTCAAACCACTTCACTCTTGTAAGTAAATTTATAATACCTTATGTCAAATAGTAGTTTCTCTTTCAAAGCACTCCAAGTCCTGACAGATCTTGTTAAAATTTGTGTGACCATATTCAAAGAGCTCTTCAGCAGAAGAAAGTGGCTAACAGTCCTCTATTTCTGAGCTCCATGACGTCGGAAAAAATGCACTTGAGATATAAATTTTAAGAAATAGAAAAAGAATTTCTCAAGAGTGCCAAGAATGAGTTAACTAATGTCTATTTATTTCAATGTAATAGAGAGAGCAATAGGGATGAGACACTGGACAGTAATGTTGTTGTCTATTTCTATGAGTAGGAGGAGGAGGAATTTGGGACATTGTGGGGAGTAGGGTATGCAGAGTAGGAAGCATGGGAAGAAAGTTCAGGAGGATGTGCACATGATACCAAGAAGTACATTTTTTATTTTGATAACCAAAAATGAGTTTCAGTTGCTTTTCCTCTTCAGCGAAGTACAGAGGTGCTTGGTAGACCCCTTGGGAAGCCTAGCTTATGCTGGAGGCTCCTCCCTTGCAAGCTGGGCAATCAGAACAGCTGGCCCAGGGGGGTCTCCAGCTATCCTATCTGTGGGATTCAGCCGAAAGGCAGCCAGCAGAGGCTGCTGGAGGAAGAAATGGAGTCCTGCTTCACCTGGGCCAGACCTTGCACAGCATCAGGGAGTAGGAGGGTCCATCCACTCTCCTTGTAGGTATCAAAGATATGCAAATGGTCACACTTTTAAAAATCCTGTCTGAAAAAGGAAACTGAGTTCTCTTCTGTTTCTGCCTCAGCTAATTGTACCCAGCCCTGCTCCCCCAGACTTACTTTCTTGATGACATTCCCAGAGCTCTCGTTCACAGTTGTTTTATTGGAGCAGGCTTGTTTGCATATCTGTTTCCCTGCACCACTGTGAGACCTCTGAGGACAGAGATGGGTCTTCCTATTGTAAAAGACTTGTTCTAGATGTGTGTGTGTGTGTGTGCGTGCGCACGTGTGCATGTGTGTTTGTACATACACACGTATAATATGAAGTCACTGGAATTCTGCAAACATTAATTTTTCTTATCTGCATTGGTGATGATGCTGGTAATGATGATAATATAATATCGATACACTTATTAATTTCTATGAGCCAGGGACTATGGTGAGTATTTTATAAATATCTCATTTGTCTCAATCCTGTGAGACAGAGTACTGTTATTGTTCGTATTTTAGAGATGAGGAGGCTGAGGCTGCTAGAGGTTAGGGAGTCCCCCTAAGGCCATACTCATGGGAAGTGGCAGAGTCGAGATTCACATGGAGACCAGTCAAGCTGGGAGCCTTCCCTCTACACTCTCTCTGTAATTTTACATGTTCCCCACGATGGCCTCCAAATTTAATGCTTAACCCTGGGACATGACTATCTCAGTGGACCATCAGAATAATGACTTCTTCTGAGGGTGTTAGAAAGGCAAGTACAAATGCCCAAGCCTTCTCCAGAAGGCATTTTAAGAGGGATGCAAGTGAAGGCAGGTCAGCCTCGGGTCAGCCTCAGTCCCTCCTGTGAACCTTCTTGAACAAGCAACATGTTTGCATGTCTGTATATGTGTTTGCATTTGTATCTTGCCTGTTTCCAAAGGGATCCTAATCAACTCAAGGATTTTCTAACAATACAACAAATTAAAAAGAAATGTATTTAGATGAGAAATAAGAAAAATTAGGAGCTAGGAATGAGGCTAGTATCAAAACACTTATTTTAAAATTGTGTACTTGCTAATGTGGGCCCTAAATTTGGCTCTCATCTGTTTTTAAGTTTCAAAGTGAAGTGGGAAGCTTGAAAGCTTACATGATTTACAGTGTCCCTAGTAAAAAACCAAAGAACTATTTCTGATGCTAAGACCAAGAAAACAAAATCTACCTAGGAAAATTGTTTTCTGTGCAGCATAATGGACAATATCCTCACAATAGACACAGCATGAGTCTCATCAGGATCTTTCTTTTACTCAGTGATTAAATGAGTCCATTTTCCACTGTTCATAGTTCTGCCAGCAAGTGCCTACTGGTGGCATGAAGATTCTTGTTAGAAAGAAAGAAATTGAATCTGCTCTAACATCTAAAAACAAACAATTGGGTCTCACATTTCTGCTCACTATAGCCTGATCCTGTAGGTGAACTTATAGCTATGCCTGGGCCACTGAGGCTGCCGCGTCCCATCTCTCTCACCTAGGGGGGCTGTCCCGCTCTGCTGTGTGTTCTGTTGAAATGTGGCTTATATTCTGGTCACATCATCTCATTTTCCTAAATTCATTTTCACTTAAGCTTTTGAATGGTATAGAGGGGATTTAGAATTAGATGAATAGGGTTCATATCTTGAGAGTGCCACTTCCTTTGTCCCTCTACAGAATATGGAGGTTTTAACTCACTCCCAGATTTAATTCTTGCAGGTATTAATTGATGTCATGTGGGTAGAAACAACCAGCACAGCCCCTACACAGTTGCAACACCAAACATAGTGTACACCTAGGATTGACATTGTTTCATTTTAAGGTATTTGCCAGCAAGTTCAGGCTACCTATATATCTGATGAGAGTTCTAAGGGCAAAGGGCAAATGATTTGAAAATCATTTGCCATAAAATGGTATCCAAGACTAATCTAAGTACACTTGCCCTTTTTTCTGGTTTGATTTTCAAATCCTAACTATATCGAATTGTGATGTCAAGAAGAAAAACAGTTTCACAATTAAAATTATAGTTCAAGTGGCTACTATTAAGTTATTAACTTTTATATTTTAAAATTATAAAATAAATATAGCCTTGAAACTACCTCAACCACAGCATTGTACTTCAAAGGCAAATCTATGGGAAAAGCCACACTGAGGATCATTTTTATTAGTTTTATATAACCCAAACTTTTATAAACATATTTAATAATATAACTTACAAGCCGAAACCAAACAGCTAAACACACCATAAAAACAGCTCCCTTTCCCTGGAAACTTCTATAATATTTTGTATGTGTACGGATAAGTTTCATCTTAAAAATAGGCATAAATTGCCAGATGGGTGCTAGAGTAATCAGGGTTAAACCTGAAGTTTTTTATTCCTTTATTAGAATCTTTGTTAACTACAAAATTTAGGGCTGCCATTACTTTTTCAGTGAAGCAAGTATTTTTAAAAAAAAATTTTGTAGTTTTAAGTATACAATATATTGGTTAGACATCTATATAGTTTATAAGACGATCCCCCCAATCGCTCCCTCCCTACTCTCACCCTCTACCTAGCCAATGTATTAATGCTAACTGCATTCCCTGTCATGCTCACCATCCCTGCGACCATCCATCAGCTACTAATTTGTACTTCTTTAGCTCTTCACCCCATTCTCCCAGCCCCATAAACTCCCTTCCCCTCTGTCCATCACCAAATTGTCCACTGTATTTGTGATTCTGTTTTTGATTAGTTTGTTCTTTTTATTCCTTAGATTCCACATATAAGTGAAATCATATAGTGTTTATCTTTGTCTGGCTTAAACACCTACTAGGTCCATCAAAGCAATATCTTTTTCCATCCCCTTCCTTTTCACATGCAGGGGTCTTGTTTTCTTATCCTTTCAACCACTCTATATTTTGGCTGGAGCACTTAATTCTTTTTCATTTAAGGTACTTATTGATAGGAATGTAGTTGTTACCATTCTTTATTCCTGTTTTTGATACATGTTTTCTCTTCTTAAAGAAGTCCCTCCAGCATTTACTGTAAATTATTCTTGGTTGTATATCCTGGGTCTTCATCCTGTTGAATAATTTTTGCTGAGTTCTTCTGTCCTGCATAGTTTCTTTTGAGAAATCAGCTGCCAGTCTTATGGGTGTTCCCTTATAGGTAATTATT